>NC_134875.1:20048795-20365295 GCF_049852395.1 Peromyscus maniculatus bairdii
GGCTGGGCCAAATGAGAGAGGCGGTGGGGGGGTGAAGTAGTGCTTTTCAGCCAGCAGGCGGAACTGGTAGAGCTCCAAAGCAGGGCCTGCTGGCGACCTTGGCTGGTGGCAGCTGGAGGCAGATGGCGGGATGGCCGAGAGCCAGGAGCCGGATACCTCACTAGCAAAGGTTTTTCACTGGTCTCGGAGCTAAGCTAGGGAGCAGAGACCAGAATAGCTGCTCCCTTTTTCGGGAATGGAACCGTGTAGGCCTTCCCTGGTTATATGGAACTTTGCAGGCTGGTTTAGGTACCCGCCAGCCGGGGAGGAGGTTGAAGGCAGGAGCCGCCCAGGATTTTGGAATTTGACCCATGTGGGCACCAGATATTATGGAAATTATCAAGGCCATTCCATGTAGTTAAAAGGAAGATTTATTTAGTGGGTGACTTACAAATGAAGGAATAGGTAGATTGTGCGTGGGTGGGGGGGGGGTGGTGTCTGGGGAAGGTGTATCACAGTCCAGCGGTGTTCTCTGGAGCTCTGCTTAGTCAACCTCCACGGTCCAGGTTCCAGGAACAGAGAGCGTGCTTTCCCATCCAGGTCTCAGGTCTCCAGATGTCTCCCTTGGCCCCGCCTCATAGGCATGACAGTTGCCAGAGTCTCAATGGGAGTTGGAACTTCCAGATTAAAGCTGGTATAGCTACCCACTACACACCTAATTTGTTTCTTGCTCACTTTACAGTTCGGACTTAACTGTATGAGTTGCATAAATCAACTTCAGATTTGTAGTGCTTATTGCTGGTTTTTCACCACTGAAGATCAAACTCATGTTTTTTAACACTGCACTCTACCACTGTGCTACATCATCAGCTGATTTGTAGTTCTGTATGCTGAGTATTCGCCCCTATGTGTTTTAAAGAAAACTACTGTGAATCATAAATTTTTTCCCCTGTACTATAGGGTCTAAAGGGATTTGGTGCCCTCTTCTGGCCTCTTTGGGACATACCAGGCACACATTTGGTACACATAAATACATGCATGCAAAAAACCTCTACACACAAAAGGTAATTTTCTGTTTTTGATTTTTCAAGACAGGATTTCTCTGTGTGGCCCCAGCCATCCTGGAACTCACTCTATAAACCTGGCTGGCCTGAAACTCGGAGATTCACTCATCTCTGCTTCCCAAGTGTGGGGATTAAAGGTGTAACCACCACCACCTGGCAATAAATTTTAAAAAATTAAAATAATCTCCTATGACTCGTTTCCTTCTGCTGGGTTGCCTTGTCCAGCTTCGGTGTGAGAGCATCTGCCTGGTCTTATTGTATCTTGTTTTGTTGTCTCCTGCAGATCTGCTCTTTTCTTATGAGAGAATGAGTGGGAGTGGATCTAGAGGAGAGGGGAGGTGGTGGGGAGCTGGGAGGAAAGGAGGAAGGGAAACTGTGGGCAGAATTTATTGTATGAGAGAAGAATCTATTTTCTTTCCTTTTGGGGGGAGTTGGTTTTCACATTTTTATTGGGGGGCAAAAAGGAAGGGTCCTCATCCATCAGCAGGATTATTTGCAGGTTCTTCAGCCTTTCCAGGCATGGGAACTGAGGGTCCTGGGAGTGGCTCGGTACATCAGGCATGTTCCCATTATCTTGCACAGGCATTGGGTAGTTGTAGGGTGGGTGTGGCCTGGTTGATCAAAACTGAGTACTTGGTGTAAGGGCTGACTATGAGCATAATTATAGCAAGGCCCAGACACCACTATCACTGACTCCTTCACTGAGGCAACTTGAAGGAAGAGAGACTCCTGGGTATCTTAGTCGTTGCCAAGAAGAATCTATTTTCAATAAAAATAAGTAAAATAAAATAACATATTCCCTCATAATGTATGTAAGAATTTTATTTTCGTTTTTGTTCATCTAATTTTCATGTCTGCTATCAGAAAAGAAACCGGTTATTTTAACCTTCATATGCAAACCAACTGTTGCAGGAATTTCAGGGAAGCTGAATTTTCTCTAGTCCCCAATGTGAGCACCATCATTTTTTTGCAGCCTTTTCCCAGTTAACACCCACTTTGATGGTGATGTCTATAAATTGCTCAGGGTGTATCCCTGAAAAATCTCTCTACAATTTGGGGCTTCCAGTGAACATCTGTTATCAACTGTTGAGCAAAAGCTGTATTGACCACTGTCCAGTGCACAGTGGCCTCTGGGTCAAAAGGGGTGTACTGTCTTTAACTGTCACAGAGCTGGTCATACAATTGGTTCAGGGACTCATCAGAGCACTGAGTGACTCTTCAAATTTTGACCAAGATTGTGACTCCACAATCTCCATTCTGAACTCTTCCAGCCTGACTTTCATCATTCTTAGAAGTGCCTGGAGGACCTCTGGTGTGTTGGGGTTACATTTGGGACACTTATCAGGAAGGAAGGTGTCAGCAAATCACTTCAGGTTACTAGTGTTTGTGATGCCTGAATGATCAGCCATGCAGGCGCTGCCTAGTAGACCTTACACTCTTTTCTCTGGAGGTAAAAAGGGCAATCAGGAGCTGTTGGCAGTTGTCCCAAGTAAGTTAGCAGCTGTGCATAATGGTAGACATGAGGTTGATTGCTGTTGTTTGATTTTTCTACTCTTTTGGGGCCCCACCACCCATTTCCCACATAAATACAGAGAGGCTTTTCTTACTTTTAAATGCCCTGCCATAGCTTGACTTGTTTCTAGCCAGTTTTTGTTAACTTAAATTACCCCACCTACCTTTTCCCTCTGGTCTTTTCTTTTCTTCTGTATATCTTATTTTCACTCTTACTCATGGCTGGCTGGGTGGCTGGGTGGCTGAGCAGTTGGACCCCAAAAACCTCCTCTCCTTGTGCTCTTGCTCTTTCTTCTTTTTCTCCCAGATTTTCTCCTTCTATTTATTCTCTCTGTCCGCCAGGCCGGCCTATCCTTTCTCCTGCCTAGTTATTGGCCGGTCAGCTTTTTATCAGACCACCAGGTGTTTTAGATAGGCACAGTAACACAGCTTCAGAGTTAAAACAAATGCAACATAAACAAAAGTAACACACCTTAAAATAATATTCTACAACACTGATCATAACTTGTGGCTGCTCTAAGTATGGTGGGATGTGATGTCACTAGTTCAGGAGATCTGTAGTGGTGAATGGCTGATAAATATAATGAACTAGGTCTGGTCTGAGAATCCGGTCCGCCTGGAGGTTGGCTGGCCATGGAGTTTGACACCAAAGGCACAGAGCACTCGATTGTTGGTCACTGGGAAGCGTTCAGGGACCTGGACTTTAAGCATACTGAGGTGGAGGATACCCTCCAGCGGTCTGTGGAAAAGGGGCCAATGGCAGCTGTGGAATGAGCCGTCAGACGGGAAGTCAGGATACAAAGCTGACATTGGCACTTTGTTCTGAATTCTTAGTGTCGAGATGGCCACCCTCAGGAGGAGGGGTAGATGGTGGAAGTTCCAAATCTTCATCCTCTAACTGGAAGATAGGTGGCTTTATTAGGGTTGAAACTCTCTTAGAGATCAGGACAGCAGTGGATACCCAAGAGGCATGGAATTGAACTCTGTCTTGTGGGTAGAGCGCCAGACTACACCAGGTATTGATGTAAGGAAACTGGTCCAGGTGGCCTGGCTCCCCAGTGCAGGCATCCTTCACTCTGCAGATGTTGGAAAGGTCCAGGATTCCTTCTAAAGGGCAGGAAATGTGGAAGGAGGGCCAGTTAACTTCACAGAAGGTCCTCCTCAGTATAGGAAGGACTTTGGGTGGGGGGGCGCCACCTCTCCGAATACTAAAAGTGTACTCTCGTCTTTCTGTTTGAAGTAGACCTGGGTCTGGTCTTTCATTTCTCTGCACTGGCATGTTTGGTACACTATCACAGGAAGAGGATCCACAGATAAACACTAAGTTTACCAAATGGAGTAGCTGATAGGAAGTAAAAGATATTGTAGAGAAAAGACTATTGAAAGGCATAGAGAGACTCAAGCAAGAAGGCGAGCTGTAATGTTAAATCCAACCTGGTCACATTCGCCTGCTCACTCCTGGAACCTTGAGTTAAATGCTTTGCTTCTCCATGCTGCTTAATGCCCCACGAGGAGACTGGTAACACTGAAGCTACTCCTGCTTATAGAAGATGCATTTACCCTAAGGGCAGGGTTATTTCTTTGATAAATTCATGTTCCAATAGGGCATGGTTTTGAATTAACAAGGTACCTTCCTAAAATGAGTTCATGTTCCTAATGAAATCACCAGGATGTTTAAAAGAAGAGTCATAGTTCATTTCTTTGGATTACATGCTCATTGTGTTTTATTAACCCAGAGCCTTAGAAATAATTGTGAATTACAAGGCTTGGTCAATATACATTTCCACTGGGATCATTGATACTGCTCTCCAAGAACACTGTGGTTGAATGCTGTCCACAGCAACCACATTCACGATGTCATACAATCCCGGAGTATAATCTGTAGGCTTCTGGAGGGAGTCCTCAGTAAAAAAGATACAGGATTCCACCACACCAGTTTTTCCATCAGTACTGGTAACACAAACCTACGATGAGAAATGAAGGCAATGAGTATGGAGAAGCATAACCCACCACAGATGGCCCTCAACAACCCCTTGGCTCTACTCAGCAGGTCCTTCAACCCATCACTGATTCTCATCCTTGACACACAGGGAATGCCTGGGTACTGTGTTATCACAATGAGTCACCATCCCACATCACTCCTATTAAAGCAGAGAAATAAGACAAACATTGAGTGACTTATTAAAGGATGTGTCCTTCAGGCTACCCAATATGACACCATAGTCTATCTTGTGTGATGAGAAGACATTCCCTTCAAGTTACCCAATATAGCCTCACACTCTGTCTCCTGTGTGATGAGAAGACATGGTCTTCATGCTACACAAAGTGGCCTCACCCTCTATCTCCTGTGCTGATTAGAAATGATCTTCATGCTACCCAACATGGCTTCATACTCTATCTCCTGTGTGGAGAAGACATGTTCTACATGCTACCCAACATGGCTCCATATTCAATCTCCTGCGTGATGAGAAGACATGATCTTCATGCTACACAATGTGGCCTCAACTCTGTCTCCTGTGTGATGAGAAGACATGCCCTTCAGACTACCCAACATGGCTCCACACGCTGTCTCCTGTGTGATGAGAAGACATGATCTTCATGCTACACAATGTGGCCTCACACTCTAGCTCCTGGGTGATGAGAAGACGTGCCCTTCATGCTACACAATGTGATTTCACACTCTACCTCCATGAGTTTACATCTTATTCTCAGGCTGTACTAGACAAGGTCTTAAACATCCTTATAATCAGGATGAACACCTCAAACCCAGTGCACTCACAGTTTCCCCACAATGGCCTCACAGCCAAGACGCTTTTGAACTGTTTTTCAAGAACACCCTAACGTCAAGTAAAGCACAAAAGCTAGGAGTTAACAATGTGTATATTCTACATTATTTTCTGCTTATTTCCTTTTCAATCAGTGAGTTTGTCCACTTTGGCAGGGAATACACTAGCAAACATACCAAACAAAGTCCTGGGCAAAAAGTGACCAGGAAGGAAGAATAGGCCTGCCCATGACAAGGGTAACATGGAAGCAAATTACCTCATCCATATTCTGGGAGCTTAAGGGGCTCACAGTGTGGATGTTCATGTTTGAAGGGCCTGGCTTCATGGAATACTCAACCAGCAACAAGTCTCCTGTGTAAGGCATGAATTCTAAAACAGCCAAAACATTAGAAGTGTAAATATTATGGCACTCAGGTCATGTCACAATACCTAAGACCCTTCATCAAGGCGATATGCTGACAAACATTTCCTGAATGCAAAGTAACTTTTCCAAATACTTACACAGACATCTCAATATCTTCCTACAGGAAGGGATGCTTAAGTCCTTGAAACACTGGTTCTTCTACAATGATTTATTCACAGACATGGATAACTAAAAACTGTGCGTCTCAGGGTGAAAGTTCCAGATAGGAGTACTGGATTTTCTCATCAAGTGGTCATTTTGTAATCTCGTTTGGAGATGTAAGCCAGGTACACATTAGGATCACATGCTTCAACCTTGGTACCTAGGCTAGGGACAAAATATGAGACCTTATCTGATGGTATTCTGGAAAGAGGACACAGAAAGAAAGAGGCCTATCTGCACCTTTGCTCTGTAATTGTGGATGTATTTTCAAGATAAATCTCTTATACTTGTGTGATGCTATCATTGATGATATTTTGCATGTATCCTGATGCAGTGGCAGAAAGATTATGCCCTCAGCACTCAGAAGAGTCAGGGATGGGTTTGCTAAGGTCATGAACAATTCTCAGATGCATAGTGAGTTTCAGATAACTTAGAGGAACCCTGTATGAGAAATCAAAACAGCCAAACCAATCAATTGAGTAGTGAAAACTACACGAATGCATGATGATGGCACTGGGGGACAGGACCGCTATGTGATACTTAAAATATTACCCACTTTCCCCATTTTAATCATATCCCACTTTCAATTTCAAGGACACTTCCCACACTCTTGTTCTTTGCTTTTAAAACTATAAATCTTACCTCCAGAAAAGAGATGGACAGGGAAAGAATTTTCCTTGTCGATATAGATGCTGTCCTGTGTGACCGAGGTGACACACTTAATACAAAGTTCTCTGTCAAGGTCTGATGGCTCAGTACCATCAACAGGGTCAGTCATGGTTTTCACCTATAAGAGAGGGAGACGGTGGTTGAAGATAAAATAAAAATTACAGGCCGGAGACTGTACAGTTACCAAGGATTCCCCATGAAAATAATAGCATTTTAAAAAGTTGACCTAACAGAGTTGTAAGGGTGTTTGCAGGACATAGGACTCCATGTTAGAGACATGGTCTTTATTAGTCATGCCAAAATAGCACTCCTGTGGCAGAAATCTTCTAAGCAACTGTTCTCAAACCTAAACCATACATTTCCCATTAATGATACACCGTGGACCTGAGATGATGACATCAATTGTGTCTGTGCTTGCTCCATGGATTGCAAGTGCCTTGCAACTGTGAATTTCACACCTAAGTTTAATGCTCTCACAAACTCACCTTCTGACCTTAGAAAGACAGGGCTCTTGGTTTCCAGGAACTCAAAATCCAATAGTGTAAAATATACTTCTAAACAAGCTGTAGCCATGGCTGTAACTCAAATTAGAAAAGAATTTCGTTCATTTCCATAGGAAAAAAATTAGACTGAGGGACATTGGTGGTGTAATTTGAGGAAATGAGTTTTGGAGAGTATGCGAAGGAAGAGAAATGGGTTACCTGGGAGATGGGACTGGAGCAGAATAAAGTTGACAGAGACAAGAACGAGCAGAACAATTTTGGAGAACAAGGAGGGAGAGCATGTTTTTCCCTATCTGGAGCTGGGTGCAGAAGCAGGAGATGAAGTTGAAGAAATGACCCCCTTTGAAAGAGATTGCAAAGACAAGGCATGCCAGGGCTCCATTCACCTAAGTGTGGAAGAATACTACTATTCTGGCTCATCGAGGATAATGATTCTTACTGGAGGTAGTTTCCCTCGGAAAATTTCTTCATTAAATAATGTACTTTCTCTATTCAAAAACATGATACTCACATGAGCACAAAGCAGAAACCCATCTCCCAGAAAGCCATACTGGATAATTTCACTGTCCAGAACAAGTGACTGCTTACCAGTTTTAAAATCAAAACTGAATATTGTGCATGCTATCAAAATATCACACAAAGACACAGGAAAAGGTGGCAGAAAGGGTCATCTGGAATCACAATGGGTACATGCATAATAATTAGTGAGCTGTGTTTCTCATTGTGTGATACTGTGGATGCAATCATCATGCTGGTTATTGTACTGAGAGCCCTGAAGGAAACTGGAGCCACTGATGTCAAAGTTGTTGTATGTCTTTTCAAACCCTAACTAATTGCTGTTGCCACCTGCCACTCGGTGTATGACCAGTTATCAGGACAGATGGGGTGGTCCTTTCTCCAGGATCCTTTGCACCTAGGAGTGAAGAACTTAGCTCCTGTCTGAGTATTCACGACCTCTTCCGTCAGTATGGAGGTTGATGAGCATCACATACTCTGACCAATCTGCATTCTGACTCTCCATGAGCCCACAGACATACTGTACCTTGAATAATTTCTGATTTTCCTGGGAAATTTGAGGATATGTGATACAGAGAATAAGACTTTGTTACATAAATCTTAAATGAGCAAATAAGTAAAGCAGAAAATCATTTATCAGGTGGGTTGTTTGTTTAAAACAAGGCCTTATATTGTATTCCTGGATGACCTGAACATATTATGTAAGCCAGTCCAACTTTGAACTCAGAGACATTCTATCTGCATCTGACTCTCAAATATAAGGGCAAGCCCATTAAACTCACTCTGTGTCTACATTAGCGATTGTCTTAATCCAAGGCAGAAATCAAAATTGCACTAGGTTAAGAGACTCTTGGTAAATTCAGGCATACCTTGATTGATTTCAGAACATGGGTTGTTTCATTTTCTTCCACAAGAGCAATGAAACTTGTCCCAATGTTCAGTGGGACTTTGCCACACAACATGTCCGGATTGAAGAAGATAGATTCATTAATCCAGCCATAGTCGGTACACAGGGTGGTCACAATTCCTCTGGCAGACTTCAACTTGGAGATATCTATGGCACAGATAAACTAAGGTCACAATGGTTCATATTAAATGCAAACAGTCTCTACACAGAAGTCCTACTCTGAGCACCTGTGTAGATGTGAGCACATATCATCACTTCTCTGACCATAACAACCATTCCTGGGCCCTAAGATTGTGACCACTGAATGTCACTTCCACAGCATCTGTGGGTGGCCTGTCCCAGTAAGAGTACAAGTCCTGCTCAGGAAGCCTCTTTAAACTCCCATTATTGCTGGTATATGCCTGCCTCAGCAGCAGCAGCAAATGCATAACCATGGCTCTAAATTCAGACCAAGCATTAAAAGATATGTGCAGATGTTAGGACATGTTTCCAAATTGTCTTAATTCTTCATGAGCATAATGGGTAAGCAATGTTTTGGGAACTGGCTCCAGTATCCTGCTGGGACAACCGGCCACCTTCCTTCGTGGTACCCTCCTTATGACTGACTCTGACATGTGTGCATGGGAAACAAGACCAAATTCAATCTCCAGTGAGATGTTCCCTTCTCTGCAGAATACACAGAGGCGTTTTGCAAGAGGAAAGGCAGAGATAGTACTTCCCGCAAAGACTTGTGTCACGTGTTCTTTGAGTTGTTCTACATACCCTCCTGCTTTGGCCCACCACGGCAGCTTGGGGCACAGTTCAGTGTTGGCCTAACTCTTGGGAACTCAGGGACACCCTCATGCTCAACAGCCACTCTGGATGGCGGCAGGTCCCTCCCCACCATCTGTGTCCCACTGCACCTCATGGTGGAGAGAGACCCTTTTCTGAGGAGTCCTTTGAATGACAGATAAAGGGACTCCAGGAGGCATACCTTGAAGTTGTTCCTGTGGCGTCTCTTCAGACCCTGTCTCCCACTGAAAGATGGTAGAAATCCTCTGTAGAAGGTTCATCATGGTGGTGTCACTACTGTCCTGGACAACCCTGAGTGTTACAGATGAGTCACCAGGCCGGATTTTCTGATTCTCAGGACCTGTGTGATGGTAGTGATTAGCTAAATTGCGGTCCTCAGGAAAGCCAGGGACAGGGTACTGACCTGGCTGCTGGCAGCTCCCTTCAAGCTCCCTCTCCAGGGAGAATCCACCTCTTTCCACTGCCCAGCCAATGAGAGCAAAAGGGATGCTTACATCACTGCCAATGAGAGGCACTGGGTGCAGACATTTTTTCCTGCTCACCCATTGTGAGTGCATCAATAGGAAGGTCTATTGGGGTCCCACCACCCTATTCTTAATTATAAATGTGCAACCTTAACTTGGCTTGTTTCTACCCATCTTTCCTTAACTAACCTATCCTATTCACCTTTTGGTTCTAGGCTTTTCCCTTTCTTACTTCTGTATATCGTACTTTCACTCTGGCCTCTAGCATCCTTCCCTCTCTCTCGTTCCTAAATCTAAGGATGTAAAAAGAGTCTTGCTCACTGTCAGAGCAGTCTCCCTACAGATACAGAGGCTTCCACCCATTGGGAGAAGGTGTTCACAAACACTAACAGTACTTATACTCCATGTGAGGAGTCTTCTGCATTATAAAGTCAATTTCCCATTGTTCACCACGGACAAGTCACTTCAGACAAACAGCAGGAACTCCTTTTACCCCTTGCTTTGGGTTGACCTGTGTGCAGGAGAGATATTGAGAGGCTGAGAGCCATTGAGAGAGGTGGCCATCTCTCAGAGCTGAGGATCTGGGGAGGGATCTATAAATAGGAAAAGTAGTGGGCAAGACAGAAAGGGGCTCCATAGGCGTCTAGACTGCTTGTCAGGCTACCTGGTCTGCCTTACAGTTTCCTGAGCTTCAGGTGTGCTGCCATTTGATGCCCCTTGTCATGGAAAACAGCTTCCTCCTTAGGGAGCCAGACTGCTTTAAGGACAGCGAGAATTTCCTCTTTGTTTTCAAGTTTTCCTTCCAGCAGTTAATATCTGTGGTGATATTTTGTTTGTGCCCTAAAAAATAAAGCTTGCCTGAAGATCAGAGTGTGGAGCTAGCCACTAGTTAACCATAGAGGGCAGGCAGTGGTGGCACACATCTTTAATCCCAGCACTAGGGAGGAGGAAACAGGAAGTGATATGGCTGGGCAGAGAGAGGAATATAAGGCAGGTGGAGACAGGAACTTGCCCACCCTCTTTAAGGCTGAGGAATTGGTAAAGTAAGAGTTGGCTATGGCTTGCTCCTTTTTGTCTCTGATCTTTCAGCAGTAACCCCAATATCTGGCTCTGGGTTTTTATTATTAAGATCAATTAGGATTCATGCTATACACCTCTCCTATATAAATCATAGCATGGACATGAAAGGTAGCAAAAACATACCTGCAGTCTGTATAAATGTTCACTTTCCGGGCTGGAGAGATGGCTCAGCAGTTAAGAGCACTGACTGCTCTTCCAGAGGTCCTGAGTTCAATTCCCAGCAACCACATGGTGGCTCACAGCCATCTGTAATGAGATCTGGTGCCCTCTTCTGGCCTGCAAGGACACATGCAGGCAGAATACTGTATACATGATAAATAAATAAATCTTAAAAAAAAAACATACCTGCAGTCTGTGTAAATGTTCACTTTCCCCTGTATAGAGTCTGAGGGAGACCCATCAGCTCTGCCTTTTGGTCTGATGTGCCCTGTGGCAAGGCTTGTGCTCATATAGTATCCCATTGGGTAGTTACTGCTGCTGCTGTACTCCTGACTCCATTAATGTCTAGGCTGCTTCCATCAGTAAAGAAATCAGCCTCTGCCTCAGACAGGTTAGTGTCCTGGAGGTCTGGACAACTGGCCTGAGAAATTTCCAGCAAGTCCTCATAGTTATGGAGTAGGACATCGGGGTCATCATCGGGCAACCATGTCACAGGGTTGGGATTGTGTACAGCAGGAAATGTGAGATGGGGGTGATCGGGCAACTGACCCAGATACTGGCATTTGACACCCACTAGCCATTTGCCCCTCTTAAGAGGGTTTCCACAGTATGTGGAGCCCTTAAAGTCAGGTCTGGACCAGGGTGAGTTTGTCAGCTTTTCTCACTGGTATAGTGGTTTTGGCTATGGCACACAAACAGGATGGCCGACTGGAGACCACCAGGGTTTTAGGGTCTGAGTCAAAATGCCCTTTGCAATGCTCTGAGAAGGTGGAACAGTTTAGTGACATCTGGTCGGGCCAAAGCTGGGCCTTAGGTTGGAGCCTGCTTTAGTTCCCAGAAAGCTTGTTCCTCTGTTTCAGTCCACTTCCAAGAATCATCTCCCACAGTAGGAAAATAAAGGGGCCGGGATATTTCAGCAAAAGCAGGAATCCAGAGCCTACAATTACAGATACCCCCGGGAATTTGCATGCCTGCTTCTTGGTTTAGGAGTGGTGATCCTGAGGATAGCTTCCTTCTGGGAAGCCACTGAGAGTTCTCCTACCTAGAGCAATTTGTATCCAAGATACAAGACCTCTGTTTGTAAGTTGAGCCTTTTTCAGAGAGACATGTTGTTCCAATGTCTGGAGCAGAAAATCCTTTGGTCTTTCAAAAGTGTAGTTGTGTTGGCTGCTGCCAGTAGATCCACTACATACTGGAGCAGAGTTGAATGAGGATTGAAATAAGGATTTTTGTATTCCATCCATAAAAGTCATAGGGGAACTTTTGAACGTTTTGGATAGTCCTGATCCGTTTAGCTGGCTAGTCTCAATGGACATTGGGTCATTCCATTCAAAGGCAAATATGGGCTGGCTCACTGGTGCCAGAAGAATGGAAAAGAAAGCATCCTTAAGGACCAGGACTGTGTAGACGTGGATAGGGAGCCCCAGGCATGATTAATGACGATTGCCTCACACTTATAATAACAGTTTACCTGGGCCACAATCAGATGACTCATTCTTTCATGGTGGTCCCAGATTATTGCCCTTTCTACCTTCTAGGCAGAGATCTGCTTTGAAAATTAGGCACCACCAATTGCCTTTACTCCTCAAGAAACTAAAATTTCCTTTGCAGCTGCCTACCAACTCAGATCAACTAAACCTCTCTCTGAAGAACATTTCCCAACTCTTCCAGACTCCAAAGCAGAAAGAAATCCTGATCCAGATTCAAGATGGCGGAGACAAGCAGACGCAGGTAGGCCTGTGGTGGCGGCCCGTGGAGGTGGACGGACCCGGCGGCAGCCGAAGGGGACATTCAGGCCCAGCGGCGGCCCACAGAGGTGGACAGGCCCTGCGGCAGAGATAAGCAGTCGGAGGTGGACAGGCCCGGCAGTGGCGGCCGACAGAGACATTCAGGCCCGGCGGCAGCCCACAGAGGTGGACGGGCCACGCAGCGAAGACAGGCAGACGCAGGTCAGCAACCTGCGGAGGTAGACGGGCCCAGTGGCAGCAGCCGACAGGGTCATACAGGCCCAGCGGCAACTGGCAGAGACATACAGGCCCGGTGGCAGCCGGCGGAGACATACAGGCCCGTTGGCGGCCCGCAGAGGCAGAAAGACCCAGCGGTAGCTGACAGGGACATACAGGCCCGGCGGTTGAGACAAGTGGATGCAGGTGGGCCTGTGGCGGCGGGCTGCATGAGTGGACAGGCCCGGGGACGGAGAGGGGAGGACGCAGCTTGGAGCGGGGACGCCCCTGGCCCCAACACGTGGGGAAGAGGCTATCTCCGTGGGTCGGAACCAGGGCGAGTCTGGGCACTCTGTCTGGGGACAACCCAGGGCCCAACTGCTGATCCTCTGAAACCCAACAACTTGGAGGTGTTGGTGAGACTACCCTGCTCAGCTGAAACCCATCTGGGAGAGGATTCAGATGCCTACAGTTGGAAGTCTGAAGAAACAAGATCAGCTGAGGAGTTGACAAATGAACAAAACGTGACCTGGGAACACAGAAGAAGGCGCTACCCAGCCACTAAACCAGATCACCAGAATCATAAGTATATAATTCACCGACTGAAATCAGCTGTCCCTGAAGAAACAGCCCAATAGCACCAATTTAACCAAGAACCCCTCCCTACTAAACCAAGACTAAAAAATTAGAACAAGAGAGGCACTCTCAGACACAGACACCACCTGCACCGCACAGAGGAAAAGATGAGTAGACGCCAGCGCAAAAATACAGGCAATAACATAAAGACCTATATGGCAACATCAGAACCTAGTGATTCTACACCTGCAAGACCTAAACATACCATGACAGAAGAAACAGAAGAAATCAACCCTAAAAATGACTTTAAGAAGATGATAGAGGCCCTTAAAGAAGAAATAAAACATTCCCTCAATGAGGAAATAAAAACTTTCCTTAAAGAGGAAATGAAAAACTACCTTAAAGAGGAAATAAAAACTTTCCTTAAAGAGGAAATGAAAAACTCTCTTAAAGAGGAAATAAAAACTTCCCTTAAAGAGGAAATGAAAAACTCCATTAAAGAGGAAATAAAAAACTCCCTTAAACAAATGGAAGAAAAAACGAATAAAAAATGGGAAGAAATCAAATCAAGCCAAGAAAAAGCAATTAAACAGATGAAAGAAACATTCCAAGATCTGAAAAATGAATTTGAGATAATAAAGAAAACACATGCTGAGGGAATGCTGGAAATAGGAATTCTGACAAAACGAACAGGAACTACAGAAACAAGCATAACCAACCGATTGCAAGAGATGGAACAGAGAATCTCTGACACTGAAGACACAATAGAGAAAATAGATTCGTCAGTCAAAGAAAACAATAAAGACAAAAAAGTCGTAACACAAAACGTCCAGGAAATTTGGGACACCATGAAAAGACCAAACCTAAGAATAATAGGGATAGAAGAAGGAGAAGAATACCAACTCAAAGGCACAGAAAATATATTCAACAAAATCATAGAATAAAACTTTCCTAACCTAAAGAAAGAAATACCTATGAAGATAAAAGAAGTTTACAGAACACCGAATAGGCTGGATCCAAAAAAAAAGTCCCCTCGCCACATAATAATTAAAACACTAAACACAGAGAACAAAGAAAAAATATTAAGAGCCGCAAAGGAAAAAGACCAAGTAACATATAAAGGTAAACCCATCAGAATAACACCAGACTACTCAATAGAGACTATGAAAGCTAGAAGATCATGGACAAATCTCATGCAGACACTAAGAGACCACGGATGCCAACCCAGACTATTATACCCAGCAAAACTCTTAATCACCATAGGCGGAGTAAACAAAATATTCCAGGATAAAACCAGATTTAATCAATACCTGTCTACAAACCCAGCCCTACAGAAAGCACTAGAAGGGAAAATTCAACCCAAAGAAGCTAAACGCATCCATGAAAAATCAAGCAATAGATAATCCCACACCAACATACACCACAGAAGGACAACACAACACAACCACAAAAAATAACAGGAATTAACAATCACTGGTCATTAATATCCATCAATATCAATAGTCTCAACTCACCTATAAAAAGACATAGGCTAACAGAATGGATAAGAAAACAGAACCCATCCATCTGCTGCATACAAGAAACACACCTTAACTTCAAAGATAGACACTACCTCCGAGTAAAGGGCTGGGAAAAGGCTTTCCAAGCAAATGGATCTAAGAAACAAGCTGGTGTAGCTATCCTAATATTTAGAGAAAAAGGATGTTTCAAAAGAGAAGAAGTCTTGTGGCAATGCCTCAGTGGTCCAGGTAACTACCAGAACTCAGAAATCCGCGACAGAGACTAAGGCAGCAGAGATCTGGAGTGGAGTGCTGAGTTCTGGCAAGCAGCTGCATCTTTCTTCCAGTAAGTACCTGAACAGGGCTGATGTGAATTATGTAAAGTCCAGATTTTAAGAATCATACTCTCTTCAGGGATCTCCACAGACTAGTGGGTGTCCTCCCTCACTGCCCCTGTGGGACAGTCTCTGTGTGGGAGAGGCCTCGCGTGACTTTGTCTCTGGTGTTCCTCTGGGGACATCTGTGTGAGAGACTGTATGCTCCAGAGCCAGCTCTCGTGTCCTTTGGCCAGTGCTGGAGTGTGAAATAGTCCAACGTGGGAAACAAGGGATGATCCCAATCGGGAATCATGACATTTTTTTTTTTGGATGATGGTTATGTTCTGTTTTGAAATAACCTCTGTGTATTTCATTTATTTTCTTTTGCCTGGCGATCTCTGAGCAGGCTTCAGAGTTTGACAGTTGATGAAAGATACGACAAGCATTAATGTGTGGGTGAAAAGCTTGGTGAAATTCTGAGTGAAGTTTTAGTTAGAGCTGGTTGAACTTGGGATTGACTGGGAGGCCAAAGATTTAAAAAGCAGAAGATTCTCTCAAGACACAAGTTGTGTGATAATAGTGTTTTGTGTGTGTGAATGAGAATTTGTAAATGTTGAATTCTAGGCTTCGACAATCATTGTCAGTGCAGATCAAGCTGCAAGTATTTTTTCAAATATCTTAAGTTATATTTTCTTTTTCAGAGCTGCTTCTTATTTGGGGCTACTTTTTTTTTTTTAATTGAGGCGTAATTCATAAAAGGGTATATTGTTTTGATGAGACTTTTTACAACTGTGGCTGGATGTCTTTTTTAGTCTTCCAAGAAGGGCCATTTTACTTTTTTAGAGTTACTTTTTAAAGTCATGAGGTCAACAATTTGGACTACTATGCATGTAAGTGCTAATGCAAATTAAAACCCAAGTTGACCTCCAGCAGCAGTTCATTCTATGTTGACAGTGAGAGAACACTTTGCCTGTTAGGATACTGTTACTCGTGGACTGAAATGCTGAAGAAACCCCTCCCCCTATTTTGTTTTTTGCAAAAATCAAGGTATATTCTAGGGTTTCCTGGTTGACCTCAACAGATAAATTGAGATGATAGTCTTAGTTCAGAAATGATCTGAATGTAGATTTACAGTCTACGTGTACAGCTGGCTAAGTGAGATCGCTTTCACAGTTCTGCATGTATCCCATCGGCTCCCCATTAGTCACTGAACTCTTAAAACTGGTATTGTAACATTATCACAATGTTTTGCGCCAATTTTATAAACTTTACAGTGCAATATGTGTTCCTTTTCTGAGGCAAACCAAAGGTATATTTCTCAAGGTTCTGCTGCTAACAGCAGTGTTGATGGAGGATTTTTTATACATTTGTAATAGATAGAAATAAACCAGAAAGAAAGAAGAAAAAAGTGGTGGAGGAAAAGGTGAACACTGCAAGAATACTCAAAAGGGCTGAGAGTTGCAAATGCCAAGAATGGCTTTGCATAGTAAATGGAATAGAACAGCTCTGAACTATAGCTTACTTTTCCTGGTTTGGTCTGACAGAATGATTGAATGCTTTTGTACAAAAATCAGAGCCTTAAAAACAAGGATTTGGTGAGATTGTAAAATGGTATGCCACTTTGGCAAAACAGTTTGGTGGTTGGTCAAAATGCAAAACACTGTTACTCTGCTACTCAACAATTCTACCCTTAGGAATAAATCCTCAAACTACTGAAAATGTGCACCTATGAAACATGTACATGAAAGTTTACAGCAGTGTGTTGCTAATAGTAAAAAAGTTAAAACAACTCAAATAGCTATCAAATACTGGAGAGAAATAAAATGTGGCTTATTCATACAATAGAATATTATTAAGACATAAAAATGAATGAGAAACTGACAGATTAAATGACTTTGGTGAACCTTCATAATTTCATTTGTAGATCTTTCCATTTCTAATTTATAAATACATTTGGGGTTATAAATTATAAATGTACTGCCTCCTGTCAACATTGTATACTTCTATTTGATGATTTCTGTGTCAAACATTATATGGAAATGTTTCCAAGTATTTTCTGTATTAACTGTGAATGAATAGAACAAAATAAATTGCCTGTGATGGAAAAAAAAAAGAAATCCTGATCCAGTACTTGCAACAACAGCTTCTCAAAGTATGGGCTGAGAAAAATCATCCATGCTTGGAAGTGAACTGCCCACCACTCCTGAGAAGAATCTTGACTACAGCCATACCTATAAGATTCCAGCAATATTCCATTAACCAAAAGGCTAGACTGGGATTTGCTCCTCGTATCAAGAGGCTGCTAGATGCTGACATTCTTACCCCACACCAGTTGGCTTGGAATATGCCTTTCCTCCATGTCCATAAACCAGGGACCTCAGATAATTAAGACAGTTCAGGATCTCTGGGAGGTAAAAAAATGGACCGAAATCATTCTTCCTTCTGTTCTAAATCCTTACACTTTGCTCAGTCTCCTAATGCCAGACAACCATGTTTTTAAAACCCAGTAAGTCCAGTTACCAATGAAAACAGCTCTGCCCCAGCCTCTATCAGAAATGTAGCTGTGTGGCCTCCCATTGTTGAAGTAACCAAGGGCTCTTGGAGTCCGAAGAGGGTAGAGCCCTTGCCCCTTCATCCTGATTCACTATCCATCTCAGTTGTGGATGGGAGGATCATTGCTTTCCCAGATAACTTGAATCCATCTGGAATGAACTAAAGCCTAAATGATGGGCATATCTGTGAGGGAACTTTTATTAATTAAATCATCTGAAGGATAAAGACCCACTAATAATCTGGATCTTTGAAGTGGGAAGATGCACCTTTAATCCAGATCTTTAGGGGTGGGAAGAGCCACCTTTAATTTGGACCACACCTTCTACTGGCAGTCTATATAAAATACATGGAGTAAGGAAGCTTGCTCTCTTTGCCTGCTTGTTCTTGCTCTTAATAGCAAGTCCATTCCTTCCCTGGCATTAGAGAACACTACTTCAGGATTCTGGTATATACTGAAGACCAGCTGAGACATCCAGCCTCATGGACTGAACAACCACTGGCTTCTTGGATTTAAATTGGTCGACAGCCATTGTTGGACTAGCTGGACCATAGCCTGTAAGCCATTCCAATAAATCATATATATATATATATATATATATATATATATATATATATATGTGTGTGTGTGTGTGTGTGTGTGTGTGTATGCATGTATGTAAATCCTCATAAGTTTTGATCCTCTAAAGAACCATGATTAATGCCGATTTTGGTACCAGAAGAGGTTTTAGAACCACAGAAATATAAGGATAACATTGTTGTTGTTGTTTTTCCAGACAGGGTTTCTCTGTGTAGTTTTTAGTGCCTGTCCTGGATCTCACTCTATTGACCAGGCTGGCCTCGAACTCACAGAGATCCTCCTGGCTCTGCCTCCTGAGTACTGAGATGAAAGGCATGTCCTGCTGCCACCTGGCATAAATTTTAAGCACATGGCATAGGTTTTCCAATTTGTCAACACCTACAGTTACTGAAGCCTCTCCTGGAAGCTCAGAGAGTTCTGAAAGCCCATGGTGTGACTAAAGGAAACAAATGCATTTGATTATTCTGATTCACCAGTTGTGAGCAGAAACAGAGTTGGTGACTCTACATAAAATTTTTGACAATTTGTGGAAAAACAAGGAAAATGATGATACTGGTTGGTTGGTCCTACCATTTCTGGATAAATTGACAAAGGAAAAGCCTGGGCTCCATGATCAAATTCAACCACTTTGCGCATCTCAGAATACGTTCAAGGACGATGAAATCAGTGGTAAAATTGACTGGCTTCAGATGTGCATAAACAGTCTAAAGACTTCTGTTTTGTTTCAATTGGAAGTAGATTCTTCTCTCATACAATACATCCCAGCCAGTTTCATTTCCCTCCCCTTCTCCCAGGTCCCCACAAACCCCCTTCCCCCAGATCTAATCCCCCTGTGTTTCCATTCAGAAAGGAGGAGGACTCCCAGAGACCACAACCAAATATGACAAGATAAGATACAGTAAGCCAAGGCAAAAGCTTTCATCGAGGCTAAAGTGTCCCAAGAGCAGACAAAAGAGTCAGAGATCGTTCCACTCCCACTGTTAGAAACAAGTCCCACAAGAACACCAAGCTAACAGCCATACCATGTACACAGAAGACCTGGCACAGACGTGTGCAGGCCGGTGCTTGTCACTTCAGTCTCTGTGAGCCCAGGTGAGCCCAGCATAGCTGATTCAGTAGGCCATGTTCTCCTGCTGTCCTCCATTCCCTCTGACTCCTATAGTCTTTCCTTTCCCTCCTCTACAGGGTTTCTTGAACTCCAAGGGAAGGGACCGAATGGAGACCTCCAATTTAGACTCCATACTTCTGGTTCTGGATCTCTGCACATGATCCCATCTGCTGCTGGAGGAAGTGTCTCTGGTGAGGACTGGACAAGGCACCAATCTGTGAGTATAGCAGAATATCATAGGGAATCATTTCATTGTTTTATTTACATTTATTTGTTTGTTTGTTTGTTTATTTGTTTAGCCTGTCATGTCTGGTTCTACCCTAGGTCTCTGGGCTATCCAGGCATTGTTGGGCATGGGCTCCTGCTCATGACATGGACGTCAAGTTAAACCAGACATTAGTTGGCCACTCCCACAAGCTCTGCACCACCATTCCCCCTCCCCCTGCATATCTTGCAGGCCGATTGTAGGATGAAGGTTTTGTGGCTTGGTTGCTGTCCACGTTTCTCTTTTAGTGGCCTGAAAAGTACCTTCCCATACCAGATACTAGACCATAGCTGTGATGATTCCATGAAGGTACCACCTAACTTCTCTACATTCAATGAGCTGTGTGGATATTGTCCTCTGTAATAAGGCCATCCTGCTATCAGTATTTGGAGGGCGACCTTCTGTCCTACCATGAGCCTGGGGTATTTGGGGAATTCCACGGAACACCTTTGGCCAAAGACTTGACTGAATGCAATCCCAGCTCCTTACTAGAAGCCTTGCGTGGCTACAAAAGATGTCCAGTTCAGATTCTGTACCCTCCATTACTCGGGATCCTCACAGTGTCACCCTTATAGATTTCAGAAATTTTCCACTGCACTAGGTTCCACACTACTCCCCAAGTTCCCCGCAATTCCAGCTGCCTCTCCCTGCAGTCTCTCCATATACCCCCAACCAGATTCCCCCTGTTCCCCTCCCCACCAGCAAACTCTACTCTATTGCCCTGTCCCAGGGGATCCCTGCAACTCTTATAAAGAACAGCATTTAACTGGGGCTGGCTTACCGTTTCAGAGGCTCAGTCCACTATCTTTGTGGCAGGGAGCATGGCAGCTGCAGGCACACACGGCAGTTTGAGTTATTGTTAGACACAAGGTTTGTTTTAAGTAAGTTTTATAAATCAAAGAATATTTTATTTCCCTCAAATTGGACTGATATTTTACTAAACACAAAGAAGGGGATATACATGTAAAATGGGGATCTTGAATATTTTCCTTCAAAAAAAAAAAAAAGAGGCTCAGTGCTGTGAGACACACCTATAGTACAAGGTATCTAGAAGGCGAGATGTGAAGATCACTTGAGCGCTGGAGTTCAAGACTGGTTTGGGAAACAGGGTTAGAATCTGTCTCAAAAACGAGACAAGACAGAAAAACCTATAACATAATACAATACCCAATTTGACATTCTATAATAGTATGTTTGTACCTGTTATGAGTGATTAAAAAATATGCAGAAGCCAAAACTTAAACTTAAATACTCTTTATTGATGATAAAATGATTTCACAGCGTTAGAGAAAAAAATTCACTTTTACAATGAAAGAGTTGAAACCTTGCTACAGAGGAATGGCTGCCAGTCACATGCCATTTTTATTTATTTGGAAAGTACAATAATACATTTTAAAAGCTTTTGAGAGAATTTGCAATCTTTTGCTTCTGCCTTTTTATGAAGAGGCACATAAACATGTTCAATTTTGAGATAAGTATTATACATATAGTACATATACATAAATACTATACATATATCAGCAAATCAAAATTAAAAATCACAGGCACTTTGGAGGCTGAGTTGTGAGGATCACTTGAGCTCAGAAATAGGAGACTAGTCTGGGTCACATGGTAAGATCATGTCTCCAAAATAAAACAAAGCAATACGCTAATGGCAAAAAAAACAAACTAATCTTTATTCACAAAAGTGAATTCACATTGCTGCACAGAAAAATCTCACTAATTAACAACAAAAGGGTTAAAACCTGGAAACATCAGAATAGGTGCTAGTTATTTGCTGTTCTCATTTTATTTAAATGTGAATTTCCACCATAAAAACATGCTTTTTATCTAACATTAGAATTATATTGTTCCACACAGGTTCATGTTTTCTTCAAAGAATCATGAAAATAGTATGGATTGAAGAGACTTTCGAATATTTGCAATCTCTTGCTGCTGCTGTCTCATAGAAGGAGAAAATAAAAATGATGAATTTTTAGTTATTATGCATATTTTAGTAAATAAAATACTTCAGTGCTTCTGCTAAATTTTATATATATATGTATAAAACTTCCAGATTAAAATATAACTTACCGTTTCCATCATGTATTTCTTTTGATACTCAGCTATTTCTTTTTTAAGTTCAACAAATGAAGCAGTAGTTTGATCATTATTATTCTTATCCTCAATGTTCTTCAAAATCTAAAACACAAAAGGCAAGTTCAGTTATAATCCATCGTGTTTCATCTTAGATTCTAAATTGTAAAATTCATTTTCACAAGTGAGACTTTATTAATACTCATCAATGGTTATTATTTATTCCATTTTTCAAAACATTATAAATTAGAAATGAATAATAATAATATAGAATGAAGTAAAATACATCAGATATGAATCAAATGTTGTTAAAGAGACGAAATTAGCATACTTTCTCCCAAACAAAGGTTTAATGAACTGTTAAGATCAAGATGAAGCAAAAGCAAACAAACAACAAAAATGTTGTGCAGTTTCACATGATTCCTAGGTATCTGGAGGCTCAAGAAGGAGAACAGAGATCTAGAAGTAAGCCTGAGCAACACAGTGGGACCTGACTCAAAGAAAAGCAAAGACAAAAGATATAGGATTAAGACTACAAGGTCCCAACAGCAAGATAAGTTTGAAATTTTCTAGTAGGTTTCCAAATGTCAGGTTATATTTTATTTGGACTAGTGGTAAATGTGACATGAATTCACTAAGGGAAGAAAATGATCTGTACTGTGGAAATCTTTTTAAATTACGTAAATTGAAAATTACATTTTTAATCTGTATATGGTAGGGCATACCCTTAATCCAAGCACTTGAGGGCCAAGACAAGTGGATCTCTGTGAATTCAAGGCTTGTCTGGCCTACATAGCAGGCCTGATAAGGCAATAGAGTGAGACCTGTCTCAGAAATATCACGTTTTAGCATTCAGGGTTTTTTACATTTAAAAAACTTCATATATATATATGAAGCATTTTTTAAGGCAGGGTCTCACTATGTAGCTCAGTCAATCCTCAAATTTTATATCCCCCTACCCTAGCCTCCTTAATACTCGCAGTATAGGCATGTACCATCACATCCAGCCAAAAGAAATCAATTTTAAACCTTTACTATCCACTCAATAAACTATTATTCTACTTCCTATTGTCCCCAATGTTAATTACTTAATAGAGTAATAATAATAACAATAACCATAGTAAGAGGAGATTGCTTCATTTTTCTTCAATGAGGAACAATATAAACAACAGTGCAAATAAGTTAAAATACAAATAGAAATGTAGCTTTCTGTATCTACAGAGTATAGAGTGGTAAAGATTTTAGTTTAGCTGGCAAATGAACAAGACATCAACAGATAAGGAGGACTGAAACATATTGGAGAACAACATTCCCAGATCACAGGAGTATAGTCTGTGGGGTGAGACAAAGCAGTTGTGTAGAGGTGGGGATTGTAGGTACATGGAGGAAATGGTGCTTAAAACGAGACTCAGTCATGGGGAATCTAAATAGCTAGAATGTATTTAAGAAACTTAAAACCACTGAGAAGTCACTGCTGGATGTGCAGGAAGGAAGAGATGTTGTAGAAAGACAACATGACAGACCTATGAAGGATGGACTGAAGAAGAGAAATCAGTTAAGAGTTTTCAAAGTACACAGATGATAAGGTTTCCTAGCAGAAAGAATGAACTAAGGTTAATAGCGATAAGAAAGACTTGATGAAATAATGAGCCACTGCACAGAAGCTCAATTTCAGAACCTAAAAGATATGGAAGAGTTAAACATTACACTAATGTTCCTAATGGTAAATGGGAACATTCAGTGATGATACTATTTAGGTGAAAGCTTGATTGGTGCTTTATCAAATATTGATACCAATCAAAAAACTGTTCCTACGGAATATTACAGAAAGCTGACAAAGTCTCTGCCTGAAAACAAAATAACTTTTGTTTCCATGAAAGATATTTTAAAAATTTTAATAACATACTTTTAACATCCTTTTAAAACTATTTAATATTGAGAACCAAATTTAGTAATATGCTTATGTATAAACAGGCAACTCTCAATCTAAAAATCTCCTCAGCAGTCTAGTACTATCTTGGTTACCTCTAATGATTATAAAGTAGCATTACAGTCATTTTTGGTCAGTGTAACATTCCAGAACTGAGGATGTCAGAAAGTACTTCTACAATACATTTGAAAAGAAAAAGTCCACAATTTCAATCCAGTATTTCCTATTCAACAAACACTGGGATGCAAATACAGATGATAATGTAGAACTGATTCACAGACTTGATCTCCGATAAACAGAAAATGGCGACTCAAGAGTTAATCAGCTATGACTATGATGCATGGCAAGTACATTGTTAGGTAAAATTACTAATTTGCATTTCCTATCTTGAATAATCATCACAAAACAATTAGAGCTCTACAACTATACTTAACACTTTTGTCCATAACAATTCAAAGTGAAAAGCAGTTAAAATTTCATATTCAAATGTTTCCCTAATCAGCTGGAAAATCAACATTATACACAAATTGTCTGAGGTGTTCCATTTCTGGGTACAACATACCTGTATGTATCGTGTAACCATCTGCATAATTAGTTTCATTCTCTGCATCTGTTTAATTTTGCACTGTCTTAGCACCATTTTCTGTTGTTGGAAAATATTCTACAAATATAAAAAACACTTATGTATTTTAGTAAAATATTTTTGTTGTTCTTCTAAGCTTTATATTTTATAGTTAAACGCTGTATCTCTAAGCTACATTCTCACCCTTAAAGCAAAAGAATAATTCCATACTGAAGTCAAAAGAAATAATTTGAAAATGAATACATTTAACATTTGACTTTGACAAAGATTATGTCTAAGTTTAAGTAATTTTATAAATAATTAATATGCAATGTAATGATCCTACCATTCATTGAAAAGGAATTGTTTAACTTTTTGAGACAGGGTCACCCTATATTGAACACGCTAGCTGGGACTTGTGCTTCTTCCTTAGTCTCCCAAATATCTGTCATTACCAGCATGCACCACCACATGAGAACAAGTAGAAAATCTTCATATCCAAGTAAGAGCTCATTCTCTGAAATCTCAATGTCTACAATATAATTAATTTTAACTCTCTCACTTTTACTCTTCTAAACCCCGAGTTTGGAAAATTCAACTCTAGCTAGTCTTCTTGGTGGAAACATTTTCACTACCTGATGACCTTATTTCACTATGTATACAGAAACATCACAAAGAAAACATCAAGTCTCTCTTTACCAACCTGTATCTGTCTATGCTCTCATTTCTCAGGATACAGTATCTTTACCATGTTCTGTCTCACAAGCCCATTCAAACTCAAGAACTCAGCTTTTACCTCCTCTACTTTCCATTTGAAATTTAACCCTATAGCCAGGCCAGTTAATTTCTGTCTGCCATATCAGCAGCTTGGGGGCAATGAAGCATGAGGATCACAAGGACAAGGCATACCTGAACCACACGCCAGCCTGGGAAATTGAATGAAACCTTGTCTCATAAGGAAAAGTAAGAAATGTCTGTGGATATAGCTTAGTGCTAAGTGGCATTTGCTATCATGGATGAAACCCTAGGTTCTAATTTCAGGGCCCCAGGACCACAAAAAAGTAAATAATTAATTTGTCTACAGATCATTCCTTTTGCCAGGCAGTGGTGGCACACACCTTTAATCCCAGCACTTGGGAGGCAGAGGGAGGTGAGTCCGAGGCCAGCCTGGTCTACAGAGGGAGTTCCAGGATAGCCAGGGATGTTACACAGAGAAGCCCTCTCTCAAAAAACCAAAACAACAACAAAAAGATTATTCCTATTAACACACAAACACGTTATCTCTCTTAGCTCAAAAAGCCAAATCACACAAGAATCTCTACAAACCTGTTTCATTTGTTCTCCTACTAAGCAGTCCTTTCTTTCCTGTTCTGTCCTGTACCCATTCTAATTCTAATTCCTTTTATTTTTTCAGACAGTCTTACTGTCTTGTCTGGATCACACTCTGTAGACAAGGCTGGCCTCGAACGGAGAGATCTACCTGCCTTGGCCTTGCAAGTGTTGGGACTAAACTCGTCACTACCACACCTGCTTCTAATTAGTTTTGTACTCATTTTTCCAACCAAATCATTCTATCCAATACACCAATGACTTCCTGTTGTTAAATCTAGCTTATCTGGTCTATAGGCAGTATATGGCACAATTAAGGGTCTTTTCTTTATAAATACTTCCTTCATTTGGGGTAGTTGAATTTCTACCAACTAGGCCCCTAGTGGCCTATCCTCAGACTTTCTATTTACATTTTTAATCACTCCCTTGGTGATTTCATGTAGGATTATGGTTAAAAAACTGCATTTAAGCGGAGAATTTTAACTTTGTAGCTTTAGTTCAGCGTTCTCTCCTGAATCTCAGACTTATATACAAGTCATTGGCCTAGTCACCCACTTCCTAGACAAAATTTCTTGTGTACCTCAAATTGAACATTTGCAAAACTAAGCTGACCAATGAAGTCCAAAATTATATGATATGACCTGTTTCCCCAGATCTTAGGTTTAATTTTTTGATGATTATAAGCAATGAAAGAAGAAAATATAAAGAGTAACTAATACAGCTATATAATGTGTGAGGGGGACTTGAGTTGTGTTACAGCTCTGGACATTGAAAGTAAACCGTTTCCTGTACTGGTGCTGTGGTTTGGCCGTGGTGTGATTCACTAGTTTGTAAAAGGCCCTGTCTTCAGTTTCACATCACAAGAAGCAGGGAGCAAGGGTATGGGGGAGCAATGGAGAAGGAAGAGGGACAGAAAAGAGAGAAAAAGAAAGGAAAGAAAGGAAGGAGGGAAGGGAAAAAGGGAGGGAGAGAGGAAAGGAATAAAGGAAAGAAAAGCTAAACCAAATCATAATCTAAGTACAGTGTGTTTTTTCAGGAATGGGCAAATGACCACAAAGAACTCGGTGATGCTGTTCTACCAGCAGTAGTGAGAAAGTCTGTCTCAGTCCACTGCATGTTCCAATGTTGGAGGAAACATAGGATTGGAAGGATTAACTTAGTAACCCCAAGAATAACTTGCAACAACATCAAGAAAGATAGTTCCTAAAATACCCCCGTTTTCCATTCAACCGTACCTAAATCTAACTTACCCACGATTTGTTTCACAGCAAGAAGTAAACCACCTTCAGTCTTTCAAAAGTTTCTTTTGTTTGAAATGATAAGAATCCCAGCTACTATAAGGAGCCCAGTGGAATCTGTGGTATATTTGCCTATACTTCTGTGGTTACGGTTCTGCAGGACCAGAACTGGGTAACAGTGGGTAATGCACCTTGGGTTAGCTCCCCAGGCCTATTGAAGGCGAGCATCTAGAGTCCTACTTGAAATCTTGCTATCAAAGATTAATTATAAAGCTAATTGCGATACCAACAATTAGGTTTTCTTGCTGTTTCTTGTATTTCTGCTTCTCCAAATCCCACTGCTTAAACAGATGCATCAACTGCGGGTAATACTTATTGTTAACTTCCAGCCTGTAAAACATAAGAATGAAGGCTCACATTTTATACCAATATGAAAATAATAAAAACAAAATTGAATCAACATATTTTATGCTATAAAAAAGAAAGAAATCATAACACTTTCACAGTTTAAATATTCTGGTGGGAACCCAAGAGTAAAAGTAGATTTATATAGATTCTATAATACTTATTTCCCTTACTAAAAATCTTGTCATATGGTTTGCCTCTTGAAATCGAAGGAAATTTTAGCATATATATGTATATATAAAATATAAGCATACATATATATCATGTATATATCTCCCATATATATACATAAACACATATACATATAAACACACATATTTCAAGGGAAGATCAATTTCATCTCCAAATAATTTTTCACTTTTTCTACAGTTTCCAATAAAAAGCAAATTACTTCAGCTGGGTGGTGTTGGCACATATCTTTAATCCCAGCACTCAGGAGGCAGAGGCAGGCAGATCTCTGTGAGTTCGAGGCAAGCCTGGTCTACAGGAAAGCTCCAGGACAGCCATGGCTAAACAGAGAAATCCAGTTTCAAATTAAAAAAAACTACAAAATGTAAATTATTTCTAAGTAGAAATATTTTACTAATCCCTTTGGCAGATGTGATTCAGTACAAAGAATAGTTAGGTAAATTAAAATAACACAAATTATTTTTGATGTAAAATGAACTATAGTTTACATTGTCCACACAGTTAACTAAAAGACATTTAATAGTTTGTGTGTCATCTACCATTTACATAATAAATGTTTTTCCAGAGTGAACATGAATTACTTTTAAAATAATAACTCTCTCAATTGTTCTTTGGAAGGAAGAGCATGTAACCTTCACTGACTTCCACGAAATATGTCTCACTTCTATGAAGACATGGGATTATTGTTAGGATTCTGCCACTCCTCCGGTTGTATGACCACACATGCGCAGTTCAAGAGCTAAGCAAGGGGACTTACATCATCACTATGCTGCGCATTACGCAAATGCGTGCAGTGCAGTCAGGTAATCTGCACATGCATGGCATAGCTTCTTAAGCCCACATGCGCATGTGCAGGGAAATCCTTAAAAAGCTGATCACAGACTCTTCCCCTCTCTCTTCTCCTCCCACCTCTGTCCCTTCTCCTCACGTATCTCTTCCACAGGCCTGCCATGCTCTCTTTTGTCCGGCCCCAAGATAAAGCTCTGAGACTGGGTTTTCTCATGCCTCGTGACCTTTCCTCGCAAAGTAAAAGCACTGTATTTAAAATCAACAGCTGTACTACTACTTACTTAGAGAAAATTCAATTGAAACATTTCACTGGAGATTCCAATAGACAGGTGATACTATTTTCATAAGTAATTTGCACCAATATATACTCAGAGATGATATAAACTTGGCGCTTAAAAATGCCAGCAAACTTACATTCGCTGTTGTTTGGTTCCCCAAACTTGTTTCATCTTGTAGCTACTCTTTTTGGAAACAGTTTCAGAGAAGATTTGCACTCTTCTTCTCTTTTCAAGAAGAGATTTACTAATCCCATCTATATCGAAAATAAAGGTTGATGTTAAAAATAGCTTCAATTGTTCCTAAATATTCAAGTATATATATAGATATAGATATATAGATATGGCTAAAGATTATTAAACAATATCACAGACACTTAAAATTAAATTGAAATATATCACCAACATGGTGCACAAAAAGTTTCCCACTTTAGAGTACTTAGAATTTTGCATTTTCAGACTAGGGATGGACAACCAGTGAAGTCAATGCAAATAACATAAAATACACAAACCTCTGAAATCCAAAATATTTTTGGCCCTATATATTTTGGATGAGAAATGTTCAACCTTACCTTAGTTCTGATTTTCCTAAAGGAAGAAAATTTTAAAATTAGACACAATAATAATGAACCCAGGAGAAAAATGTTGAAGATAAATTTTAAGTGCTTCACAAACAGTTTAGCACAAGGGAAATACTTCTAAATTCAAAAAAATAATATCCCACTGACATCAGCTTTATTAGCCAGCATTTGAACAGTGGTTAGAAGTCAAACTTTTAACTACAGAAATGATACTGAAGTATTGTCTTATAACTCAAGCTTTAAAATACATAAAATTACTCTCTTGAGTATTATAATCCAAGTCATGATTTAAAAAATAAGATATTTGTTTAAAATATTGTCAATGATAATCCTAAATATATTTTTATAAAAACTAGCAAAATACCGAAGATGGAAAAATAGCTTTTGTCTGGGGAAATGGCTCAGTGTTTAAAATGTCTTCTATGCCAAACATGAGGCCCTGAGTTTGAATCCCCACCACCCACATAAAAGCCAGCTGTGATGTTGTGTGTCCCTGACCATAGCACTGAGGGGCAGAGACAGGCAGCTCCTTCGGACTCCTTGGACATTCAATCTCTCCGAAATGATGAGGTGCAGATACAAAGAGATCCTCTCTCAAGAAAAAAGGAAGGCCCTGGAGAGATTTCTCAGTGGTTAACAGCATTGGTTGCTCTTCCAGAGAACTCGGGTTCATTTCCCCTGCACACACACATGGTGCCTCACAATGATCTATACCTCCATTCCTAGAGGAATAAATTCTTTCTTCTGGCTCTTGAAGGCAAGAGACAGGCTTGTTTTGCATGCATATATGACGGCAAAACTATCTCTCTCTCTCTCTCTCTCTCTCTCTCTCTCTCTCTCTCTCTTCACACACACACACACACACACACACACACACACACACACACACACATATGAAATGACTGAGGAAGACATTCCAATTTCAACCTCTGGCTGCCACAGGAGATCTACAGTTTAAGCCTAGACTGGGCTTCAGATCAAGTTCCAGATCAACTCGAACTACATAGTAAGATCCTGTCTTAAAAACAAGGAAGCAACACAAAATTAACAAAGTAATTAACAAAATACTATATAAAAGGGAGTTTATACAAGTGATGAACAGTATTTAAATTTCAGATCTTTCCTTTTCACAACTTTTATTTTCGATTTTCTTCACTTGATGTAGATGAATGTTTTGCATGCATGTATGTATATATAACTTGTATGTGCCCACAGAGATCAGAAGAGGGAGTAAGATCCTCCAGAACTGGGGTTAGAAATGGCTGTGAGCTACCATGAAGATGCTGGGAACAGAACTCAGGTCATTTACAAGGGAAGCAATCAGTCTTAACCGATAAGCCAGTACCCTCACATTTTTGGATATAAAAGTAATTATAAAGGGGTTGGAGAGATGGCTCAGTGGTTCCAAGTGCTTGCTGCTCTTTTGAGGACTTGAGACCATTTCCCAGTTCCATGTTACACAGCTCACAACTGCCTTTAACTCCAGCTCCAGGATATCCTACTCCATCTTCTGAGCGTGACAGACACTTACACGTGCACATACCCCCCAAGGAGACACATAATTAAAAAGAAAATAAATCTTAACAAATAATAATGAAGAATTTTATTAGTCTTAGGATCCTGCTCTCCTATACAGAAAAGGGAATTCAGCAAGAGTCTTACAAAATACATTTTGGAAATGAAAACCTGATACATAGAATCACTTGTGGGAACTATTAGTCTGGGAATAGAAAGAATTGTAAAATTTTCTCCATCTATTTTTTCTTCTAAAATTCTATATGAGACTCACAGGTCTAAAGGCATCATTTTTACTTTGTTTTAATCATGGAAAATTTTAAGCGGCAAAATTTATGTTTTTAAATCACAAAATTCATGTGAAATCCAGTGCTAAGAAAGCATTAAATGACAGTTCTATAGAACACCGATTAACATGTCCTTTTACATAAATTAATATATAGTGTTAACATACTTATATCCAAAAAACATACCTCTGAATTTATCCAACATAGTGTGTATTTCATCTCTGTGAAGAAATTACAATAAAAATTAAAGCTGGAAATATAGTTCAGTGGTGGAACATTTGCCTAGCACACACAAAACTTTACACAAAAAGTTCTTTTAATTATTTATAATATATAGCATATGGGTTGGAACAAATGTCACATGCAACATAACATAAACTATTTCTTAGACAACTAAAGTAAACCTTTGTTAATATTTTATTGCTGACAATTCATACACGTATATCCCCATTACTTTTTTTATCTGTCTCTCACTCTTGCTGAACCCCTTCTTCCCAACTAACTAGGTCTCAAGGAGTCCAGGCTAGGTTGAAATACGTATATAGCTGAAGATGACCTCGGATTTCTGATCTACCTTCATCCACCTCTCTAGAGCAGGAATCACAGGCACTACATTTGAAGTACTCTATTGAACTGGCAAAAAAAAGTATTTGAAAATTTTACCCCATAGCTTCATCCACTTCTGCAGGAGGGCATTCCCTCTCATCTTTGTTCAACACTGGGCTCTTTTCTGTATTAACAATACAAATGAAAAACACATTGGAAATTAATTATGTTATATTACTAATAGTTAGCAAAGTGCTATCTTCATTTGCATTTCTCTGGAACTTTTCTCAATGTAAATTTTTGAAGCAGCTACAGAAATGAAATAATTTCTTTGCAGGTTTTATGAAATCAATTCACAATTTGTCAGCATTTTATATGACCAATTTTCAAGTCTTCCTGGGGTAAAACCATTTTAAGTTCTTCATTATTTCTCAATATACCGGGACTACAGAGCCAAGAGAAGCTATATGCATCACTAAAACTCCAGTAGAGAAATGTACATCTAAAATTAGAAATGAAAGTATCAGGAAATCTGAGACTAGGTAACAATCAGATGAACTCCAGGACACCATCAATGCCCAACACTGGATATGCTGTACCTTCAGACAGAGCCTTCTTCAAAACACTCAGACCATCTTCTTCATCATCAAAGTCAAAAAGCACTAAGCGCTCCTTCTTGCCTACAGACATAACTCTACCAAAATCCCTTCTTCTGTTGACAAACGATCAGATGTTTTCTTAGTTGAAACACAAAGGTAAAGAATCTCAGAAGTCATGGAAATCCAAAGGTATCATTTAAATAAATGCTAAATTTAAAATGTCAAAAAAACAAATAAGAATTATCTTTGTTCATTGAAAGATTAAGTTTTTTCCTCTTTTTACATTGATTTTTTAATAATTTTCCTATATTACTGATAATTTCATATACATATTCAATACATGTGACATGTATGCACATTTCCCCCTCTCCATCTCCTCCTGTATCCTACTCAACATGTCTCTATCCAAACTTTGATTTCTTTTTTTAAAAAAGTATCCTTTTTAACCAAAGCAAACAATTTGTCATTTCTCAATTTTAAAAATGCAAAATTGGCCACAACCTACACTATATGAGTCCCCCCCTCCAACAAAAAAAAAGAGCAAAATATTTCTGTTCTTAACGTCTGGGACATCTGAATTTTGGTCCTATGTCTCACCGATTCTTTTTAAAAAGTGAGCAAGTCTGTAGCCCAGTTTTAAAGTAAAATCATGGTGCTATCAGAAATCAACCTGGGCAAATATGTGTTCATGGAAAAAGATCGTATGGTCTATTCACAACAAACACCCACCACCATAACCACCACTCCTCCCACAGAAAGACCAGACATTCGAGAAGCTGGGTATTTGAGGAAGCTGAGTATTTCAAACATCAGAAGATATTTAAAGATTGCAGGTTCAAGGCCAGTCTAAGCTTGACAAGGCCTGAGCTACAAAGGGAGATCCCACCCTACAGAAACAAACCGCAACTGACAGAAGAAGCTGACCGTGGTGGTGCAGGGCTCTAATCCCAGTATGTGGGAGATTGGGCCTGGAGGATCAGTGGTTAGAACCCACCCTGGGTTACTTATTAATCCCTTGCAATGTCTCCTCTGTTTTTCCTTTTCCTTCGCCACGCCCCTCTCTCCACCATCCACACCGTCCGCATCAAACCAGCAGACCACATGGAGGGAAACGAAGATGGGTCCTCAGTTTGTGTCTAAGGGATCTGGGCCCCACCCAGAAGCATGGGGGCAGCCCCCACAGCTCCTCCCCAGGGCTCCATGTTCCGCAGACCCCGGTCCTGCCCACCCCACCCCCATCCCCTCACCCCACCCCGCTCTCGGCTTCTACCGCCAGGCTCCGTGAGTGTGTCCTCCAAGGGTTGCCCATCCTCGAAGGCCGCGGCCTGTTCATCCCTCGGCCGTTAGTGAGGTTCTCCGCCTCCGTTCTCCTGTCAGAAGTCACGGGAACGACTTCCTGCCAGAGGTCACCGGCCCGTCCGGAGGATTTTCCTCACTAAGCACCGCCTCCTCAAGTGACCCCAAGCCCTCAGCCGAGCCGAACTCGCTTACTGGGCATCGGGCAGTGAGCACCCTCACGTCGGCCCCCTCCGGCACTCGGCGCCCCGACTGAGAAAGCTGCTGTGCCAGCGCCACCGCGGCCAGAGGACCTTTGGGATTTGAGCGGGAGAAGAGGCAGGCTCCTCAGGGCGCTCGCTGATTGGCTGAACGGCCGCACATGCGCACATAGAGTGCGAGGCCAACTCCGCTGGAAGGGCAAACGGGTTGATCCTGATGGCGTCTTCAGCCCTGGGAACGGACCACTGACTTCAGGACAAATGCTTTCCAGTTTCTAGGTCTATACTCCTTTACACGCTTGAAAATGAAAGGAAAACGTGTAAAATACGAAGCAAAGCACGAAACTCTGTCAGTTTCTAGGTTTATACTCCTTTACATGCTTGAAAATGAAAGGAAAACGTGTAAAATACGAAGCATGGCACTGCTACCTTATTTCAACTGTAGAGGCCCTTGTATGAATTTTTGTTTTGATTTATGTATGTATATATTTAATGTGTGTGTTTTTCCTGCATGTACATAGGCACACCACATTTCTGGTCCTCCTGTCTCTACCTACTGACACTGATTACAAGAGTGTTCTCTGTCTCTCTCTCTCTCTCTCTCTCTCTCTCTCTCTCTCTCTCTCTCTGTCTCTGTGTGTCTCTCTCTGTCTCTCTCTGTCTCTGTCTGTCTCTCTGTCTCTCTCTGTCTCTTTCTATATGTGTGTCTCTGTCTCTGTCTCTCGCTCCTTCTGTCTCTCTGTCTCTCTCTCTCGATCTCTATCTCTATCTCTCTCTCTGACATGTTTATGAGTATTTACCATCATGTATATCTATGAACCACATGCATGCATGCCTGATGCTCACAGAAGCCAGAAGAGAGCACTGATTCTCTGAAACTGGAGATATGCATAATTGGGAGCCATCATTTGGGAGCTTCGAACCGGAGTCCTCTGCAAGAGCAATAAGTGCTCTTAACAGCTGAGCCATTTTTCCAGACCAGTCTTGTATGCACTTTATGTGAGCGAGGGCATTTCTCCCAAAAGCTGTTTGCTTTCACTGTTTTCCTACCTGTGCACTGTTAAAAAAGAAAAAGGCTAAACTTGAAAAGAGCAAAGAGAGCTCTATGGGATGGTACAGTGGGAGGAAAAGGAAGGGGGAAGTTATGTAATTCTAGTATAATCACCAAAAAAGGAAATAATTTTAATGGCCATTTTTGTACCCTTTGCATCCAGAAAAAGAAAATAACTGACATAGTTTTTACAGGGACTGCTTTAGTCTTATAAGTTGATTAAGAAAAAAATGACATCCTGATGATTTTGCAGCATCCTAATGAGAAAGGAACTGACTTTCCCCACTAAGTAAAAAATAATTCGGAATTAAGAGTATGTGTGTCCACATGTTCTTCTGAGTACACATATGTGCGCTCTCTCTCTCTCTCTCTCTCTCTCTCTCTCTCTCTCTCTCTCTCTGTGTGTGTGTGTGTGTGTGTGTGTGTGTGTGTGTGTGTGTAGGCGGTTATAATGCATAGCCTCATCATTCTCCATCTTAAATCTTGAGACAGGGTCTCACTGAACCTGCAGGTCACCAGTTCCACTACCTGGCTAGCCAGCAAGCTCCAGGGATCTCTCTGCCTGTCTCCACCTACCCAGCAATGGCCTGCCAGCCTGGATTTTTAAAGTGGATTCTAGGGCTCCCACTTTAAGTCCATATTCTTGCAAGGCGAGAACTTGACCAAAAGAGCCATCTCCCTAGCCCCTCTCTGTGAGTTTTGTTGTTGTTACTGCCATTGTTTGCTTGTATTTCTCTAATCACTCCTAAGATTAGGCACACAAAACGTTAGTGAGGACTTTGTTCCTGTTTTCTCAAAACTCCTAATTGGGTTTTTTGCTCACTTTACAGTCCAGACTTAACTGTATGAGTTGCATAAATCAACTTTAGATTTGTAGTGCTTTTGCTGGATTTTCACCACTGAAGATCAAACTCATGTTTATTACACTGCACCCTACCACTGAGCTACATCATCAGCTGATATAGTTCTGTATGCTGAGTATTCGCCCCTATGTGTTTTAAAGAAAACTACTGTGAATCATAAAATTATTCCCCTGTACTATAGGGTCTAAAGGGATTTGGTGCCCTCTTCTGGCCTCTTTGGAACATACCAGGCACACATTTGGTACACATAAATACATGCATGCAAAAAGCCCCTGTACCCAAAATGTAATTTTCTTTTTTTGATTTTTCAAGACAAGATTTCTCTGTGTGGCCCCAGCCATCCTGGAACTCACTCTATGAACCAGGCTGGCCTCGAACTCGGAGATTCACTCATCTCTGCTTCCCAAGTGCTGGGATTAAAGGTGTAACCACCACCACCACCTGGCAATAAATTTTAAAAAATTAAAATAATCTCCTATGACTCTTTTCCTTCTGTTGTGTTGCCTTGTCCAGCTTCGGTGTGAAGGCTTCTGCCTGGTCTTATTGTATCTTGTTTTGTTGTCTCCTGCAGATCTGATCTTTTCTTATAGGAGACAGAGTGGGAGCGGATCCGGAGGAGAGGGGAGGTGGTGGGGAGCTGAGAGCATGGAGGAAGGGAAACTGTGGGTGAGATTTATTATAGGAGAGGTGTGGTGGTAATCTAATTGTACTGAATTATTATTTTGAATATGTTAATAAATAAAGTTGTCTGGGGGTCAGAGCTATTAGAGCCATAGCAAGAATGTGGCGGTGGTGGCACACGCCTTTAATCCCATAAGATCTCTGTGTGTTCAGGGATATAGCCAGCATTGGAGACATATGCCTTTAAGACCTAGGGGGCTGTACATTCAGACAGTGACGAGGCAGTCATGTGTTTGGGTTTACAACCAATGAGAAGGCAGAACAACATACTATAAAAAAACGAACCGACAGGAAGTAGGTCTCTTTTCGCGAAGCTGGGACAGCAGGAGGAAGGGTGAGATTTTAGCTCTGAGCTCTGACCTCTCGGCTTTCTCTTTTACATTGTTTCTGTGTTTCTTATTTAATAAGACGGTTGGTTACATCTACATCTGGCGCCCAACGTGACAAGAATCCATTAAAAACTGCTTGGCTTGGCGGCAGGTCCGCTTTCCCGCAAGGGCGGCAGGCCGCGCGGCCGGCGTCGATCGGCTTCTTAGTCCAAGCAGCGGCTTCTTTGCCTGGGTCTAGTTCTGCTTGACCTCAGGCTGGACTATCGGTGAGCTGCTTGCTTAAATCCTGCTTGCTTAAAGCCGGTGCTACAAACAACTCAGACCTGCCCTGCCGAACAGGGCCCTGCCTGTAAATCCAACGCACGTGGTCGGAGCTTAAGGAAGTCAGACCCAAGCCTTGACTCGGCACAAGAGGGAACACGTGGCTGCATTTAAACTTTAGCCAGCTACGCTTTCTTGTTCTCTCTCTCTCTCTCTCTCTCTCTCTCTCTCTCTCTCTCTCTTTCTCTTTGGATTTACACCTGGGACACTAGGTGGCTGCTTTGAAAATCCCCTCAGATTTCTACTGTTCTACGCAGATTTGGTAAGTCATAACATATCAGATATTTTAAAGGAAACTATCTAAAAGAGAATTTTTTTTTCCACATTAAAAAACAAATGGGTTTTATGTGTACATTGGAAGAAAATTGGTTTTTGTTCGAAATCTTAGGCAGTCTGGCAATGGAACAACTATATAATATTAGTATTGGTGGAATTATGCACCTTATCACTATAATAATCCACATTTTAATATTTAAAAAGATAGTCAATTTAAGTGCCAGGATAACAGCTTTAGAAGAACTTGTTAAACCTGTAAAAATTCAGACAGAAGAAATTAACAGTGAAGTTGTTTCAAGTTTGGATCATAAGTTTACAGAAAGAAAGCCTGTTTTCACACAGTCACCCTTAATTTATCCTGTAACCGTACAGCAGATGCCTGATCAAATGGCTACACAAAATACTTGGGCTCCAATTGAAATGTTGGATTTAAAAAGGTTTAAGGAGGCAATAGTATCTTATGGCATGCATTCCCCATATGTAAAGCAAATGTTAAACTCTTGGTCAACATATAATAGGATAGTACCACAGGACTGGCGGGACCTTGCACAAGGTGTTCTGGAACCCAGCCAGAGACTTCAATTTCTGACTTGATTTAAGGAGGAGGCTAAAAACATAGAAAAACAATGGAGGGATAAAGGAATACAAGTTTGCCAGGATCAGCTTATGGGCGAAGGCCAATATGCTTCAGCACAAACACAATGTTTATATGATGTCCAAACCCTAATTTTATGTCAAACGGCAGCCTTGAATGCATGGGACAAAGTTGAGGAACCAGGAAAAAAATCTGAGTCATTTACAAAGGTGAAGCAAGGCCCAAAAGAGTCTTTTACAGATTTTTTACAAAGACTGGCTTCAGCAGTAAAGAGAATGGTCTCGGATTCAGAAGCTGGTAAGGCAATAATTGAATCTTTGGCCTTTGAGAATGCGAATGCAGCATGCAAAAGAATAATCAGGCCATTAAGGGCAAGATCTGCACCTATGGAAGATTGGATTAGAGAAACAATTAATGTTGAAGCTGATGAGCATGATGATACATGGGTAGGAGAAGTAATTTCAAAAGGTTTGAGGAGTGTTAGATGTTTTGGATGTGGAAAGCAAGGACATTTGAAAAGGGACTGTAGACAGGTCATTCCGAGAAACAATGTTTCTTCAAGGAACAATGGCAACAGAATGCCCCTTCCTTCTGGAGTATGCAGAAGGTGTGGTAAGGGAAAACACTGGACCAACGAATGTAGATCAACAAAGGACAGACAGGGTAATCCTTTGCCTCAGTCTTCGGGAAACTCCCAGAGGGGCCTCAGGCAGGCCCCCAGTGCAAATCCAGTTCAAACCTTTCCTGCAGCCATAGAGGAAATGCCTGCTCTGGAGAGCGATTAAATAACCAAATGCCTATTGGAATAAATCATGCTGGTCAGGATGATGAAACAGAGAGAAAAGAAAATTCAGGAGAAAACATAAAGAAAATTTTTTGGCAAACTTCTATTAATGAACAAAGACCAAAATTAACGATAAAAATAAATGGTGTTTTGTTGTCTGGTCTGGTAGACACAGGTGTGGACATTACCATAATTGCACCAGAATTTTGGCATCCAGCTTGGCCTCTTCAGGAGGTAAACGTTCAACTGTCAGGAACTGGGACATTATCTCAGGTGAAACAGAGTGCAAGATGGCTGGAATGTATAGGTCCAGAAGGACAGAGAGGAAAATTAAAACCATATGTGGCTAACATAGCTATGAACCTGTGGGGTCGAGACTTGTTGCAACAATGGAATACTCAGATTAACATCCCTCCAATCTCAGAAACAAATCATAAACTAGCACATGTTTCTGAGAGAAATATTAGAAGGCATTATTTTGAGTGGTCACCAGCCATCCATATTATACAGGAACAGGGCACAACAACTGATAATCTTCCAAAGACACCAACAGCTCTACCTTTAAAATGGTTAACAGACAAGCCTGTATGGGTCCAGCAATGGCCTTTAACAACAGAGAAACTCCAGGCTTTAGAAGAGCTGGTAGAAGAACAGTTAAATGCTCAGCATATTGAAGAATCAACCAGCCCTTGGAATTCTCCTGTATTTGTTATTAAAAAGAAATCTGGTAAATGGAGAATGGTAACAGACCTTAGAGCAATTAACAAAGTAATCCAGCCAATGGGCTCTGTACAATCTGGGATGCCTTTGCACAGCAGGGCAGAGTCTCAGAAGAAGAAGCATGAAAAGTACATAGATGGGGTAAATGAGCCTCAGGGCAGCACACAGATTAATAGAAATGGGGTAACTTAAGATATAAGAGCTAATTAAAAATAAGTCTAATCTAGCAGGAAAGCTTTAATAATTAATAAGAAGTCTCTGTGTAATTATTTGGGAGCGGCTGGTGAGACAGAATTGAACAGCAGGCCCAATGAAAAAATCTGCCTTCAAATGGCATTCCAACCTGGGGCACCTACATCCCACATAAGATCTGAGAAAACTTAAAAAGGTTCTAAACACATAAACATAGAGCCAGACGTGGCTTCCAAGCCTTGTTTGTGTCTCTCATGCTGGCTGCAGTACAGACATGTGTCTTCTGGCAGCTGCCTACAGGATGGAGCCAGCTGCCAACTACCATGTGCTAGAGCCATTCACTGAGCTGAGCAGTGCTGGCAGCTGATATAACATCCTAAGATTTGTCTCATGCAATCAAAAAACAATACAGATGTTCAGTAAAGACAGATCCAGATGGGAAAAAAAAATCTCTAATTGGGTTTCAGTGTGTTTAAATTATGCATAGTCTTGGGAGAGAAAAGAGAAATGATATAGATAGTCATAGACAAAAATAATAAAGTAAAGCCCTTAAAACAAATAAAGTAATAAAAAATAAGCCACATAAAGATGGGAAATACACAGAGAGTTTGGATCCTGTATGATATTGTGTTGTCTGAATTTTTTGACTGCTGATGAAGGAGCAATAGCTGCTAAGTGACATTGGATTATGAAAGCTGCTAGATTAAACCAACCTATATATTTTAAAAATATCTTGACTTCAAAAAGGAAGTCAAAAGGTATGTTGCATTGGGGGAGAAATTATGCTTTTATTTCCACAGGAAATGGGAGGCTGTGGATTCATTCTGTGTTGATATGGATCATGTTTGATTGGAGAAGACCCCCTGAAAATCCTGGCTACAGACATAAAGAAATAAACCTTAAAAAACTACAAAACACTTAATGTACGTTTTACCTGCTCAAACATAAAACAAAAAAATCATCTTTGGCTAACTAGTGTACAACACACAGTCTATACTTGTATTAATACAGATTTATACATTACCTTTAAAAGTTTATGTTTTCAGAGCAAGGGGACCAGACACCAAAGCAAATAGATGTCCCAGGTGATCCACCCTCTCAGAGTGCCTCTGTTGTAGCTTCCTCAGAGTTCTGCATTCAGAACAGCTTCCAGACTGACATGGGCCAGCCACACAAATCGCTCCATTCAGGACATAAACATTATACTAAATTTTCTCAGGGTCCCTTAAACATGCCAGCACCCCCAGACAACAGGTAGCAGTCGGGAAAAAAAAACAGCACCCATTTTCCAAAAGACTGTTTATGGATGCTTTTCATCATTTAAAGAGGGTTGGTTACAAGTTGTTATTAGTCATAGGAAGAAAGCTAAACAAAGAAGCTAAATTCAAAGATCTCTTTCTTTTTTTTTTTTTTGAGACAGGGTTTCTCTGTGTAGCTTTGCGCCTTTCCTGGAGCTCACTTCAGACTGTAATAGATCCCAGACCTTAGCACAACCGATCAATGATAGAAACACCATTCAGGCCTTGAAACCCAGAAAGTTGGCAAAAATTCCCACTGTCTTAGGGTTACTATTGCTGTGATGAAACACCATGACCAAAGCAACTTGAGGAAGAAAGGGTTTATTTGGCTTGTTGTAGACGAATTTCTAAGCGGTCTTATTAAATAAAAAAACACGGGGCCAAATATAGGGGTGAAAGCCTTAGAGATCAGGAAAATAGGAATAGCCACCAGCTAACATTACCTCACCATGCCCCAGCTTCCAAAGTGAGCTACTTCCTGTCTTCCCATGCCTTTATTGCCTTGCTGTTCTGTCCTCTCATTGGCTCTTAACCCAGCTACCTCACTTCCTTGTCACTGCCTGTCTGTACAGACCTCCAGGTCTCTATGGTGGGTACTAAGATTAAAGATGTGTGTCCCACTCTTGGCTCTGTTCCCTAGTATGGCCTTGAACACACAGAGACTCTGCCTGCCAAGTGATTGGATTCAGGGCATGTACCTGACCACTGCCTGACTTTTGTGTTTACTTAAAATGGCTTGCTATTTCTTCTGATCTCCAGGCAAACTTTATTTATTAACATAAAAATAAAATATCAGCACAGCTTATACTGCCACAGCACTGTTCATCATCAAAGGAAATCAGGACAGGAACTCAGAGGCAAGAGCTCATGTAGAGGCCATGGATGCTTACTGGCTTCCTCGTCTTGGCTTGTTCAGCTTGCTTTCCTAGGCAAACCAGGAACATGTGCCCAGGGATGTGATCTGGGCCCTCCCTCATCAATCACTAATCAAGAAAACAGCCTACAGCCCGATCTTATGGAGGCATCTCCTTAATTGAGGTTCTCTCCTCTTAGATAACTTTAGATTGTGTCAAGTTGACATAAAACTAGGCAGCCCCAGCAGCCTATCTGCCAAAGCAGCCGCAAAGGTCAAGTCAGTGGTTCCAGGATGTGGCTGGGAAAGTTCCCAGAGTGAAAAATCCACACGTGTATTAACCCTGCACTTTGCTTCCTTAGTTCCACTTCTTGCTAACTGAAATGTGCCACCCAGGATATGATATTTGGCATAAAAGGCTAATAATTGTAAGGCTTAGGGCTACATGATTTGGGCAAGTTCTCCATGCATCTGCTGACTGGCAATAAAGACTTTTTATTCAGCTTTAACAGCATCTTTGTGGAGGTCTCTGGTAGGCTTAGCTTCCAACATAGCCCTGGCTATCCTGGGTTTTACTATGTAGATAAGGTTGGCCTCAAACTCACAGGCATCCACATGTGTCTGCCTACCCCAACCTCTTTTATGGTTTATATATTTAACACACTGAATCCAAATAGTCCCGCCCATATCCTTTTTAACAATAAATTATGTATCTAAAATGAAAGACAGTTTTACTAGCCAGTGAGAGATCTTTAATCAGATGTAAGAAAGACACTAAGTTTTAAATTCTGTTAATTATCAATTTTATGAGCTTTATAAGAGGCAGTACTCATGTCTATTTGATTTCTTATGTAGTAACTTTTTTGAGATTATAATATCATTATGTCATTTCTCCCTTCCCTTCCTCCTTCTGAACACTCCAGTGTAATGTATCCCTGCTCTATTTCAAATTCATAGCCCTTTTTCTTTTTAAATCTTGTGATACATTTTTTAATTGCTGTGAGATACACACACACACACACACACACACACACACACACACACACACACACACACACACAGGTTGTTTTTTAGACAGGATCTTACTGTGCAACTCGTTCTGGCTTGAAAATTTCTATTTTAGCCACTTTACTCTTCAAAAGGGAGATCTCCTGATTGTCAACAGGGTGCTATAGTTCTATGATTGAGGCATCTCAGCTAGTTTAGGAGACATTATTCTTTTAGACTAATTCTTAAAATAAGAAGACTTAAAGTATAAATAATGCCAAGTCTTTTTTGGAGGATCCACAGTTGTGTGGTATCAGAGTACTTGTTTACTAAATATATTGTAGATGCTGAAAGTATTAAATATTAGTTTCATCTTAGGCAGTGAAAGATGATTATGGTAGAAAGGCATGTTTTTGGCAAACATTATTTGAAGTATTAAAATTTTATAAACTGTAAATGTCCTATGAAAAGCTTCACAAATGCCAGGTGGTGGTGGCACACACCTTTAATCCCAGCACTCGAGAGGAAGAGGCAAACAGATCTCTATGAGTTCGAGGCCAGCCTGTTCTACAGAGAGAGTTCCAGGACAGCCAGGACTACACAGAGAAACCTTGTCTCCAAAACAAAACAAAACTTCAAAAAAGTATTTAAAATGTTCTTGATAATTATTAGTTTTTTTTCTGTCTGTTTCTATTTGTAAACAGTACATTTCAAAATATCATTACTATTTTCCAATAAAATTTTTATTCCTTCATTTAATTATCCTTTTGAATGTTGGCCTTCACTTTTTTAAAAATTTGACTTAATTTAAAAATATTTTGAGACAGGGTCTCTCAATGTAGCCCTAGTTGGTCTGGAACTCACTGTATAGACCAAAATAACTTTGAACTCAAAGATCTCCAGCATCTGCCTCCCAAATGCTGGTATAAAAGGTGGGTTTTTTTTTTGTTTTTTTTTTTAAAGAACATATACTGTGTTCTATTATTTTTGTTTTTGTTTTGTTTTTTCCAGACAGGGTTTCTCTGTGTAATCCTGGCTATTCTGGAACTCTCTCTCTCTCTCTGCATATCAGGCTGGCTTTGAACTCATAAAGATCCACCTGCCTCTGCCTCCCGAGTGCTGGTATTAAAGGCATGCGCCACCACCTCCCGGCTACACATGTGTCACCACTGCCTAGCCAGAGTTCTAACAGTAATACAGCTAAATGTCCTTTCAATTGGAGAGTAGTCTTTCAAATAAAAAATATATCCTTATAAGATTCTTCTTGTTCTATTATTTTATTTATTAGTCTTTTTATGATCTCCAAATTTAAAAGTTATCTTCAGCAAGAAGATTATACTTGTAGTAATGCTAAGTATTCCTCATTCACAATGATCAGGAACACAAGTGTTTCTGATTTTAGAATTTTGTTTGACTTTGGTGGAATATTTGTCTGCAAAGCAAAAATCTTGAGTGCTGTAAAATGTGAACTGCTTGAGGCATTTTGTTGGTGCTGTTTTTAACTCCCTTTTGTATTGTTGAATAACTTTAAACCTGTATCTGTGTTTACTTGCATATGTGGGAGCAAAATCTTTGTCTTCAACATTACATTTTAATGGCATTTTTTTTCAATGTAGCTGATGTTAGCAGTACTGTTACTGAAAAGAAGAAAAGAATGGAGTCGTCTATTGAAGGTGTTGTTAAAGACTGTAACAAGAATATCAAACAACATTTGAAATTTCATGATGATGAAGTGTAAGACTCTTCTTTTGAGCACATTTGTATGATTTTGTAGTATACAGTGGTGCTAAGTACTTGGTTAAATGGAGTCTATTGAAATATTTTGACTTATTTTTTCTCCAAGCTGTCATAATAACTTTTTGGATTGAGATATGTTTCTGGGAAGGCTGTGAAGATACTTTTAAAACTCATTTCTGATCATTCTGGAAGACAGTAAAAGATAGATGTCATAGTAACTTCATTTTTTAAATTGATGTGCTTAACAAGTTAGAAAAAAGTCAATTTAATATTGTAAGTAATTTATGTATTTTAAGAGATTTAATCATACCCTTGTAGTCTTGGCTGTGTCAAAACAGATTTAAAAACTTAAATAATTTTCTAAAATTCATAAATATGTGATCATATATACAATATCATATATGTAAACATATATAGATAGATCACTTGCCCTTATTATTCAATACAATAAGCATGTGAAAACACCTTTTATTAGTTAGGAAAAGTACTTCTGGAATCTACATAGACCTAATTTTATTTTTTGATTTCCCACAAGAATTATTACTGTGCTATTATGTCCTTCCTTTTATAGTACATAATATGGGAATTTAATTTTTCTTTGAATATTCTCTTCATCTGGATAAGTAATGTAACATTCATTGTTATGTTTTACAGGCAGGAGTTTAAAATTGAAAATACTGAGCAGATTATAACTCTGTTTCAGCACTAGAATTTTGATATAAAACAACTTGGACACCAAGCAGATAAATTAACTGTTGGTATCACAATTGCTGTTACAATTAATCTCTTATTATGAAGTCTTAAGTGAAAATAGAGAAGCTATTCTTGCATTAAGCACGTGAAAATGAGCTGAATTTTGAGACTTGTTACTGGCTTTGTGTTCCATTCATGGTGAACCTTAAACCACAGAAATAGACACGTACAATGCCTATGAAAGCCATTGGACTTCTGATGTCAGTTAAGATTCTTGCAATTTCAAGCAACAGAAACTTGTAAAGGAATAACGGAAGGATTCAGTTTTATGTAAAAGAAACTGTGGGAAGGTTAGTTTCAGACATAGTTGAATGGTGTGCAGAATGCATTATCTGAGCTATTTGTGGGTCTTAGTGAACCCACTAAATGCCGTATGGTAAATATTTCGTTTTTAGACTTAACTACAAATTTTTTAGCTTCAGTGAACTGAGTCAGTCTTTTCTCAAAGTCCTGGCAGAATATTCTTGTGAAGGAATATCACTGACCTAGTTTTGAACATTTCCCCATTCCTGAACTAATCACTGTGGCCAGAACATGGTTTGCATTTTTTGATTCCTCTCCTCTTCATGTCCCTCTCCTTCTTTCCCTCTCCTTTGCCTTCCATCCCCTTTCCTACCTTCTTTCTCTTCTTCCAGTTCTCCTTCTGTATCCTTGACTTAACCCAGGGCACCAGATACGGCAAGAAATCCATGGAGTCTCCTTAAAAGGGAATGGCTAGGTTTAGTATATTAAGGCAGATTATTGTATATACTAGTAAACTAATTTAGTAAAATATCAGCCTTAGATAATTTGCACTGATATGGAGTCTTTTGTATTGATACAAATGTAAACCATTTTTATAATCATATTTAAGATAATTTGTATATTGATACAAATTTAAAACTATAATCGTCATATTGTACACATATTGCTACTCCTATTTGAAATATTTTGTATATTGATACAAATGTAAAATTATATTTGTCATACTGTATGTATGTACTTCCTCTGTTTAGGATAGTTTATATATTGATACATATTAAAGATATTTTTATCATATTGCACTGTGCATTTCTACCTCCATTTAAGATATTTTGTGAACTGTCACAATTTTAAGGTCATTGTCCTTATATTGTACATCTGTTTAGAGACTGTTTACCTTGTTAATGTGAAGCCGTAGTCCTTAGGTTATTTAGGTAAATAAGACTTACAGAATTACAGTCACCCATGCTTGTCTCCATCCTTTTGGAAGAAGGAACAAAAGAGTTAAGAGGCCACTGGTGGAGGCTTCCCTGATCTTCTGATCTTTCCAGTTCTTAACCGGATATCTGACTCCCAATTTTTATTGATAAAGAATAATTAGATAAGATTTCACTATCCTCAAATTTTTATATTACAGAAGACCAACGCCCCCGCCCACCCTACCCCCCCCCCCCCCCCCGCAAGCACGCACGCGCGCGCGCGCACACTCACACACACACACACACACACACACACACACACACACTATCACTGATTAAAACAATGCCACAATGTGGATAGTGCTTATTTTATCACCAAGCATAATTTGGAGAGTGGGGTCAGAGCAGGGACACAGGTTTCTGTCACCCCTCATAAGACAAAACCCTGGTTCTATCAGGAAAATGTAGGAAAGAGACCCCTTACATCCAAACTGAGTACCCCCAAGGGCACACCTACACGCAGATTTTTCCAGGGACCTTCATATTGATGAACTCACAATGGGTGGGTGGGGCCAAAAGTCTCCTCCCAGTGCCTCTCATTGGCAGTGATGTAACATCCCATTGACTCTCATTGGCTGGGCAGTTGAAAGAGGTGGACTCTCCCTGGGAGCTTGAAGGGAGCTGCCAGAAGCCAGGGTGGTTCCCTGTCCCTGTCATTCCTGAGGGCTGCCCTTTAGCTGGTCACTACCATCTCACAGAGGCTGGAGAAGATAAGTGGGGCCAGATCCTGAGATTCATAACATCAGGCATAGTGATTCATTCGCAAGCCTCGGCATTGCCCAGGCTGGTGGTGACACCAGTATGCAGAGACTTTGGCAGCGAATTTCAGCTATCTTTCAGTGGAAGACAGGGTCTGAAGAAACACCACAGGAACAACTTCAAGGTATGCCTCTTGGAGTCCCTTTATCTGTCATTCAAAGGACTCCTCAGAAAAGGGTCTCTCTCCACCATGAGGTGCAGTGGGACAGAGATGGTGGGGAGGGACCTGCCACCATCCTGAGTGGCTGTTGAGCATGAGGGTGTCCCTGAGTTCCCAAGAGTTAGGCCAACACTGAACTGTGCCCCAAGCTCCCTTGGTGAGCCAAAGCAGGAGGGTATGTAGAACAACTCAAAGAAGACTTGACACAAGTCTTTGCAGGATGTACTGTCTCTGCCTTTCCTCTTGCAAGACACCTCTGTGTATTCTGCAGAGAAGGGAACATCTCACTGGAGAGTGAATTTGGTCTTGTTTCCCATGGACACATGTATCTGAAGCCAGGAGGCAGAGTGAGTCATAAGGAGGGTACCATGAAGGAAGGTGGCCGGTTGTCCCAGCAGGATACTGGAGCCAGTTCCCAAAACATTACTTACCCATTATGCTCATTACGAATAAAAGACAATTTGGAAACATGTCCTTACATCTGCACATATCTTTTAATGCTCGGTCTGAATTTAGAGCCATGGTCATTCATTTGCTGCTGCTGCTTCTGAGACAGGCATATACCAGCAATAATGGGAGTTTAAAGAGGCTTCCTGAGCAGGAATTGTACTCTTACTGGGACAGGCCACCCACAGATGCTGTGGAAGTGACATTCAGTGGTCACGATCTTAGGGCCCAGGAAATGTTTTTCTGGTCAGAGAAGTGACAATATGTGCTCACATCTACACAGGTGCTCAGAGTAGGACTTTTGTGTAGAGACGGATTGCATTTCATATGAACCATTGTGACCGTAGTTTATCTGTGCCATAGATATCTCCAAGTTGAAGACTGTCAGAGGAATTGTGACCACCCTGTGTACCGACTGTGTAATCCAAAGAAATGAACTATGACTCTTCTTTTAAACATCCTGGTGATTTCATTAGGAACATGAACTCATTTTAGGAAGGTACCTTGTTAATTCAAAACCATGCCCTATTGGAACATGATTTTAGCAAAGAAATAGCCCTGCCCTTAGGGTAGATGCATCATTTTCTTTAAGGAGGAGCAGCTTCAGTGTTACCAGTGTCCTCGTGGGCCATTAAGCAGCATAGAGAAGCAAAGCATTTAACTCAAGGTTCCAGGAGTGAGCAGGCAAATGTGACCAGGTTGGATTTAACATTACAGCTCGCCTTCTTGCTTGAGTCTCTCTATGCCTTTCCAAAGTTTTTTTCTCTACAATATCTTTTATTTTCTACCAGCTATTCCATTTGTTAAACATAGTCTTTATTTGTGGATCCTCTTCCTGTGATAGTATACCAAACATGCAAGTGCAGAGAAATGAAAGACCAGACCCAGGTCTACTTCAAACAGAAAGATGAGAGTACACTTTTAGTAGTCTGAGAGGTGGCACCCCCCCCCAAAGTCCTTCCTATACTGAGGAGGACCTTCTGTGAAGTTAACTGGCCCTCCTTCCACATTTCCTGCCCTTTAGAAAGAATCCTGGACCTTTCCAACATCTGCAGAGTGAAGGATGCCTGCACTGGGGAGCCAGGCCACCTGGACCAGTTTCCTTACATCAATACCTGGTGTAGTCTGGCGCTCTACCCACAAGACAGAGTTCAATTCCATGCCTCTTGGGTATCCACTGCTGTCCTGATCTCTAAGAGGAGTTTCAACCCTGAAAAAGCCACCTATCTTCCAGTTAGAGGATCAAGATTTGGAACTTCCACCATCTACACCTCCCCCTGAGGGTGGCCATCCCCACACTAAGAATTCAGAACAAAGTGCCAATGTCTGCTTTGTATCCTGACTTCCCGTCTGACGGCTCATTCCACAGCTGCCATTGGCCCCTTTTCCACAGACCGCTGGAGGGTATCCTCCACCTCAGTATGCTTAAGGTCCAGGTCCCTGAAGGCTTCCCAGTGACCAGCCATTGAGTGCCCCGTGCCTGTGGTATCAAACTCCATGGCCAGCCAACCTCCAGGAGGACAGGATTCTCAGACCAGACCCAGTTCATTATATTTATCAGGCATTCACCACTACTGATCTCCTGAACTAGTGACATCACACCCCACCATACTTAGAGCAGCCACAAGTTATGATCAAGTGTTGTAGAATATTATTTTGAGTTGTGTTACTTTTGTTTATGTTGCATTTGTTTTAACTGTGAAGCTGTGTTACTGTGCCTATCTAAAACACCTGGTGGCCTAATAAAAAGCTGACCGGCCAATAACTAGGCAGGAGAAAGGATAGGCCGGCCTGGCGGACAGAGAGAATAAATACAAGGAGAAAATCTGGGAGAAAAAGAAGAAAGAGCAAGAGCACAAGGAGGGGAGGGTGTTGGGAGCCAGGAGCCCAGCCACCCAGCCACCCAGCCAGCCATGAGTAAGAGTGAAAATAAGATACACAGAAGAAAAGAAAAGACCAGAGGGAAAAGGTAGATGGGGTAATTTAAGTTCAGAAAAGCTGGCTAGAAACAAGTCAAGCTATGGCAGGGCATTTAAAAGTAAGAAAAGCCTCTCTGTATTTATGTGGCAACTGGGTGGTGGGGCCCCAAAAGAGTAGAAAAATCAACCGACAGCACTCTTCCTCATGTCTACCATTATGCACAGCCACTAACTTACTTGGGGCAACTGCCAGCAGCTCCTGATTGCCCTTTTTACCTCCAGAGGAAAGAGTGTAGGGTCTACTAGGCAGCACCTGCCTCGCTGATCATTCAGGCATCACAAACACTATTAACCTGAAGTGATTTGCCGACACCTTCCTTCCTGATAAGTGTCCTAAATGTAACCCAACACACCAGAGGTTCTCCAGGCACTTCTAAGAATGATGAAAGTCAGGCTGGAGGAGTTCAGAATGGAGATTGTGGAGTCATAATCTTGGTCAAAATTTGAAGAGTCACTCAGTGCTCTGATGAGTCCCTGAACCAATTGTATGACCAGCTCTGTGACAGTTAAAGACAGTACACCTGTTTTGACCCGGAGGCCCCTGTGCACTGGACAGTGGTCAACACAGCTTTTGGCCAACAGTTGATGACAGATGTTCACTGGAAGCCCCAAATGCAAGAGGGATTTTACAGGGATACATCCTGAGCAATTTATAGACATCACCATCAAAGTGGGTGTTAACTGGGAAAAGGCTGCAAAAAAATGATGGTGCTCACATTGGGGACTAGAGAAAATTCAGCTTCCCCGAAATTCCTGCAACAGTTGGTTTACATATGAAGGGTAAAATAACTGGTTTCTTTTCTGATAGCACACATGAAAATTCAGATGAACAAAAACGAAAATAAAATTCTTACAGACATTATGAGGGAATATGTTATTTTATTTTACTTATTTTTATTGAAAATAGATTCTTCTTGGCAAAGACCAAGATAGCCAGGAGTCTCTCTTCCTTCAAGATGCCTCAGTGAAGGAGTCAGTGATGGTAGTGTCTGGGCCTTGCTATAATTATGCTCATAGTCAGCCCTTACACCAAGTACGAAGTTTTGATCAACCAGGCCACACCCACCCTACAACTACCCAATGCCTGTGCAAGATAATGGGAACATGCCTAATGTACCCAGCCACTCCCAGGACCCTCAGTTCCCATACCTAGAAAGGCTGAAGAACCTGCAAATAATCCTGCTGATGGATGAGGACCCTACCTTGTTGCCCCCCAATAAAAATGTGAAAACCAACTCCCCCCAAAAGGAAAGAAAATAGATTCTTCTCTCATACAATAAATTCTGCCCACAGTTTCCCTTCCTCCTTTCCTCCCAGCTCCCCACCACCTCCCCTCTCCTCTAGATCCACTCCCACTCATTCTCTCATAAGAAAAGAGCAGATCTGCAGGAGACAACAAAACAAGATACAATAAGACCAGGCAGTTGCTCTCACACCGAAGCTGGAAAAGGCAACCCAGCAGAAGGAAAAGAGTCATAGGAGATTATTTTAATTTTTTAAAATTTATTGCCAGGTGGTGGTGGTGGTTACACCTTTAATCCCCGCACTTGGGAAGCAGAGACAAGTGAATCTCCTAGTTCGAGGCCAGCATGGTTTATAGAGTGAGTTCCAGAATGGCTGGGGCCACACAGAGAAACCCTGTTTGAAAAGCCAAAAAAAGAAAATTACGTTTTGTGTGCAGGGGTTTTTTGAATGCATGTATTTATGTGTACCAAATGTGTGCCTGGTATGTTCCAAAGAGGCCAGAAGAGGGCACCAAATCCCTTTAGACCCTATAGTACAGGGGAATAATTTTATGATTCACAGTAGTATTCTTTAAAACACATAGGGGCTAATACTCAGCATACAGAACTACAAATCAGCTGATGATGTAGCTCAGTGGTAGAGTGCAGTGTAAAAAACATGAGTTTGATCTTCAGTGGTGAAAAACCAGCAATAAGCACCACAAATCCAAAGTTGATTTATGCAACTCATACAGTTAAGTCTGAACTGTAAAGTGAGCAAAAACCAATTAGCTGTTTTGAGAAAACAGGAACAAAATCCTCACTAACGGTTTGCGTGCCTAATCTTAGGAGTGATTAGAGAAATACAAGCAAACAATGGCAGTAACAACAACAAAACTCACAGAGAGGGGCTAGGGAGATGGCTCCTTTGGTCAAGTTCTGGCCTTGCAAGCATATGGACTTAAAGTGGGAGCCTAGAATCCACTTTAAAAATCCAGGCTGGCAGGCCAATGCTGGGTAGGTAGAGACAGGCAGAGAGATCCCTGGAGCTTGCTGGCTAGCCAGGTAGTGGAACTGGTGACCTGCAGGTTCAGTGAGACCCTGTCTCAAGATTTAAGATGGAGAATGATGAGGCTATGCATTATAACCGCCTACACACACACACACACACACACACACACACACACATACAGAGAGAGAGAGAGAGAGAGAGAGAGAGAGAGAGAGAGAGAGAGAGAGAGAGCACATATGTGTACTCAGAAGAACATGTGGGCACACATACTCATAATTCCGAATTATTTTTTACTTAGTGGGGAAAGTCAGTTCCTTTCTCATTAGGATGCTGCAAAATCATCAGGATGTCATTTTTTTCTTAATCAACTTATAAGACTAAAGCAGTCCCTGTAAAAAACTATGTCAGTTATTTTCTTTTTCTGGACGCAAAGGGTACAAAAATGGCCATTAAAATTATTTCCTTTTTTGGTGATTATACTAGAATTACATAACTTCCCCCTTCCTTTTCCTCCCACTGTACCATCCCATAGAGCTCTCTTTGCTCTTTTCAAGTTTAGCCTTTTTCTTTTTTAACAGTGCACAGGTAGGAAAACAGTGAAAGCAAACAGCTTTTGGGAGAAATGCCCTCACTCAATAAAGTGCATGCAAGACTGGTCTGGAAAAATGGCTCAGCTGTTAAGAGCACTTATGGCTCTTGCAGAAGACTCCAGTTCAAAGCTCCCGAATGATGGTCAGAACAGCTTCTTTATTAACCAATGGTATTCACAGACCATCCCACAGCACTAAACATTTTCTGAAGCATCAAAAATTTTATGAACTGCTATACTTACTGATGAAAATGTCCCACAGAAACATCTATGAAAAATGTGTTTTTCTGATTGGTCGATAAATAAAAAATTGATTGGCCAGTAGCCAGTCAGGAAGTATAGGCGGGGCAAGCAGACAAGGAGAATTCTGGGAGGAGGAAGGCAGAATCAGTAGTAACCAGCCAGACACAGAGGCGGTAAGATGACAAGGTAGAACTGAGAAAAGGTACCAAGTTATGTGGCTAAACATAGATAAGAATTATGGGTTAATTTAAGTGTAAGAGCTAGTCAGTAATAAGCCTGAGCTAATGGCCATATGGTTTGTAATTAATATAAGCCTTTGTGTGTTTATTTGGATCTGAGCGGCTGTGGACTGGGCAGGGCACAGGAAAACTTCCAAATACAATAAAGTTTTGTAGTAATTAGTCAAGACATGAAATGGTAAATTGGGAATTTGACCTTAAATGTACTTCCTAGTTTATTAACACTTTATTCTGTTTAACTAAGCATAACAAGTCTGTATATCATTTCTGCAGAATCTTTCATCTTTGTATCCTTGGGATTTGTTTAGTAAGAAGTGTCTTTCTGTTTTAGAGTTTGGAGAACTCAGAGAAGAGCAGCTATGATCTGCTTACTAATGCAGAAAGTGAACTTAAAAAAAATTTCAGTGTTTCAAGGCAAACTCATGAAGCAAACTCTAAAGTACACTTTGTCTTGTAAAACTTCAGACTAATGAAAGCATGAGTAACAGTAAACTAAAAATGAGGTAACTGTTGCTGTCTCCTTCTAGGAGTGATTGCAATTATTTGGCTCTTCAATTTTTATTCTGAAGATTCTTTTAAGAAGGAACTTGAGCCAGAGTAATGAGACATAATTACAATGTTAGCTAAGGGGTATGTCTTTAGAATAGAAATAGTTTACATTGTAGTTCTTAATAATTAACCTGTTTCATTGCAAGAGCCTCTTCATATTAACTTCCAAATAAAATCTAAATGACTATGTAAGTAGCAAATACTCCTTTGTACAGAACTTCCACACACTATTGTAGTGATTTTTTCCTTTCTATCACTGTTAATTAATTTTTATCAATAAAGATTATTTAAATTTATATTTTGACATCAGTGTTATATCAGTTCCCAAAGGTACGTGATACAAGTGTAGAAGGTTACATTGGTTTGATTTGATTTGATCTTGAGCTACGCACTTATTGTATTGTGTGTTGTCCAGGAGGGTGTACAATGTCTAGGCTCAAGGTGATCTCAGAATCCTATGTAGGTACTGTGAGACATATGTGCTTACATTGTTCTTAAGAAAAAAAAAATTCCCTCTCTTCGACTGGACTCCTGGAGCTTGACCTGGTGTTTGGCTGTGGATCTCTGCATCTGCTTCCATGAGTTACTGAATGAAAGCTCTATGATGACAGTTAGGGTATTCACTGATCTTCTTACTGGGGTAGGTCAGTTCAGGCACCCTCTCTACTATTGCTAGTAGTCTAAGCTGGGGTCATCCTTGTGGATTCCTGGGAACTTCCCTAGCACCAGGTTTCTCCCTGTCCCCATAATGTCTCCCTCTATCATGGTATCTCTTTCACTGTTCTCCCACTCTATCCCTATGTGAAAAAAAAGAAAAAAAATCCCACAAAATCTATCTTATAAACACTATATATTTGCTTACTTACCACAGCCTGCTCTGAGAAATGAAAATGTTTCCTGTTCATTTATAAAAATTCATTAAAAGAATGCACATTTGTGTCTTGGAACAAACTAAACTGCTAACATGGTTAATGCAAGTAACAAAATTTATAAATATCGGGCTCCGTTTTCAGATAAATGACAACTACCCTTACTTAATGATTAAGAATACTTCACATGTCTTCGAACATTAATGGCTTAGAATGGTTTTTATTTTGATGTTCAGCAAATATATAGAAGCCTGATTTTTATATTCATTTCTAAGCTGTTAATTTTTATTTCTCATTTAAAACGTTCATAATTATACATAAAAAGGGATGAAAATTTGTTTTACCAAATATTGAGTATTTAAACATTTCTTTGAAATCAGTCAAACCTACATTTTTCTAAAATTCCCTTCAGTGACTTAATCATTCACACAAAGACATCAAGTGTTTTCCTTGACTGCTGTCCATCTTATTTTTTTGAGATAGGGTTTTCTCACTGAACCTGGAGCTGGCTCTTTCAGCTCCACTTGCACTTCAGGTAGCCCTGCCTGGCGTCTGTCATCTCCATTCCTCCAAGGCTAGGGTTACAGATGAGTGCTGGCACACTTAGCATTTACTGATCGTGGGGTCCATGCTGGAAAATATAAAAACATGTTTTTAATGAACAGTCACAGTCTCTCCATTTGTTATAAAAATAATACCCTACTTTATGCCATGAACTACAAACTACAAGCTTGCGCCTGTCTCTCTTTGCCCTTTGATGCACATACATCTACAACCTTGCTTCAGTGGCTCTAGTATCATTCATTTAATGGGCTCACCAGAATTTCTCAGGACAAAGTCCTAGCTTTTAAAAATTTAAATTATTCAAACTTCCTTATTAATTATACCATACAAATGAAAGTTCTAGGGTAGCCAATATTGGATTAAGAAAATGTCAGCTCAGACCGCCAAGAAATAATTTTTAAAGAGAGAAGGTGGACATAGACATGGAATTTTGATTGAAGAAAAAATAAATCATAAACATGTAAATAATAAAGTAAATACATATAGTAAATATATAACAGTGAATGAGTTAATAAATATCTCTGATTGTTTCTGTTATTTTGGAAAACAATGACTAATGTAAGAATTAAATGGCATCTTTTAATGTTATGTAGCTGTCTCCCCAGAACTGAAACATTCCTTCCTGTAGGGAGGATGGCGGATCCTGCAACTCAGAACTAAAGAAAACTTACAAGTTTGGGGAAGCTCAGAAAGTGGTAAGGTTTTCAGGGGCCCTCCCAAAGGTTAGAAAAGAAGTAAACAATTGCTGGTTGGAAGAGATTATCCGGTGGGGCTGCCTGCAGGTTGAGAAGAAAGCTCCTGGGGACACAGCTTTTGTGAGTCAACACTCATGCTGGGGTGGGCTTCTCTCTGATGCAGCTGCATTTTGAGTCATTCATGTTCCTGTAAGAAACCCCAAGAAATCTTTGGTTCACAAGGGTAAACTTAGAACTGTTTCTGTCACTGATACCCTGTCTGGAGTAAACAGGCAGCTAACTGGTCCTGTTTTGAAACTTTCTATTAGCACTCTTTACTATCTGTGGATAAGATGCATAACTAATTCTTGCTACTACTGATCTGGCCCTGCTTTGTGGGTCCAGCCCCCTCATTCTGAGATCCACTGTATTCACCTAATTCACTTGGGCCAGACTTACTTGGACCCTGCTTTAATTTTTTTATTTTTTGGTTTTTCAAAACAGAATTTCTCTGAGTAGCTTTGCGCCTTAACTGCAACTCACTCTGTAGCCCAGGCTGGCTTTGAACTCACAGAGATCCATGTGCCTCCACCTCCCAAGGACTAGGATTAAAGGTGACACCACTGCCTGGCTACATGAGGGTTTTTTTATGACAATGAAACATGTCTGAGCCCAGCAGCACCAGTCTACTTCAGAGAAGATGATGGGCATCAAAGAAACACCATATGGGGTTTATTTTCTTTGTGGTAAAAGTTAGCAACTGGCCAAGAAACTGCCCTTGCCTCAACTGCTGACATATACTGTCCAAATTTGACAGATAGGACACAAAAGAAAATGGCTGCTGAAGTTTGCCAAGACAAGGCAGGACAGTCCTTCAAAATTCCTGCTTCACAGAAAAATCTGTCAGATATTCTAGGCGTGTAGGCCGAAGATGGATCCCCCAAAATTGCAGAGGAACCTCGAGTGACTGTCCAAGCAGCCAGCTGTTTCTGTCATTCCTTAGTTTTGGGAGTTGTTTGCTCTGTAATTCCTGTTTACTCAGGTAATATTATATCCTTCTCAGGTCTCTGATGGAGTTGAAGACTAGATAGTTATAGTTATAGTTTTCCTTGTTACAAATTTTAGAAAAGAAACTCATAAAAGGGGTGTAAAGTGAATAAGGTTGAGAGACATAAAGAGATAGTTTTGGGTTGGTAATACAAGTTAGGATAGAAAATGATTTAGGTACAACACTTTAGGCTTACCAAGATAGGATAGATAATGGAGAATTTTCTCTGAATTTGTCAAATGCAAATGGACTAGACATTGTTAATGTAGTTATTGCCTGTATATATTGTATATAGTTATTGTACTTATTATATATAGTTTTACCATGTTAGTTAAAAACTTCTATTTTTATTTAAACAAAAGGGGGAAACGTGTGATATTTTGATTGTGTTCTGACAAATAAAGCTTGCTTAGAGTCAGAGGGCAGAGCTAGACACTAGCTGACCAAAATTATCCATAGAAGTTTGGAGGACTGTAGACAGGAGACAGTAAGTAGTAAGGCAGGGCTGAGACAGGAACTCGACCCTTTTAGAGGAAGGAACAAAACAGGTAGGAGGTGACTGGTGGCAGCTCCCCTGTTTGCTCTTTTAAGTTCTTACCCCAATGTCTGACTCCCGATTTCTATTGATAGAGAATAATTAGATAAGGCTTCACTATCCTCAAAATTTTAAATTACAGAAGACCAACACACACACACACACACACACACACACACACACACACACACACACACACACTCTATCACTGATTCAAACAATGCCACAATGTGGATAGTGCTTATGTTAATCATCAAGCATAATTTTGGGGGTCAGAGCAGGGACACAGGTTTCTGTCACACCTCCTAAGACAAAACCCTGGTTCTATCGAAAACGTAGGAAGGAGACCCTTTTACATCCAAACTGAGTACCCCCAAGGGCACACCTACACGCAGATTTTTCCAGGGACCTTCATATTGATGAACTCACAATGGGTGGGTGGGGCCAAAAGTCTCCTCCCAGTGCCTCTCATTGGCAGTGATGTAACATCCCATTGACTCTCATTGGCTGGGCAGTTGAAAGAGGTGGACTCTCCCTGGGAGCTTGAAGGGAGCTGCCAGAAGCCAGGGTGGTTCCCTGTCCCTGTCATTCCTGAGGGCTGCCCTTTAGCTGGTCACTACCATCTCACAGAGGCTGGAGAAGATAAGTGGGGCCAGATCCTGAGATTCATAACATCAGGCATAGTGATTCATTCGCAAGCCTCGGCATTGCCCAGGCGGGTGGTGACACCAGTATGCAGAGACTTTGGCAGCGAATTTCAGCTATCTTTCAGTGGAAGACAGGGTCTGAAGAAACACCACAGGAACAACTTCAAGGTATGCCTCTTGGAGTCCCTTTATCTGTCATTCAAAGGACTCCTCAGAAAAGGGTCTCTCTCCACCATGAGGTGCAGTGGGACAGAGATGGTGGGGAGGGACCTGCCACCATCCTGAGTGGCTGTTGAGCGTGAGGGTGTCCCTGAGTTCCCAAGAGTTAGGCCAACACTGAACTGTGCCCCAAGCTCCCTTGGTGAGCCAAAGCAGGAGGGTATGTAGAACAACTCAAAGAAGACTTGACACAAGTCTTTGCGGGATGTACTGTCTCTCCCCCTTTCCTCTTGCAAGACACCTCTGTGTATTCCCCAGAAAAGGGAACATCTCACTGGAGACTGAATTTGGCCTTGTTTCCCATGGACACAAGTATCTGAAGCCAGGAGGCAGAGTCAGTCATAAGGAGGGTACCATGAAGGAAGGTGGCTGGTTGTCCCAGCAGGATACTGGAGCCAGTTCCCAAAACATTACTTACCCATTATGCTCATTAAGAATAAAAGACAATTTGGAAACATGTCCTTACATCTGCACATATCTTTTAATGCTTGGTCTGAAATTAGAGCCATGGTCATGCATTTGCTGCTGCTGCTGCTGCTGAGACAGGCATATACCAGCAATAATGGGAGTTTAAAGAGGCTTCCTGAGCAGGACTTGTACTCTTACTGGGACAGGCCACCCACAGATGCTGTGGAAGTGACATTCAATGGTCACAATCTTAGGGCCCAGGAACGGTTGTTATGGTCAGAGAAGTGATGATATGTGCTCACATCTACACAGGTGCTCAGAGTAGGACTTCTGTGTGGAGACGGATTGCATTTGATATGAACCATTGTGACCTTAGTTTATCTGTGCCATAGATATCTCCAAGTTGAAGACTGTCAGAGGAATTGTGACCACCCTGTGTACCGACTGTGGCTGGATTAATGAATCTATCTTTTTCAATACTGACATGTTGTGTAGCAAAGTCCCACTGAACACTGGGACAAGTGTCATTGCTCTGGTGGAAGAAAACGAAACAACTCATATCCAAAAAGCAATCAAGGTATGCCTGACTTCACCCAGAGTCTCTTGGTGTATTATTTACTTCTCTGTTGCTGTGATAAAATACCATGATGAGAGCAACTTAAGGAAGTGTGTTTATTTGTTCTTATGGTTCTAGAAAAATGAGTGAGTCCATCAAGGCAGGTAGGGACGGTAGGCAGCAAGCAGCAGGTATGGTAACAGAAGCAGGAAGTTGAGAGCTTACCTCTTCAAATGCAGCCTCAATGCACAGAGACACTACTAGAAATGTTGCTAGTCTTTACATTTTCAAACCTCTTGCAATAAATTCACACCTCTTAAACCTCCCCAAACAGTCCCTCCATAGGGATTAAGTTTTCAAAGGCCTTGACTCTATTGGGGACATTCTCATTCAAAATACTGTGTGTGATGGGAATGGTGGTGCCAACTCAGGAAGGAGAGGAAGGCAATTTTCTCAGTTTAAGGCCAGCCTGATCTATATAGTGAGTTCCAGGACAGCCAGAGTTACATGGTGAAAACCCATTTTTCAAAAAGATTCAGAAAAGAGAAAGGAGTGGATGGAGGCCTCATTGGAAGGGGAGGAAGGGGGGGAAACTGTGGTCATGATATTATATAAGAGGAAAAAAGAAAAGTGTGATACTATCATGCATTTTAGTAACACTTTGATCAAATTACATTGTAAATATGAATAAAAAATTAGAGATGTACAGTTTCTTGCTGAAAATAGATAAAAGGTTTTCCTGGCTTTTCTTTTTAGACCATAAACTTAATAACCTTAAAACTTCTCTTCTATGCAAAAATAAAATTTTCACCAAAAAAAGATTAAGAAAATGATGATGTATGGTCAAAGTTGACATCCCACTTCTCTGAGCCTAGTGGATTTGATGTTATAGAATTTGAATGCAGTGATGCTTATTCTGTTTCTAAATATTTTGTATCAGTTCTCTTAATATTTGAAAAACATGGAAATGATTCTGTATAATCCTGCAACTTCCATCATATAGTGGCCAGCCATTTTCTATTCAGTATCCAAACTAGAAGAATTGATATGTCAAAGACTGTATTGTTCACACTCTTTTCTATGTCAATTGAAGTGTATGTGTTTATTTACTTTAATTTTTTAGATTTCTTTTTATTATGCCATGTGCATGAGTGTTTTGCCTGGGTGTGCATCTGTGTACCACGTGTTCCTGCTGCCTGAGGAGGTGCTGAGCCTCCATGTGGGTTCTGTAATCATCACTTCCGTTCAACTCTTTACATATTGATGGCTATTGTCAAATTACTCTTACTTATGTTGTTCCAATTGAGAGTCTCAACAGCAGGCCACAGAAGATACCTTTGCCAGTATTGGAAAACACTGGAAGACTGTTATTGTAAAATCATGGTAAAATTGAAAACCGGAAGCAGGCTCCTGATCTTAGTTTGAATTATCATCTTAATGATAAAGTTCTCATTTTCACTTCTTGTTCTTCTCAAACATAGATCCATCCTAGACCTTTCCACATTTGTAAGAATATATTTACTAGGAAAATAGGAATGTGTTCTCCCACTGGTTTTTTTAAAACTTACAGTTTTTTGTTTTTCAAATATTTTAAAAATATCAAAAATATTATGTCATTAATGTACTCTGTCAGGAACATAGGTGAACAGTTGTGTCTTTCACAATGTCAGAATTTATTGAATAACAATAAATTCATAAGACACAGTAGTTTTAATGGCAGCAATTTGCAAGAAAATCCTGCTTACTTTGGTAATATGGACAAGATTACATGGTTGTTTTTTTGTTTGTTTGTTTTTTTTTTTTTTTTTTTTTTTTTTTTTGGTTTTTCGAGACAGGGTTTCTCTGTGTAGCTTTGCTCCTTTCCTGGATCTCCCTCTGTAGACCAGGCTGGCCTCGAACTCACAGAGATAAACCTGGCTCTGCCTCCTGAGTGCTGGGATTAAAGGCGTGTGCCACTACCACCCGGCGGGGTTTTTTTTTTTTTTATTTCAGTCTTAATTGCTATTCCTAATTTTCATATAACACACCACAATCAATATGTAAATGCACAGAAAATACAGGTTACATGATGAGCACAACTGTTTAAAGAGGCTGGAGCAGTATTTCAGGAGGTTTCAAATGGATGGAAAAAATGTAAATGGAGTGGGGTCCCAAAAGCCAGTAAATGAGTTGAAGACAGCCCTGGTTCCCATTGTTAGGAATCCCACAAAAGGACCAAGCTACACAACTGTAACATACATGCACAGTGCCTACATTAGTCCCACGCAGGTTCCCTGGTTGTCGGGTCAGTCTCTGTGAGCCCCTATGAGCCCAGGTTAGTTGATTCTGTGATTTTTCTTGTGGTGTCCTTGACCCCTCTGGCTCCTACAATCCTTTCTTCTCCTCTTCTGTAGGATTCCCTGAACTCTACCTCATGTTGGGCTGTGGGTCTGCATCTGTTTTTCCATCAGTTGCTGGATGAAGCCTCTCTGGTGACAATTGGGCTAGGCACCGATCTGGTCACAGAAGATGGCCAGTTCAGGCTACGTTATCTGCTATTGCTTAAGAGTCTTAGTTGGGGTCATCCTTGTAGAATCCTGGGAGATTCCCTTGTGTCAGGATTTTACCTGACTCCCAAATGCACCTCCCTTTCCAGGTATCACTTTCAGTGTAAATGTACCATATTTTCTTTATCCATTCCTTAGTTGAGGGACATCTGGATTGTATCTAGGTTCTGGCTGTTATGAATAAAACTACTATGAACATAGTTGAGCATGTGTCTTTGTGGTAGGATGGAGAATCATTTGGATTTATGCCCAAGGGTAGTGGAGCTGGCCTCCAAACTGGCTGTAGAAAGTTTGCACTCACACTAGCAATGGAGGAGTGTTCCCCTTTCACCACATGCTCTCCAGAATGAGCTGTCCTTTGTGTTTTTCATCTTAGTCATTCCGACAGGTGTAAGATGGAATCTCAGAGTCATTTTGATTTGCATTTCCCTGATGACTAAGGATATTGGACATCTTTTTACATTTTTCTCGGCCATTTGAGATCCTTGTATTGAGAACTCTGTTTAGATCTGTACCCCATGTTTTTAATTGGATGATTATTTGGTTTGTTGATATCTAGGTTCTTGAGTTCTTTGTATAGTTTTGAAAACAGCCCTCTGTCAGAGGTGGGGTTAGTGAAAATCTTTTTCCATTCTGTAGGCTGCTGTTTTGTCCTATTGATGGTGTCTTTTGCCTTACAGAAACATTTCAATTCCATAAGATCCCATTTGTTAAATGTTGATCTTGGTGCCTGCAAGATGGGTTATCTGTTCAGGAAGTTGTCTCCTATGCCATTATGTTCAAGATTATTTCCCACTTTCTCCTCTGATTCCTTTTCCAGACTTACTACATGGGCAAATGCTTAGTCTTACTCCAACTAGATATGACATGTTTTGTTGATACTCGTGGGAGGCCTGCCCTTTTGTGAAAAGAAACAGATGATTGAATTGGGGAAGGGCAGAAGGGGAGGTGGAGGGAGGGACTGGGAGGAGAGGAGAGAGGGAAAACTGAGGTCAGGATGTAAAATAAATTAAAAAAAATAATTTTTCAAAAATGTAAATACAGTCTTTATTGGTAAGAACAGAAACTGAAACTTGCTTTAGTGAAGGAGCTGCTTTTGTACTATCAATTGTTGTGGACCAGGGTGTTTTCATCAAAAATACAGATGTATGTCCAGATGCAGAGGCAAAAAACAGAATGTTTACCAGGTTCAAGAGTGGGTGGACTGATTGAGTGACGACACCAAGGTTAATCAGAGGGGCTGGAAAAGCCAGATAAGTAGGCCTTATCACCAGCAAGGTCTGAGCTCAGCTGAGGATGCAGGGACTTTGTTTGGTTGTTTGTCCATGTCCATCCTTGGCTAACACATCAAGTTTCAGTTAACAGGTGAGTGGGGGCAATTGCCGTCATAGTGATAGGTGTACACTTTGTTCTGTGGTTCAAATGGAGGGAGTTCCACCTTTCCTTTGCTCTGGTGTGTGTGATAATTTCCTGGGCTTGGTTTTCCTTTGCAATCTCTTGTGATGGGGGTTATTTCTTCCACTTCATCTCCTGCTTCTGCACCCATGTCCAGATAGGGAAAAACATGCTCTCCCTTCCTGTTCTCCAAAATTGTTCTGATCGTTCTTGTCTCTATCAACTTTATTCTGCTCCACTCCCATCTCCCAGGTAACCGATTTCTCTTCCTTTGAATACCCTGCAAAACCCATTTCCTCACATTACACCACCAATGTCAGTCTAAAAATTAATTTGAGTTACAGCCATGACTCCACCTCATTTAGAAGTATATTTTACACTATTGGATTTTGAGTTCCTGGAAACGAAGAGCCCTGTCTTTCTAAGGTTAGAAGGTGAGTTTGTAAGAGCATTAAACATAGGTGTGAAATTCACAGTTGCAAGGCACTTGCAATCCATGGAGCAAGCACAGACACAATTGATGTCATCATCTCAGGTCCATGGTGTATCATTAATGGGAAATGTAAGGTTTAGGTTTGAGAACAGTTGCTTAGAAGATTTCTGCCACAGGAGTGCTATTTTGGCATGACTAATAAAGACCATGTCTCTAACATGGAGTCCTATGTCCTGCAAACACCCTTACAACTCTGTTAGGTCAACTTTTTAAAATGCTATTATTTTCATGGGGAATCCTTGGTAACTGTACAGTCTCCGGCCTGTAATTTTTATTTTATCTTCAACCACCGTCTCCCTCTCTTATAGGTGAAAACCATGACTGACCCTGTTGATGGTACTGAGCAATCAGAACTTGACAGAGAACTTTGCATTAAGTGTGTCACCTCAGTCACACAGGACAGCATCTATATCGACAAGGAAACTTCTTTCCCTGTCCATCTGTTTTCTGGAGGTAAGATTTATAGTTTTAAAAGCAAAGAACAAGAGTGTGGGAAGTGTCCTTGAAATTGAAAGTGGGGTATGATTAAAATGGGGAAAGTGGGTAATATTTTAAGTATCACATAGCGGTCCTGTCCCCCAGTGCCATCATCATGCATCCATGTGGTTTTCACTATTCAATTGATTGGTTTGGCTGTTTTGATTTCTCATACAGGGTTCCTCTAAGTTATCTGAAACTCACTATGCATCTGAGAATTGTTCATGACCTTAGCAAACCCATCCCTGACTCTTCTGAGTGCTGAGGGCATAATCTTTCTGCCACTGCATCAGGATACATGCAAAATATCATCAATGATAACATCATACAAGTATAAGACATTTATCTTGAAAATACATCCACCATTTCAGAGCAAAGGTGCAGATAGGCCTCTTTCTTTCTGTGTCCTCTTTCCAGAATATTCATCAGATAGGCTCTCATATTTTGTCCCTAGCCTAGGTACCAAGGTTGAAGCATGTGATCCTACTGTGTACCTGGCTTCCATCCTTAAAAGAGATCTCAAAATGACCACTTGATGAGAAAATCCAGTATTCCTATCTGTAACTTTCACCCTGAGACACACAGTTTTTAGTTATCCATGTCTGTGACTAAATCATTGTCGAAGCACCAGTGTTTAAAGGCCTTAAGCGTCCCTTCCTGTAGGAAGATATTTGAGATGTCTGTGTAAGTATTTGGAAAAGTTACTTTGCATTCAGGAAATGTTTGTCAGCATATCGCCTTGATGAAGGGTCTTAGGTATTGTGACATGACCTGAGTGCCATAATATTTACACTTCTAATGTTCTTGGCTGTTTTAGAATTCATGCCTTACAAAGGAGACTTGTTGCTGGTTGAGTATTCCATGAAGACAGGCACGTCAAACATGGACATCCACATCGTGAGCCCCTTAAGCTCCCAGAATATGGATGAGGTAATTTGCTTCCATGTTGCCCTTGTCATGAATAGGTAGTTGCCTATTTTTCCTTCCTGGTTACTTTTTTGCCCAGGACTTTGTTTGGTATGTTTGCTAGTGTATTCCCTGTCAAAGTGGACAAACTCACTGATTGAAAAGGAAATAAGCAGAAAATAATGTAGAATATACACATTGTTAACTCCTAGCTTTTGTGCTTTACTTGACGTTAGGGTGTTCTGTGAAAAACATTTCAAAAGCGTCTTGGCTGTGTGGCCATTGTGGTTAAACTGTGAGTGCAGTGGGTTTGAGGTGTTCAGCCTGCTTATAAGGATGGGTAAGACCTTGTCTAGTACAGCCTGAGAATAAGATGTAAAGTCAGGGAGGCAGAGTGTGAAATCACATTGTGTAGCATGAAGGGCACATCTTCTCATAATTCACCCAATGTTTGTGTTATTTCTGTGGTTTAATAGAAATGAGGTGGGATGCTGACTCATTGTGATAACACAGTACCCAGGCATTCCCTGTGTGTCAAGGATGAGAATCAGTGATGGGTTGAAGGACCTGCTGAGTAGAGCCAAGGGGTTGTTGAGGTCCATCTGTGGTGGGTTATGCTTCTCCATACTCATTGCCTTCATTTCTCATCGTAGGTTTGTGTTACCAGTACTGATGGAAAAACTGGTGTGGTGGAATCCTGTATCTTTTTTACTGAGGATTCCCTCCAGAAGCCTACAGATTATACTCCGGGATTGTATGACATCGTGAATGTGGTTGCTGTGGACAGCATTCAACCACACTGTTCTTGGAGAGCAGTATCAATGATCCCAGTGGAAAGGTATATTGACCAAGCCTTGTAATTCACAATTATTTCTAAGGCTCTGGGTTAATAAAACACAATGAGCATGTAATCCAAAGAAATGAACTATGACTCTTCTTTTAAACATCCTGGTGATTTCATTAGGAACATGAACTCATTTTAGGAAGGTACCTTGTTAATTCAAAACCATGCCCTATTGGAACATGATTTTAGCAAAGAAATAGCCCTGCCCTTAGGGTAGATGCATCATTTTCTTTAAGGAGGAGGAACTTCAGTGTTACCAGTGTCCTCGTGGGCCATTAAGCAGCATAGAGAAGCAAAGCATTTAACTCAAGGTTCCAGGAGTGAGCAGGCAAATGTGACCAGGTTGGATTTAACATTACAGCTCGCCTTCTTGCTTGAGTCTCTCTATGCCTTTCCAAAGATTTTTTCTCTACAATATCTTTTATTTTCTACCAGCTATTCCATTTGTTAAACATAGTCTTTATTTGTGGATCCTCTTCCTGTGATAGTATACCAAACATGCAAGTGCAGAGAAATGAAAGACCAGACCCAGGTCTACTTCAAACAGAAAGATGAGAGTACACTTTTAGTAGTCTGAGAGGTGGCACCCCCCCCCAAAGTCCTTCCTATACTGAGGAGGACCTTCTGTGAAGTTAACTGGCCCTCCTTCCACATTTCCTGCCCTTTAGAAAGAATCCTGGACCTTTCCAACATCTGCAGAGTGAAGGATGCCTGCACTGGGGAGCCAGGCCACCTGGACCAGTTTCCTTACATCAATACCTGGTGTAGTCTGGCGCTCTACCCACAAGACAGAGTTCAATTCCATGCCTCTTGGGTATCCACTGCGGTCCTGATCTCTAAGAGGAGTTTCAACCCTGAAAAAGCCACCTATCTTCCAGTTAGAGGATCAAGATTTGGAACTTCCACCATCTACACCTCCCCCTGAGGGTGGCCATCCCCACACTAAGAATTCAGAAAAAAGTGCCAATGTCTGCTTTGTATCCTGACTTCCCGTCTGATGGCTCATTCCACAGCTGCCATTGGCCCCTTTTCCACAGACCGCTGGAGGGTATCCTCCACCTCAGTATGCTTAAGGTCCAGGTCCCTGAAGGCTTCCCAGTGACCAGCCATTGAGTGCCCCGTGCCTGTGGTGTCAAACTCCATGGCCAGCCAACCTCCAGGAGGACAGGATTCTCAGACCAGACCCAGTTCATTATATTTATCAGGCATTCACCACTACTGATCTCCTGAACTAGTGAAATCACACCCCACCATACTTAGAGCAGCCACAAGTTATGATCAAGTGTTGTAGAATATTATTTTGAGTTGTGTTACTTTTGTTTATGTTGCATTTGTTTTAACTGTGAAGCTGTGTTACTGTGTCTATCTAAAACACCTGGTGGCCTAATAAAAAGCTGACCGGCCAATAACTAGGCAGGAGAAAGGATAGGCCGGCCTGGCGGACAGAGAGAATAAATAGAAGGAGAAAATCTGGGAGAAAAAGAAGAAAGAGCAAGAGCACAAGGAGGGGAGGGTGTTGGGGGCCAGGAGCCCAGCCACCCAGCCACCCAGCCAGCCATGAGTAAGAGTGAAAATAAGATACACAGAAGAAAAGAAAAGACCAGAGGGAAAAGGTAGATGGGGTAATTTAAGTTCAGAAAAGCTGGCTAGAAACAAGTCAAGCTATGGCAGGGCATTTAAAAGTAAGAAAAGCCTCTCTGTATTTATGTGGGAACTGGGTGGTGGGGCCCCAAAAGAGTAGAAAAATCAACCGACAGCACTCTTCCTCATGTCTACCATTATGCACAGCCACTAACTTACTTGGGGCAACTGCCAGCAGCTCCTGATTGCCCGTTTTACCTCCAGAGGAAAGAGTGTAGGGTCTACTAGGCAGCACCTGCCTCGCTGATCATTCAGGCATCACAAACACTATTAACCTGAAGTGATTTGCCGACACCTTCCTTCCTGATAAGTGTCCCAAATGTAACCCAACACACCAGAGGTCCTCCAGGTACTTCTAAGAATGATGAAAGTCAGGCTGGAGGAGTTCAGAATGGAGATTGTGGAGTCATAATCTTGGTCAAAATTTGAAGAGTCACTCAGTGCTCTGATGAGTCCCTGAACCAATTGTATGACCAGCTCTGTGACAGTTAAAGACAGTACACCTGTTTTGACCTGGAGGCCCCTGTGCACTGGACAGTGGTCAACACAGATTTTGGCCAACAGTTGATCACAGATGTTCACTGGAAGCCCCAAATGCAAGAGGGATTTTACAGGGATACATCCTGAGCAATTTATAGACATCACCATCAAAGTGGGTGTTAACTGGGAAAAGGCTGCAAAAAAAATGATGGTGCTCACATTGGGGACTAGAGAAAATTCAGCTTCCCCGAAATTCCTGCAACAGTTGGTTTCCATATGAAGGTTAAAATAACTGGTTTCCTTTCTGATAGCACACATGAAAATTCAGATGAACAAAAACGAAAATAAAATTCTTACAGACATTATGAGGGAATATGTTATTTTATTTTACTTATTTTTATTGAAAATAGATTCTTCTTGGCAAAGACCAAGATAGCCAGGAGTCTCTCTTCCTTCAAGATGCCTCAGTGAAGGAGTCAGTGATGGTAGTGTCTGGGCCTTGCTATAATTATGCTCATAGTCAGCCCTTACACCAAGTACGAAGTTTTGATCAACCAGGCCACACCCACCCTACAACTACCCAATGCCTGTGCAAGATAATGGGAACATGCCTAATGTACCCAGCCACTCCCAGGACCCTCAGTTCCCATACCTAGAAAGGCTGAAGAACCTGCAAATAATCCTGCTGATGGATGAGGACCCTACCTTGTTGCCCCCCAATAAAAATGTGAAAACCAACTCCCCCCAAAAGGAAAGAAAATAGATTCTTCTCTCATACAATAAATTCTGCCCACAGTTTCCCTTCCTCCTTTCCTCCCAGCTCCCCACCACCTCCCCTCTCCTCTAGATCCACTCCCACTCATTCTCTCATAAGAAAAGAGCAGATCTGCAGGAGACAACAAAACAAGATACAATAAGACCAGGCAGTTGCTCTCACACCGAAGCTGGAAAAGGCAACCCAGCAGAAGGAAAAGAGTCATAGGAGATTATTTTAATTTTTTAAAATTTATTGCCAGGTGGTGGTGGTGGTTACACCTTTAATCCCCGCACTTGGGAAGCAGAGACAAGTGAATCTCCTAGTTCGAGGCCAGCATGGTTTATAGAGTGAGTTCCAGAATGGCTGGGGCCACACAGAGAAACCCTGTTTGAAAAGCCAAAAAAAGAAAATTACGTTTTGTGTGCAGGGGTTTTTTGAATGCATGTATTTATGTGTACCAAATGTGTGCCTGGTATGTTCCAAAGAGGCCAGAAGAGGGCACCAAATCCCTTTAGACCCTATAGTACAGGGGAATAATTTTATGATTCACAGTAGTATTCTTTAAAACACATAGGGGCTAATACTCAGCATACAGAACTACAAATCAGCTGATGATGTAGCTCAGTGGTAGAGTGCAGTGTAAAAAACATGAGTTTGATCTTCAGTGGTGAAAAACCAGCAATAAGCACCACAAATCCAAAGTTGATTTATGCAACTCATACAGTTAAGTCTGAACTGTAAAGTGAGCAAAAACCAATTAGCTGTTTTGAGAAAACAGGAACAAAATCCTCACTAACGGTTTGCGTGCCTAATCTTAGGAGTGATTAGAGAAATACAAGCAAACAATGGCAGTAACAACAACAAAACTCACAGAGAGGGGCTAGGGAGATGGCTCCTTTGGTCAAGTTCTGGCCTTGCAAGCATATGGACTTAAAGTGGGAGCCTAGAATCCACTTTAAAAATCCAGGCTGGCAGGCCAATGCTGGGTAGGTAGAGACAGGCAGAGAGATCCCTGGAGCTTGCTGGCTAGCCAGGTAGTGGAACTGGTGACCTGCAGGTTCAGTGAGACCCTGTCTCAAGATTTAAGATGGAGAATGATGAGGCTATGCATTATAACCGCCTACACACACACACACACACACACACACACACACACACACACACACACACACACATACAGAGAGAGAGAGAGAGAGAGAGAGAGAGAGAGAGAGAGAGAGAGAGAGAGAGAGAGAGAGCACATATGTGTACTCAGAAGAACATGTGGGCACACATACTCATAATTCCGAATTATTTTTTACTTAGTGGGGAAAGTCAGTTCCTTTCTCATTAGGATGCTGCAAAATCATCAGGATGTCATTTATTTCTTAATCAACTTATAAGACTAAAGCAGTCCCTGTAAAAAACTATGTCAGTTATTTTCTTTTTCTGGACGCAAAGGGTACAAAAATGGCCATTAAAATTATTTCCTTTTTTGGTGATTATACTAGAATTACATAACTTCCCCCTTCCTTTTCCTCCCACTGTACCATCCCATAGAGCTCTCTTTGCTCTTTTCAAGTTTAGCCTTTTTCTTTTTTAACAGTGCACAGGTAGGAAAACAGTGAAAGCAAACAGCTTTTGGGAGAAATGCCCTCACTCAATAAAGTGCATGCAAGACTGGTCTGGAAAAATGGCTCAGCTGTTAAGAGCACTTATGGCTCTTGCAGAAGACTCCAGTTCAAAGCTCCCGAATGATGGTCAGAACAGCTTCTTTATTAACCAATGGTATTCACAGACCATCCCACAGCACTAAACATTTTCTGAAGCATCAAAAATTTTATGAACTGCTATACTTACTGATGAAAATGTCCCACAGAAACATCTATGAAAAATGTGTTTTTCTGATTGGTCGATAAATAAAAAATTGATTGGCCAGTAGCCAGTCAGGAAGTATAGGCGGGGCAAGCAGACAAGGAGAATTCTGGGAGGAGGAAGGCAGAATCAGTAGTAACCAGCCAGACACAGAGGCGGTAAGATGACAAGGTAGAACTGAGAAAAGGTACCAAGTTATGTGGCTAAACATAGATAAGAATTATGGGTTAATTTAAGTGTAAGAGCTAGTCAGTAATAAGCCTGAGCTAATGGCCATATGGTTTGTAATTAATATAAGCCTTTGTGTGTTTATTTGGATCTGAGCGGCTGTGGACTGGGCAGGGCACAGGAAAACTTCCAAATACAATAAAGTTTTGTAGTAATTAGTCAAGACATGAAATGGTAAATTGGGAATTTGACCTTAAATGTACTTCCTAGTTTATTAACACTTTATTCTGTTTAACTAAGCATAACAAGTCTGTATATCATTTCTGCAGAATCTTTCATCTTTGTATCCTTGGGATTTGTTTAGTAAGAAGTGTCTTTCTGTTTTAGAGTTTGGAGAACTCAGAGAAGAGCAGCTATGATCTGCTTACTAATGCAGAAAGTGAACTTAAAAAAAATTTCAGTGTTTCAAGGCAAACTCATGAAGCAAACTCTAAAGTACACTTTGTCTTGTAAAACTTCAGACTAATGAAAGCATGAGTAACAGTAAACTAAAAATGAGGTAACTGTTGCTGTCTCCTTCTAGGAGTGATTGCAATTATTTGGCTCTTCAATTTTTATTCTGAAGATTCTTTTAAGAAGGAACTTGAGCCAGAGTAATGAGACATAATTACAATGTTAGCTAAGGGGTATGTCTTTAGAATAGAAATAGTTTACATTGTAGTTCTTAATAATTAACCTGTTTCATTGCAAGAGCCTCTTCATATTAACTTCCAAATAAAATCTAAATGACTATGTAAGTAGCAAATACTCCTTTGTACAGAACTTCCACACACTATTGTAGTGATTTTTTCCTTTCTATCACTGTTAATTAATTTTTATCAATAAAGATTATTTAAATTTATATTTTGACATCAGTGTTATATCAGTTCCCAAAGGTACGTGATACAAGTGTAGAAGGTTACATTGGTTTGATTTGATTTGATCTTGAGCTACGCACTTATTGTATTGTGTGTTGTCCAGGAGGGTGTACAATGTCTAGGCTCAAGGTGATCTCAGAATCCTATGTAGGTACTGTGAGACATATGTGCTTACATTGTTCTTAAGAAAAAAAAAATTCCCTCTCTTCGACTGGACTCCTGGAGCTTGACCTGGTGTTTGGCTGTGGATCTCTGCATCTGCTTCCATGAGTTACTGAATGAAAGCTCTATGATGACAGTTAGGGTATTCACTGATCTTCTTACTGGGGTAGGTCAGTTCAGGCACCCTCTCTACTATTGCTAGTAGTCTAAGCTGGGGTCATCCTTGTGGATTCCTGGGAACTTCCCTAGCACCAGGTTTCTCCCTGTCCCCATAATGTCTCCCTCTATCATGGTATCTCTTTCACTGTTCTCCCACTCTATCCCTATGTGAAAAAAAAGAAAAAAAATCCCACAAAATCTATCTTATAAACACTATATATTTGCTTACTTACCACAGCCTGCTCTGAGAAATGAAAATGTTTCCTGTTCATTTATAAAAATTCATTAAAAGAATGCACATTTGTGTCTTGGAACAAACTAAACTGCTAACATGGTTAATGCAAGTAACAAAATTTATAAATATCGGGCTCCGTTTTCAGATAAATGACAACTACCCTTACTTAATGATTAAGAATACTTCACATGTCTTCGAACATTAATGGCTTAGAATGGTTTTTATTTTGATGTTCAGCAAATATATAGAAGCCTGATTTTTATATTCATTTCTAAGCTGTTAATTTTTATTTCTCATTTAAAACGTTCATAATTATACATAAAAAGGGATGAAAATTTGTTTTACCAAATATTGAGTATTTAAACATTTCTTTGAAATCAGTCAAACTTACATTTTTCTAAAATTCCCTTCAGTGACTTAATCATTCACACAAAGACATCAAGTGTTTTCCTTGACTGCTGTCCATCTTATTTTTTTGAGATAGGGTTTTCTCACTGAACCTGGAGCTGGCTCTTTCAGCTCCACTTGCACTTCAGGTAGCCCTGCCTGGCGTCTGTCCATCTCCATTCCTCCAAGACTAGGGTTACAGATGAGTGCTGGCACACTTAGCATTTACTGATCGTGGGGTCCATGCTGGAAAATATAAAAACATGTTTTTAATGAACAGTCACAGTCTCTCCATTTGTTCTAAAATAATACCCTACTTTATGCCATGAACTACAAACTACAAGCTTGCGCCTGTCTCTCTTTGCCCTTTGATGCACATACATCTACAACCTTGCTTCAGTGGCTCTAGTATCATTCATTTAATGGGCTCACCAGAATTTCTCAGGACAAAGTCCTAGCTTTTAAAAATTTAAATTATTCAAACTTCCTTATTAATTATACCATACAAATGAAAGTTCTAGGGTAGCCAATATTGGATTAAGAAAATGTCAGCTCAGACCGCCAAGAAATAATTTTTAAAGAGAGAAGGTGGACATAGACATGGAATTTTGATTGAAGAAAAAATAAATCATAAACATGTAAATAATAAAGTAAATACATATAGTAAATATATAACAGTGAATGAGTTAATAAACATCTCTGATTGTTTCTGTTATTTTGGAAAACAATGACTAATGTAAGAATTAAATGGCATCTTTTAATGTTATGTAGCTGTCTCCCCAGAACTGAAACATTCCTTCCTGTAGGGAGGATGGCGGATCCTGCAACTCAGAACTAAAGAAAACTTACAAGTTTGGGGAAGCTCAGAAAGTGGTAAGGTTTTCAGGGGCCCTCCCAAAGGTTAGAAAAGAAGTAAACAATTGCTGGTTGGAAGAGATTATCCGGTGGGGCTGCCTGCAGGTTGAGAAGAAAGCTCCTGGGGACACAGCTTTTGTGAGTCAACACTCATGCTGGGGTGGGCTTCTCTCTGATGCAGCTGCATTTTGAGTCATTCATGTTCCTGTAAGAAACCCCAAGAAATCTTTGGTTCACAAGGGTAAACTTAGAACTGTTTCTGTCACTGATACCCTGTCTGGAGTAAACAGGCAGCTAACTGGTCCTGTTTTGAAACTTTCTATTAGCACTCTTTACTATCTGTGGATAAGATGCATAACTAATTCTTGCTACTACTGATCTGGCCCTGCTTTGTGGGTCCAGCCCCCTCATTCTGAGATCCACTGTATTCACCTAATTCACTTGGGCCAGACTTACTTGGACCCTGCTTTAATTTTTTTATTTTTTGGTTTTTCAAAACAGAATTTCTCTGTGTAGCTTTGCGCCTTAACTGCAACTCACTCTGTAGCCCAGGCTGGCTTTGAACTCACAGAGATCCATGTGCCTCCACCTCCCAAGGACTAGGATTAAAGGTGACACCACTGCCTGGCTACATGAGGGTTTTTTTATGACAATGAAACATGTCTGAGCCCAGCAGCACCAGTCTACTTCAGAGAAGATGATGGGCATCAAAGAAACACCATATGGGGTTTATTTTCTTTGTGGTAAAAGTTAGCAACTGGCCAAGAAACTGCCCTTGCCTCAACTGCTGACATATACTGTCCAAATTTGACAGATAGGACACAAAAGAAAATGGCTGCTGAAGTTTGCCAAGACAAGGCAGGACAGTCCTTCAAAATTCCTGCTTCACAGAAAAATCTGTCAGATATTCTAGGCGTGTAGGCCGAAGATGGATCCCCCAAAATTGCAGAGGAACCTCGAGTGACTGTCCAAGCAGCCAGCTGTTTCTGTCATTCCTTAGTTTTGGGAGTTGTTTGCTCTGTAATTCCTGTTTACTCAGGTAATATTATATCCTTCTCAGGTCTCTGATGGAGTTGAAGACTAGATAGTTATAGTTATAGTTATAGTTTTCCTTGTTACAAATTTTAGAAAAGAAACTCATAAAAGGGGTGTAAAGTGAATAAGGTTGAGAGACATAAAGAGATAGTTTTGGGTTGGTAATACAAGTTAGGATAGAAAATGATTTAGGTACAACACTTTAGGCTTACCAAGATAGGATAGATAATGGAGAATTTTCTCTGAATTTGTCAAATGCAAATGGACTAGACATTGTTAATGTAGTTATTGCCTGTATATATTGTATATAGTTATTGTACTTATTATATATAGTTTTACCATGTTAGTTAAAAACTTCTATTTTTATTTAAACAAAAGGGGGAAACGTGTGATATTTTGATTGTGTTCTGACAAATAAAGCTTGCTTAGAGTCAGAGGGCAGAGCTAGACACTAGCTGACCAAAATTATCCATAGAAGTTTGGAGGACTGTAGACAGGAGACAGTAAGTAGTAAGGCAGGGCTGAGACAGGAACTCGACCCTTTTAGAGGAAGGAACAAAACAGGTAGGAGGTGACTGGTGGCAGCTCCCCTGTTTGCTCTTTTAAGTTCTTACCCCAATGTCTGACTCCCGATTTCTATTGATAGAGAATAATTAGATAAGGCTTCACTATCCTCAAAATTTTAAATTACAGAAGACCAACACACACACACACACACTCTATCACTGATTCAAACAATGCCACAATGTGGATAGTGCTTATGTTAATCATCAAGCATAATTTTGGGGGTCAGAGCAGGGACACAGGTTTCTGTCACACCTGCTAAGACAAAACCCTGGTTCTATCGAAAACATAGGAAGGAGACCCTTTTACATCCAAACTGAGTACCCCCAAGGGCACACCTACACGCAGATTTTTCCAGGGACCTTCATATTGATGAACTCACAATGGGTGGGTGGGGCCAAAAGTCTCCTCCCTGTGCCTCTCATTGGCAGTGATGTAACATCCCATTGACTCTCATTGGCTGGGCAGTGGAAAGAGGTGGACTCTCCCTGGGAGCTTGAAGGGAGCTGCCAGAAGCCAGGGTGGTTCCCTGTCCCTGTCATTCCTGAGGGCTGCCCTTTAGCTGGTCACTACCATCTCACAGAGGCTGGAGAAGATAAGTGGGGCCAGATCCTGAGATTCATAACATCAGGCGTAGTGATTCATTCGCAAGCCTCGGCATTGCCCAGGCTGGTGGTAACACCAGTATGCAGAGACTTTGGCAGCGAATTTCAGCTATCTTTCAGTGGAAGACAGGGTCTGAAGAAACACCACAGGAACAACTTCAAGGTATGCCTCCTGGAGTCCCCTCATTCTTCACTCAAGGAGACTCCTCAGAAAAGGGTCTCTCTCCACCATGAGGTGTTGTGGGACACAGATGGCGGGAGGGACCTGCCACCATCCTGAGTGGCTGTTGAGCATGAGGGTGTCCCTGAGTTCCCAAGAGTTAGGCCAACACTGAACTGTGCCCCAAGCTCCCGTGGTGGGCCAAAGCAGGAGGGTGTTTGGACCAACTCAAAGAACACGTGACACAAGTCTTTGCGGGATGTACTATCTCTGCCTTTCCTCTTGCAAAACGCCTCTGTGCATTCCCCAGAGAAGGGAACATCTCACTGGAGATTGAATTTGGTCTTGTTTCCCATGCACACATGTCAGAGTCAGTCATAAGGAGGGTACCACGAAGGAAGGTGGCCGGTTGTCCCAGCAGGATACTGGAGCCAGTTCCCAAGACATTACTTACCCATTATGCTCATTAAGAATAAAAGACAATTTGGAAACATGTCCTTACATCTGCACATATCTTTTAATGCTCGGTCTGAATTTAGAGCCATGGTCATGCATTTGCTGCTGCTGCTGCTGCTGAGACAGGCATATACCAGCAATAATGGGAGTTTAAAGAGGCTTCCTGAGCAGGACTTGTACTCTTACTGGGACAGGCCACCCACAGATGCTGTGGAAGTGACATTCAGTGGTCACGATCTTAGGGCCCAGGAAATGTTTTTCTTGTCAGAGAAGTGATGATATGTGCTCACATCTACACAGGTGCTCAGAGTAGGACTTTTTTGTAGAGACGGATTGCATTTGATATGAACCATTGTGACCTTAGTTTATCTGTGCCATAGATATCTCCAAGTTGAAGACTGTCAGAGGAATTGTGACCACCCTGTGTACCGACTGTGGCTGGATTAATGAATCTATCTTTTTCAATACTGACATGTTGTGTAGCAAAGTCCCACTGAACACTGGGACAAGTGTCATTGCTCTCGTGGAAGAAAACGAAACAACTCATATCCAAAAAGCAATCAAGGTATGCCTGACTTCACCCAGAGTCTCTTGGTGTATTATTTACTTCTCTGTTGCTGTGATAAAATACCATGATGAGAGCAACTTAAGGAAGTGTGTTTATTTGTTCTTATGGTTCTAGAAAAATGAGTGAGTCCATCAAGGCAGGTAGGGACGGTAGGCAGCAAGCAGCAGGTATGGTAACAGAAGCAGGAAGTTGAGAGCTTACCTCTTCAAATGCAGTCTCAAAACACAGAGACACTACTAGAAATGTTGCTAGTCTTTACATTTTCAAACCTCTTGCAATAAATTCACACCTCTTAAACCTCCCCAAACAGTCCCTCCATAGGGATTAAGTTTTCAAAGGCCTTGACTCTATTGGGGACATTCTCATTCAAAACACTGTGTGTGATGGGAATGGTGGTGCCAACTCAGGAAGGAGAGGAAGGCAATTTTCTCAGTTTAAGGCCAGCCTGATCTATATAGTGAGTTCCAGGACAGCCAGAGTTACATGGTGAAAACCCATTTTTCAAAAAGATTCAGAAAAGAGAAAGGAGTGGATGGAGGCCTCATTGGAAGGGGAGGAAGGGGGGGAAACTGTGGTCATGATATTATATAAGAGGAAAAAAGAAAAGTGTGATACTATCATGCATTTTAGTAACACTTTGATCAAATTACATTGTAAATATGAATAAAAAATTAGAGATGTACAGTTTCTTGCTGAAAATAGATAAAAGGGTTTCCTGGCTTTTCTTTTTAGACCATAAACTTAATAACCTTAAAACTTCTCTTCTATGCAAAAATAAAATTTTCACCAAAAAAAGATTAAGAAAATGATGATGTATGGTCAAAGTTGACATCCCACTTCTCTGAGCCTAGTGGATTTGATGTTATAGAATTTGAATGCAGTGATGCTTATTCTGTTTCTAAATATTTTGTATCAGTTCTCTTAATATTTGAAAAACATGACAGCAAGGTCTGAGCTCAGCTGAGGACGCAGGGACTTCCTCTGTTTGTCCATGTCCATCCTTAGCTAACACATCAAGTTTCAGTTAACAGGTGAGTGGGGGCAATTGCCGTCATAATGATAGGTGTACACTTTGTTCTGTGGTTCAAATGGAGGGAGTTCCACCTTTCCTTTGCTCTCGTGTGTGTGAAAAGTTCCTGGGCTTGGTTTTCCTTTGCAATCTCTTGTGATGGGGGTTATTTCTTCCACTTCATCTCCTGCTTCTGCACCCATGTCCAGATAGGGAAAAACATGCTCTCCCTTCTTGTTCTCCAAAATTGTTCTGCTCGTTCTTGTCTCTGTCAACTTTATTCTGCTCCACTCCCATCTCCCAGGTAACCCATTTCTCTTCCTTTGAATGCCCTGCAAAACCCATTTCCTCACATTACACCACCAATGTCAGTCTAAAAATTAATTTGAGTTACAGCCATGACTCCACCTCATTTAGAAGTATATTTTACACTATTGGATTTTGAGTTCCTGGAAAGCAAGAGCCCTGTCTTTCTAAGGTCAGAAGGTGAGTTTGTAAGAGCATTAAACATAGGTGTGAAATTCACAGTTGCAAGGCACTTGCAATCCATGGAGCAAGCACAGACACAATTGATGTCATCATCTCAGGCCAACGGTGTATCATTAATGGGAAATGTAAGGTTTAGGTTTGAGAACAGTTGCTTAGAAGATTTCTGCCACAGGAGTGCTATTTTGGCATGACTAATAAAGTCCATGTCTCTAACATGGAGTCCTATGTCCTGCAAACCCCCTTACAACTCTGTTAGGTCAACTTTTTAAAATGCTATTATTTTCATGGGGAATCCTTGGTAACTGTACAGTCTCCGGCCTGTAATTTTTATTTTATCTTCAACCACCGTCTCCCTCTCTTATAGGTGAAAACCATGACTGACCCTGTTGATGGTACTGAGCAATCAGAACTTGACAGAGAACTTTGTATTAAGTGTGTCACCTCAGTCACACAGGACAGCATCTATATCGACAAGGAAACTTCTTTCCCTGTCCATCTGTTTTCTGGAGGTAAGATTTATAGTTTTAAAAGCAAAGAACAAGAGTGTGGGAAGTGTCCTTGAAATTGAAAGTGGGGTATGATTAAAATGGGGAAAGTGGGTAATATTTTAAGTATCACATAGCGGTCCTGTCCCCCAGTGCCATCATCATGCATCCATGTGGTTTTCACTATTCAATTGATTGGTTTGGCTGTTTTGATTTCTCATACAGGGTTCCTCTAAGTTATCTGAAACTCACTATGCATCTGAGAATTGTTCATGACCTTAGCAAACCCATCCCTGACTCTTCTGAGTGCTGAGGGCATAATCTTTCTGCCACTGCATCAGGATACATGCAAAATATCATCAATGATAACATCACACAAGTATAAGACATTTATCTTGAAAATACATCCACCATTTCAGAGCAAAGGTGCAGATAGGCCTCTTTCTTTCTGTGTCCTCTTTCCAGAATATTCATCAGATAGGCTCTCATATTTTGTCCCTAGCCTAGGTACCAAGGTTGAAGCATGTGATCCTACTGTGTACCTGGCTTCCATCCTTAAAAGAGATCTCAAAATGACCACTTGATGAGAAAATCCAGTATTCCTATCTGTAACTTTCACCCTGAGACACACAGTTTTTAGTTATCCATGTCTGTGACTAAATCATTGTCGAAGCACCAGTGTTTAAAGGCCTTAAGCGTCCCTTCCTGTGGGAAGATATTTGAGATGTCTGTGTAAGTATTTGGAAAAGTTACTTTGCATTCAGGAAATGTTTGTCAGCATATCGCCTTGATGAAGGGTCTTAGGTATTGTGACATGACCTGAGTGCCATAATATTTACACTTCTAATGTTCTTGGCTGTTTTAGAATTCATGCCTTACAAAGGAGACTTGTTGCTGGTTGAGTATTCCATGAAGACAGGCACGTCAAACATGGACATCCACACCGTGAGCCCCTTAAGCTCCCAGAATATGGATGAGGTAATTTGCTTCCATGTTGCCCTTGTCATGAATAGGTAGTTGCCTATTTTTCCTTCCTGGTTACTTTTTTGCCCAGGACTTTGTTTGGTATGTTTGCTAGTGTATTCCCTGTCAAAGTGGACAAACTCACTGATTGAAAAGGAAATAAGCAGAAAATAATGTAGAATATACACATTGTTAACTCCTAGCTTTTGTGCTTTACTTGACGTTAGGGTGTTCTGTGAAAAACATTTCAAAAGCGTCTTGGCTGTGTGGCCATTGTGGGGAAACTGTGAGTGCACTGGGTTTGAGGTGTTCAGCCTGCTTATAAGGATGGGTAAGACCTTGTCTAGTACAGCCTGAGAATAAGATGTAAAGTCAGGGAGGCAGAGTGTGAAATCACATTGTGTAGCATGAAGGGCACATCTTCTCATAATTCACCCAACGTTTGTGTTATTTCTGTGGTTTAATAGAAACGAGGTGGGATGCTGACTCATTGTGATAACACAGTACCCAGGCATTCCCTGTGTGTCAAGGATGAGAATCAGTGATGGGTTGAAGGACCTGCTGAGTAGAGCCAAGGGGTGGTTGAGGTCCATCTGTGGTGGGTTATGCTTCTCCATACTCATTGCCTTCATTTCTCATCGTAGGTTTGTGTTACCAGTACTGATGGAAAAACTGGTGTGGTGGAATCCTGTATCTTTTTTACTGCGGATTCCCTCCAGAAGCCTACAGATTATACTCCGGGATTGTATGACATCGTGAATGTGGTTGCTGTGGACAGCATTCAACCACACTGTTCTTGGAGAGCAGTATCAATGATCCCAGTGGAAATGTATATTGACCAAGCCTTGTAATTCACAATTATTTCTAAGGCTCTGGGTTAATAAAACACAATGAGCATGTAATCCAAAGAAATGAACTATGACTCTTCTTTTAAACATCCTGGTGATTTCATTAGGAACATGAACTCATTTTAGGAAGGTACCTTGTTAATTCAAAACCATGCCCTATTGGAACATGATTTTAGCAAAGAAATAGCCCTGCCCTTAGGGTAGATGCATCATTTTCTTTAAGGAGGAGCAGCTTCAGTGTTACCAGTGTCCTCGTGGGCCATTAAGCAGCATAGAGAAGCAAAGCATTTAACTCAAGGTTCCAGGAGTGAGCAGGCAAATGTGACCAGGTTGGATTTAACATTATAGCTCGCCTTCTTGCTTGAGTCTCTCTATGCCTTTCCAAAGTTTTTTTCTCTACAATATCTTTTATTTTCTACCAGCTATTCCATTTGTTAAACTTAGTGTTTATCTGTGGATCCTCTTCCTGTGATAGTATACCAAACATGCAAGTGCAGAGAAATGAAAGACCAGACCCAGGTCTACTTCAAACAGAAAGATGAGAGTACACTTTTAGTAGTCTGAGAGGTGGCACCCCCCCCCAAAGTCCTTCCTATACTGAGGAGGACCTTCTGTGAAGTTAACTGGCCCTCCTTCCACATTTCCTGCCCTTTAGAAGGAATCCTGGACCTTTCCAAGATCTGCAGAGTGAAGGATGCCTGCACTGGAGAGCCAGGCCACCTGGACCAGTTTCCTTACATCAATACCTGGTGTAGTCTGGCCCTCTACCCACAAGACAGAGTTCAATTCCATGCCTCTTGGGTATCCACTGCTGTCCTGATCTCTAAGAGGAGTTTCAACCCTGAAAAAGCCACCTATCTTCCAGTTAGAGGATGAGGATTTGGAACTTCCACCATCTACCCCTCCTTCTGAGGGTGGCCATCCCCACGATAAGAATTCAGAACAAAGTGCCAATGTCTGCTTTGTATCCTGACTTCCCGTCTGATGGCTCATGCCACAGCTGCCATTGGCCCCTTTTCCACAGACCGCTGGAGGGTATCCTCCACCTCAGTATGCTTAAGGTCCAGGTCCCTGAAGGCTTCCCAGTGACCAGCCATTGAGTGCCCCGTGCCTGTGGTGTCAAACTCCATGGCCAGCCAACCTCCAGGAGGACAGGATTCTCAGACCAGACCCAGTTCATTATATTTATCAGGCATTCACCACTACTGATCTCCTGAACTAGTGACATCACACCCCACCATACTTAGAGCAGCCACAAGTTATGATCAAGTGTTGTAGAATATTATTTTGAGTTGTGTTACTTTTGTTTATGTTGCATTTGTTTTAACTGTGAAGCTGTGTTACTGTGCCTATCTAAAACACCTGGTGGTCTAATAAAAAGCTGACCGGCCAATAACTAGGCAGGAGAAAGGATAGGCGGGGGCTGGCAGGCAGAGAGAATAAATAGAAGGAGAAAATCTTGGAGAAAAGGAAGAAAGACCAAGAGAACAAGGAGGGGAGGGTGTTGGGAGCCAGGGGCCCAGCCACCCAGTCAACCAGCCAGCCATGGAGTAAGAGTGAGAATAAGATATACAGAAGAAGGCCGGGCGGTGGTGGCGCTCGCCTTTAATCCCAGCACTCGGGAGGCAGAGCCAGGCGGATCTCTGTGAGTTCGAGGCCAGCCTGGGCTACCAAGTGAGTTCCAGGAAAGGCGCAAAGCTACACAGAGAAACCCTGTCTCAAAAAACCAAAAAAAAAAAAAAAAAGATATACAGAAGAAAAGAAAAAAGCCCAGAGGGAATAGGTAGATGGGATAATTTAAGTTCAGAAAAGCTGGCTAGAAACAAGTCAAGCTATGGCAGGGCATTTAAAAGTAAGAAAAGCCTCTCTGTATTTATGTGGGAAATGGGCGGTGGGGCCCCCAAAAGAGTAGAAAAATCAAACAACAGCAATCAACCTCATGTCTACCATTATGCACAGCCACTAACTTACTTGGGACAACTGCCAGCAGCTCCTGATTGCCCTTTTAACCTCCAGAGGAAAGAGTGTAGTGTCTACTAGGCAGCACCTGCCTGGCTGATTATTCAAGCATCCCAAACACTAGTAACCTGAAGTGATTTGCCGACACCTTCCTTCCTGATAAGTGTCCCAAATGTAACCCCAACACACCAGAGGTCCTCCAGGCACTTCTAAGAATGATGAAAGTCAGGCTGGAAGAGTTCAGAATGGAGATTGTGGAGTCACAATCTTGGTCAAAATTTGAAAAGTCACTCAGTGCTCTGATGAGTCCCTGAACCAATTGTATGACCAGCTCTGTGACAGTTAAAGACAGTACACCCCTTTTGACCCAGAGGCCCCTGTGCACTGGACAGTGGTCAACACAGCTTTTGGCCAACAGTTGATAACAGATGTTCACTGGAAGCCCCAAATGCAAGAGGGATTTTACAGGGATACATCCTGAGCAATTTATAGACATCACCATCAAAGTGGGTATTAACTTGTCAAAGGCTGCAAAAAAATGATGGTGCTCACATTGGGGACTAGAGAAAATTCAGCTTCCCCGAACTTCCTGCAACAGTTGGTTTCCATATGAAGGTTAAAATAACCAGTTTCTTTTCTGATACCAGCCATGAAAATTAAGAAGAACAAAAATGAAAATAAAATTCTTACAGACTTTATGAGGGAATATGTCATTTTATTTTACTTATTTTTATTGAAACTAGATTCTTCTTGGCAAAGACCAAGATAGCCAGGAGACTCTCTGCCTTCAAGATGCCTAGGTCAAGGAGTCAGTGATGGTGTTGTCGGGGCCTTGCTATGATTATGCACATAATCAGCCCTTAGAGCAAGTATGCAGTTTTGATCAACCAGGCCACACCCATCCTACAACTACCCAGTGCCTGTGCAAGATAATGGGAACATGCCTGATGTACCCAGCCACTCACAGGTCCCTCAGGGTCCATGCCTGGAAAGGCTGAAGAACCTGAAAATAATCCCACTGATGGATGAGGACCCTTCCTTGTTGCCCCCCAATAAAAATGTGAAAAAGAGATCCCCCCAAAAGGAAAGAAAATAGATTCTCCTCTCATACAATAAATCCCACCCACAGTTTCCCTTCCTTGTAGAGGTAACCAACCGTTTTATTAAACAAGAAACACGTAACCAATGCAAAGAAGAAAGCCAATGGATCAGAGCTTAAATCCTTACCTGCCTGCTGCAGCTAACCTCTTTAGCCAAGAGACCTCCCTGAAAGAGACCTACTTCCTGTCTGTTTGTCTTTATATAGACTTTCTGTTCTGCCTTCTCATTGGTTGTAAACCCAAACACATGACTGCCTTGTCACTGCCTGTATGTACAGCCCTCCAGGTCTTCTATGGTATTGAGATTAAAGGCATGTGTCTCCAACGTTGTCTGTATCCTTGAACACACAGAGATCTACCTATCTCTGCCTACCAAGTGCTGGGATTAAAGGTATGCACCACCATAGGCCAGCTTTTGCTATGTGACTTCCAATGGCTGTTGTACAAAATATTGGCACAGAGTTGGGCTGTTCAACATTCCCTGTGGGAGGACCCTCCAGTGAAATCTTTTAACCAGTTGAGAATTATTAAAAGTAGGCACTGTGAAAGCAAAATTTTCTCTGTCTTTTTCTTGTAAGGGTATTGAAAAGAAACAGTCTTTTAAATCAATAACTATGGGAGGCCATCCTTTTGGTAACAGAGTAGGCAAAGGAATTCCAGATTGTAGAGAGCCCATTGGCTGAATTACTTTGTTAATTGCTCTAAGGTCTGTTACCATTCTCCATTTACCAGATTTCTTTTTAATAACAAATACAGGAGAATTCCAACAGCTGGTTGATTCTTCTATATACTGAGCATTTAACTGTTCTTCTACCAGCTCTTCTAAAGCCTGGAGTTTCTCTGTTGTTAAAGGCCATTGCTGGACCTATACAGGCTTTTCTGTTAACCATTTTAAAAGTAGAGCTGTTGGTGTCTTTGGAAGATCATCAGTTATTGTGCCCTGTTCTTGTATAATATGGATGGCTGGTGACCACTCATTAGAATAATATCTTCTAATATTTCTCTCAGAAACATGTGCTAGTTTATGACTTGTTTCTGCGATTGGAGGGAGGTTAATCTGAGTATTCCATTGTTGCAACAAGTCTCGACCCCACAGGTTCATAGTTATGTTAGCCACATATGGTTTTAATTTTCCTCTCTGTCATTCTGGACCAATATATTCCAGCCATCTTGCACTCGGTTTCACTTGAGATAATGTCCCAATTCCTAACAGTTGAACATTTACCTCCTGAAGAGGCCAAGTTGGATTCCAAAATTCTGGTGCAATTATGGTAACGTCCACACCTGTGTCTACCAGATCAGACAACAAAACACCATTTATTTTTATTGTTAAGTTTGATCTTTGTTCATTAATAGAAGTTTGCCAAAAAATTTTCTTTATGCTTTCTCCTGAACTTTCTATTCTCTCTGTTTCATCATCCTGACCAGCATGATTTATTCCAATAGGCATTTGGTTATTTAATTGCTCTGAGTAGGGGTTTTCTCTACGACTGCAGGAAAAGTTTGAACTGGATTTGCTATGGGGGCCTGCATAAGGCCCCTCTGGGAGATTCCCGAAGACTGAGGCAAAGGATTACCTTACCTGTCCCTTGTGGATCAACATTCATTGGTCCAATGTTTTCCCTTACCACATCTTCTGCATACTCCAGAAGGAAGGGGCATTCTTTTGCCATTGTTCCTTGAAGAAACATTGTTTCAAGGAATGACCTGTTTACAGTCCCTTTTCAAATGTCCTTGCTTTCCACATCCAAAACATCTAACCTTCCTCAAACCTTTTGAAATTGCTTCTCCTACCCACATATCATCATGGTCATGAGCCTCAACATTAACCATGTCTCTAATCCAATCTTCCAAAGGTGCAGATCTTGCCTTTAAAGGCCTGATTATTCTTTTGCATGCTGCATTCGCATTCTCAAAGGCTAAACATTCAATTATTATCTGACTAGCTTCTGAATCTGGGACCATTCTCTTTACTGCTGAAGCCAGTCTTTGTAAAAAAAAATCTGCGAAAGATTCTTTTGGGCCTTCTATAACCTTTGTAAATGACTCAGTTTTTTTTTCCTGGTGCCTCAACTCTGTCCCATGCATTCAAGGCTGCCGTTCGACATAAAATTAGGTTTTGGACATCATATAAACATTGTGTTTGTACTGAAGCATATTGGCCTTCTCCAATAAGTTGATCCTGGCAGACTTGTATTCCTTTATACCTCCATTGTTTTTCTATGTTTTTAGCCTCATCCTTGAACAAAGTTAGCCACTGGAGCCTTTGACTGGGTTCCAGAACATCCTGTGCCAGTTCCATCCAGTCCTGTGTTATAATCCTACTATATGTTGACCAAGAGTTTAACATTTGCTTTACATATGGGAAATGCATGCCATAAGATACTATTGCCTCCATAAACCTTTGTAAATCTAACATTTCAATTGGAGCCCAAATATTTTGTGTAGTCTTTTGATTAGGCAACTGTTGTATGGTTACCGGATAAATTAAGGGTGACTGTATGAAAACAGGCTTTCTTTCTGTAACGTTATGATCCAATCTTGAAACAACTTCACTGTTAATTTCTTCTGTCTGAATTTGAATTTCTCTATGATTCATTTTTCAGGTTTAACAACTTTTTCTGAAACTGTTAACCTGGCACATAAATTGACTATCTTTTTAAATAGTAAAATGAGGATAAGAATAGTAATAAACTGCATAATTCCATCAACATTAATCTTCTCATACAGTTGTTCCATTGTCAGACTGCCTAAAATTTCAAACAAAGCCCAATTTTCTTCCAATATACACATAAAACCCATTTTTTTTAATGTGGAAAAATTTTCTCTTTTAAATAGTTTCCTTTAAAATATCTGACATGTTAAGTGATTTACCAAGTCTGCATTGAACTTTAGAAATCCGAGGGAATTTCAAAACAGCCAACTAGTTTCTCAGGTGAGAATACAGAGAGAGAGAGAGAGAGAGAGAGAGAGAGAGAGAGAGAGAGAGAGAGAGAGAGAGAACAAGAAAGCGTAGCCACAATTATGCCTAAGAGCTTTAATCCAGCCACATGTTCCCCCTTGAGTCATGTCAAACCTTGGCTCTGGCTTCCTTAAGCTCCGACCATGTGTATTGGCTTTACAGGCAGGGGCCCTGTTTGGCAGGGAAGGCCTGAGTTGTTTGTAGCACCGGCTTTAAGCTAACCACTTGGGGGTACAGTCAGTCTGGCCTGAGGCGGGAAACTGGACCTGCTGCCAAGCCAAGTCAAGTAGTTTTTAATGGATTCTTGTCACATTGGGTGTCAAATGTAGATGTAACCAACCGTATTATTAAATAAGAAACACAGAACCAATGCAAAGAAGAAAGCCAAGAGATCAGAGCTAAGAGCCTTACCCGCCTGCTGCAGCTAGCCAAGAGACCTCCCCGAATGAGACCTAGTTCCTGTCTGTTTGTCTTTATATAGACTTTCTGTTCTGCCTTCTCATTGGTTGTAAACCCAAACACATGGCTGCCTTGTCACTGCCTGTATGTATAGCCCTCCAGGTCTTCTATGGTATTGAGATTAAAGGTGTGTGTCTCCAATGTTGCCTGTATCATTGGACACACAGAGATCTACCTATCTCTGCCTACCAAGTGCTGGGATTAAAGGTGTGCACCAACAATGCCCAGCTTTTGCTATGGCTCTAATAGTTCTGACCCCCAGGCAACTTTATTTATTAACATACAATTAAAATCACATTTCAGTACAAATAAAATATCACCACACTTCCTCCTCTCCTTTCAGCTCCCCACCATTTCCCCTCTTTTCCAGATCTACTCCCACTCATTCTCTCATAAAAAATGAGCAGATCTGCAAGAGACAACAAAACAAGGTACAATAAGACCAGGCAGAAGCCCTCACGCCAAAGCTGGACAAGGCAACCCAACAGAAGAAAAAGAGTCATAGGAGATTATTTTAATTTTTTTAAATTTATTGCCAGGTGGTGGTGGTGTATACCTTTAATCCCAGCACTTGGGAAGCAGAGACAAGTGAATCTCCTAGTTCAAGGCCAGCCAGGTTTATAGAGTGAGTTTCTGGATGGCTGGGGCCACACAGAGAAATCCTGTCTTGAAAAATCAAAAAAAGAAAATTACCTTTTGTGTGTAGAGGTTTTTTGCATGCATGTATTTATGTGTACCAAATGTGTGCCTGGTATGTTCCAAAGAGGCCAGAAGAGGGCACCAAATCCCTTTAGACCCTATAGTACTGGGGAATAATTTTATGATTCACAGTTTTCTTCAAAACACATAGGGGCGAATACTCAGCATACAGAACTACAAATCAGCTGATGATGTAGCTCAGTGGTAGAGTGCAGTGTAAAAAACATGAGTTTGATCTTCAGTGGTGAAAAACCAGCAATAAGCACTACAAATCTAAAGTTGATTTATGCAACTCATACAGTTAAGTCTGAACTGTAAAGTGAGCAAGAAACCATTTAGGAGTGTAGTGGGTAGCTATTCCAGCTTTAATCTGGAAGTTCCAACCCCCATTGAGACTCTGGCAACTGTCATGCCTATGAGGCGGGGCCAAGGGAGACGTCTGGAGACCGGAGACCTGGATGGACAAGCACGCTCTCTGTTCCTGGAACCTGGACGGTGGAGGTTGACTGAGCAGAGCTCCAGAGAACACCGCTGGACTGCGATACACCTTCCCCAGACCCCCCCCCCCAATCTACCTATTCCTTCATTTGTAAGTCACCCACTAAATAAATCTTCCTTTTAACTACGTGGAGTGGCCTTTATAATTTCCACAATATCTGGCGCCCACTTGGGTCAAATTCCAAAGTGCTGGGTGGCTCCTACCCTCAGCCTCCTCCCTGGCTGGCGGGTACCTAAACCCGCCTGCAAAGTTCCATATAACCAGGGAACGCCTACACGGTTCCATTCCCGAAAAAGGGAGCAGCTAGTTGGGTCTCAGCTCCCTAGCTTAGCCCCGAGACCAGTGAAAAACCACTGCTAGTGAGGTATCCTGGCTCCCAGCTCTCGGCCATCCCGCCATCTGCCTCCAGCTGCCGCCAGCCAAGGTCGCCAGCAGGCCCTGCTTTGGAGCTCTACCAGCGCCGCCTGCTGGCTGAAAAGCGCTACTTTACCCCCCCACCGCCTCTCTCATTTGGCCCAGCCTGCACGCACATCCCTTCAGGTTCCCTGACCAGGAATCAAACTGGGCTGTGGCGGTGAGAGCCCCGAATCCTAATAATATCTTAGATAGAACATATTAAGTATTAGATTCAGGTTCTTTAGGATAGGACACCTTTGAATGATCTTTGTAACATACCATTTACCTATGCTCTATACTTCTCTGGATTTTACTATGTGTTTCTTGCTTGATATTGTTTGCATTGGTTGTAGTTCCATCTTATCTAGGTCATTATCCCTCATTATTCCTGGACAATATTTGATAACCATTCCTTTGTATATAGTCTTGTACTAGTTTAGAACCTTCTTATTTAGACAAAAAGGAGGAGATGTAGTGGGTAGCTATTCCAGCATGGATCTGGAAGTTCCAACCCACATTGAGACTCTGGCAACTGTCACGCCTACGAGGTGGGGCCAAGGGAGACATCTGGAGACCGGAGAACTGGATGGGCAAGCACGCGCTCTGTTCCGGGAACCTGGACGGTGGAGGTTGACTGAGCAGAGCTCCAGAGAACACCGCTGGACTGCGATACACCTTCCCCAGACCCCCCCCCCCCCCGCAACCTATCTATTCCTTCATTTGTAAGTCACCCACTAAATAAATCTTCCTTTTAACTACGTGGAGTGGCCTTTATAATTTCCAAAATATAGGAGTTTTAAGAAAACAGGAATAAAGTCCTAACTAACATTTTGCATGTCTAATCTTAGGAGTGATTAGAGAAATACAAGCAAACAATGGCAGTAACAACAACAAAACTCACAGAGAGGGGCTAGGGAGATGGCTCTTTTGATCAAGTTCTGGCCTTGCAAGCATATGGACTTAAAGTGGGAGCCTAGAATCCACTTTAAAAATCCAGGCTGGCAGGCCAATGCTGGGTAGGTGGAGACAGGCAGAGAGATCCCTGGAGCTTGTTGGCTAGCCAGGTAGTGGAACTGGTGACCTGCAGGTTCAGTGAGACCCTGTCTCAAGATTTAAGATGGAGAATGATGAGGCTATGCATTATAACCGCCTACACCCACAGAGAGAGAGAGAGAGAGAGAGAGAGAGAGAGAGAGAGAGAGAGAGAGAGAGAGAGGAGAGAGAGAGAGAGCACATATGTGTACTCACAGGAACATGTGGGCACACATACTCATAATTCAAAATTGTTTTTTACTTAGTGGGGAAAGTCAGTTCCTTTCTCACTAGGATGCTGCAAAATCATCAGGATGTCATTTTTTTCTTAATCAACTTATAAGACTAAAGTAGTCCCTGTAAAAACTATGTCAGTTATTTTCTTTTTCTGGACACAAAGGGTACAAAAATGGCCATTAAAATTATTTCCTTTTTTGGTGATTACACTAGAATTACATAACTTCCCCCTTCCTTTTCTTCCCACTGTACCATCCCATAGAGCTCTCTTTGCTCTTTTCAAGTTTAGCCTTTTTCTTTTTTAACAGTGCACAGGTAGGAAAACAGTGAAAGCAAACAGCTTTTGGGAGAAATGCCCTCGCTCACATAAAGTGCATGCAAGACTGGTCTGGAAAAATGGCTCAGCTGTTAAGAGCACTTATGGCTCTTGCAGAGGACTCCGGTTCGAAGCTCCCAAATGATGGCTCCCAAATATGCATAACTCCAGTTTCAGAGGATCAGTGCTGTCTTCTGGCTTCTGTGAGCATCAGGCATGCATGCATGTGGTTCATGGACATACATGATGGCAAATACTCATAAACATGTCAGAGAGAGATAGATAGAGATAGAGATCCAGAGAGAGAGACACAGAGACAGAGATACAGAAGGAGCGAGAGACAGAGACAGAGAGAGATACAGAGAGAGAGACAGAGAGAGAGAGAGAGAGAGACAGAGAGAGAGACAGAGAGAGAGAGAGGAGAGAGACAGAGAGAACACTCTTGGAATCAGTCTCAGTAGGTAGAGACAGGAGGACCAGAAATGTGGTGTGCCTATGTACATGCAGGAAAAACACACACATTAAATATATACATACATAAATCAAAACAAAAATTCATACAAGGGCCTCTACAGTTGAAATAAGGTAGCAGTGCCATGCTTCGTATTTTACACGTTTTCCTTTCATTTTCAAGCATGTAAAGGAGTATAAACCTAGAAACTGACAGAGTTTCGTGCTTTGCTTTGTATTTTACACGTTTTCCTTTCATTTTCAAGCGTGTAAAGGAGTATAGACCTAGAAACTGGAAAGCATTTGTCCTGAAGTCAGTGGTCCGTTCCCAGGGCTGAAGACGCCATCAGGATCAACCCGTTTGCCCTTCCAGCGGAGTTGGCCTCGCACTCTATGTGCGCATGTGCGGCCGTTCAGCCAATCAGCGAGCGCCCTGAGGAGCCTGCCTCTTCTCCCGCTCAAATCCCAAAGGTCCTCTGGCCGCGGTGGCGCTGGCACAGCAGCTTTCTCGGTCGGGGCGCCGAGTGCCGGAGGGGGCCGACGTGAGGGTGCTCACTGCCCGATGCCCAGTAAGCGAGTTCGGCTCGGCTGAGGGTTTGGGGGTCACTTGAGGAGGCGGTGCTTAGTGAGGAAAATCCTCCCGATGGGCCGGTGACCTCTGGCAGGAAGTCGTTCCCGTGACTTCTGACAGGAGAACGGAGGCGGAGAACCTCACTAACGGCCGAGGGATGAACAGGCCGCGGCCTTCGAGGATGGGCAACCCTTGGAGGACACACTCACGGAGCCTGGCGGTAGAAGCCGAGAGCGGGGTGGGGTGAGGGGATGGGGGTGGGGTGGGCAGGACCGGGGTCTGCGGAACATGGAGCCCTGGGGAGGAGCTGTGGGGGCTGCCCCCATGCTTCTGGGTGGGGCCCAGATCCCTTAGACACAAACTGAGGACCCATCTTCGTTTCCCTCCATGTGGTCTGCTGGTTTGATGCGGACGGTGTGGATGGTGGAGAGAGGGGCGTGGCGAAGGAAAATGAAAAACAGAGGAGACATTGCAAGGGATTAATAAGTAACCCAGGGTGGGTTCTAACCACTGATCCTCCAGGCCCAATCTCCCACATACTGGGATTGGAGCCCTGCACCACCACGGTCAGCTTCTTCTGACAGTTTTGATTTGTTTCTGTAGGGTGGGATCTCCCTTTGTAGCTCAGGCCTTGTCAAGCTTAGACTGGCCTTGAACCTGCAATCTTTAAATTGAAAGACCCCTGGCTGAGATCTTCCTCCGGGAGAGACCCCAAACCCAAGGAACACACCGAAACCACAGATCAGATGCAAAAGCAAGAGGGTTTATTTAGACCAGGTACCTGGGGCGAAGTCTCTTGGAGGACTTGCGCCCCTTCCTAGGGCAAGGGGGACTTTTTATGGGATCCCAGGGGCAGAGGCGCGGTTACAGAAGCGAGAAGCATAGTTACAGGGTCCCTATTGGTTGTTTCAAAGAAGGCCAGGGTGAACTTGGGGTCGTATGTGTGTGGCTGATTTGGCCTTGTCCAGGCCAGCTGCTTATTCCTCAAGGCCAGGGGGCCAGCCATAAAATATCCTGATTTGACTTAACTGTCTTTCTCTCAAGGCCGCCGACCACAGTTATCTCTCTCAAGGCTGGCCATAGCTATCTCTGTCAAGGCCGGGTGGCTGGCTATGGCTGTGAACTCCTGTTTTTCTGATTCCTTTAGAATGGCGTTTCTTAGGCTAAGTTATAGGTGGGGGCGCATTTTATTGGCCCAAAGCCCCATGTCCTCATAATGGAGCGGGGGTCTTTCATTCCCCCATTTTCTTTTGTACCAAATGAAATCTTTCATTTTAGGATGGAGAATAAGGGGTTAACTCTATCTCTGACTGTCTGAGCCTCTGATATTGCTGGGTTAGGATCAAAGCCTGGGCAACAGAAACCTTATCCTTGATGAATTGCACTAATCTGTTGAGGATGTATGACTCAAACAATAAAATGAGCAGAAGGATGATTAGGGGGCCCATAATGGTGGAGACAAGGGTCGTAAACCATGGTGACCTTTGGAACTATCTTTTAAATCATTTCTGTTGAGCATGGCTACTTGGAGCTGTCTGAATTGGCCGGTCTCTATAAGGGCTGCAGTCTTGTATCTACCCCAGCAGCTATTTCGCCCATGGTAATTTTTTTCCAGTAACAGGGCCAGCATCAGGGAAACAGGCTCTCTGGTGATGTCCCTCCTTATGTCAGGAGGACTATTAGGGGGATCAAGGGGACCCCCAGGTGAGTCTTATCTTTAGTGGGTTTGGAGAGTGTTGAACTAGATGTCTCGGTGCTCTCAGCTTCGTCGGGTTCCTTGGCAGCCTTTACATGCGACGTGTGGACCCAAGCCGCTGTCCCGTCAACCTCGGCTCTAGGTTCCTAGATTGATGGCGTCGGACCCAGACAGAGTCCCCAATCTTGAATGGGTGAGGCACCACCGGGCGGTTCAGTTGTTCCCGGCAGGCAGGGGTTTTTACATCGTCTTTTGCATCAGTTGGAGGGCTAGTGGCAAAAGAGGAGATATCAGAGTAAAGGAAATTTACAATTGGTGGGGGAGCCCCATACATGATCTTGAACGGGGTTAGGCCATGAGGCCCAGGAGTATTCTGGGCTCGGTAAAGGGCTAGGGGGAGTAGGAGCACCCAATCTCTAGTGCCAGCTGCAAGCGTTAATTTGGTTAAAGTCTCCTTAATGGTTTTATTTGTACGTTTTACCTGTCCTGAGCTCTGGGGGCTGTATGCACAATGAAGTTTCTAATCGATCCCCAGTAGCCTGGCCACCTTTTGACTTACCTGGGAGACGAAGGCGGGCCCATTGTCTGACCCCAATATCTGGGGTATTCCATACCTGGGAAAGATGTCATCTAGGAGTTTTTTTGGTTACCACGTTAGCGGTCCTTTTCTTGGTAGGCAAGGCCTCTGTCCATCTATGATGTAAGCTTGTCGCTCAGGGCTCCATTCCGCCCCCATTTTTTTTGTTAGTTCCTGGTCCTCCGGGCTTCCGCCATCCGGAGGGCCTGGGTCCGCGCGATCAGCTCTGTCTTTTGGGCCGATGTTCCAGGTGGCAGTGGTGAGGTCCAAACTATCTCCGATTCGGTGGTGACGGCTGCTCCGGCCCTCCGTTCTCCTTCTTGGAGGAAGCTGCTCCCATCCGTGTACCAGGCAGCAGGGTTGCGGGGTTGAGGGAGACAACTGGTCTGAACATCACTCGGTCTGGGGGCTGCTGGACCAGAGCTTTTACCGCATGGGAGGATAACACAGTTAATGGCTGTCCCAAAGTCAGTTTTTCTGCATCCTTGAGCAAAACAGCAATAGCGGCTACCCCGCGCAGACAGGGGGCGGGCCATCCTGCAGCTATCGGGCTTTTATGGCCCCAGTCTCTGTACCAGCATTCCTTTTGCAAAGCCTGAGTTCTCGTCCACGAACAGTTCAAAGGGCTAGGACTTGTAGGAGGGTCCCTTTGGGTCCTGTCCAGATGCCAGCTGAACCTTTTTTTCGGTGGTCCTTTGATACCTCCTGTTACCTGTGGCCCCCTGGACCAAAGCTGTGCGGTCACTGAGAGAGCTTCCGGTATGGGTCAGGACTGAATGTTGAGCCCCGGTGTCCACTAGGAAGGTCACTGGCTGCCCCACAATCTTGAGAGTTATCTTAGGCCGGGGGGGGGGGGGGCTCCTGGCCGTGACCTTCTCAATCCTCTAGATTGAGGACCCTTGGCTTAGGTCTCCGAGACCCTGGAGGCTCTTTTTTTTTTTTTTTTTTTTTTTGATCAGTCACGAGCCCAATGTCCTCTCTGTTTACAGTAAGCACTTTGTCTTTGTCAAGCAGTGTTTTTTTTGATCTCCCGTCCTAACTTTCTAACTCCCTCTCTGACCTGTCCCTGAGACATTACAGTGGCCAGGACTTTTTTTGTTTGTTTTTTCTCTCCCTCCGTGTCTCTTTAAGTCTTTTTAAAAACGCGCTGCCGGCGTCTCTTTCTGGTAACCTGAGCCGAATCGGTAGGGGGTCTAGAGCCCCTTGGAGACCAGCTAAGAGCAACTGGCGATAGAGATATAGGTGTTCCATACCTTTGCTGGTTTGTCCCGCCTTCCTCCTAGGCGACCGGCAATTGGGGAGGAAGCAGGAAACTCATCCTCCACTGTTTGGGGGCCGCTGCAGGAGCCGCCGGTCCCTCCGGCGCTGTCCCCATCCCCGGCCCTGCCTGCGTCGCCGCGGGCCTTCGCGATCAGATTCCCCTGGTCAGCACCAGTTCTAAGTCGGCTGTTAGGCGCCGGCCGAGACGAAGCGCCGCGCGGAAAACCGCGGCCGGCGGGGCGGACTCCTCCGCCCGCGCGGACAGCCGGGGAGAGCGGGAAGCGAGGGGAGCCCCTCCCAGCGCCGCCTCGGATCCCCGCCACCACCGCCACCGCCGCCGCCACTGACGGCCTGCGGGGACTGGGCAGGGGGCGTCCCGGCGCCCTAGCTTCCCGGCGGCCCCGCCTGCGCGCCCGCCTGCGCGTTCTCTTTTCCCGCACCCGCCTGCAAGCCTGCCCGCGCGCCCGCTTGCGCCGGAGCAGCGGCCCGCGGGGAGAGGAAAAGACTTGCTGGTGTGGGGTTAGGGAGGAACAGGGAGTGGGAGGGATCCGCCGATCTGGCTTCCTCGGCTCCGGGATTCGGCGAGCGCTGCTGCTGCCGGGGGGCCAAGGGGAAGAGAAACGGCTTAACCCATGGGGGAGGTTCTGTTGTCAGGAGTCTCCACATGGCAATGTATGGGACCTGGTCCGGGTGGCCATGGGGACTGGAAGCAAAAACTTTTTCCTTCACCTGTGAAATAAGACTGAGGTTAAAGGTTCCCTGACGAGGCCATCTTATATTTATTTTAACCTAATCGGCCTCGCAAAGAGTGATCTATTTTTTTTTCTTGATTACGACTCCTTCGTTGTTGGCTCGTGTCTTTACGTCTGACCAGTGTTTAAGCATGAGGCTCAAGGGGGTGGTGACAGTCTGTCCTATGGCTGTTTCTAGGAGGAGAACGGTTAAACAGAAAACAAAAAACGACAGACCAATATAAATAAGACTAACACTCGCTGCGCGGCTTCGGTTCCAAACCGAAAACAAAACCAGAAAAACCGTGCCCCCAGAGGGGTCTTTAAACCGTGCCCCCGGAGGGGTCTTCAGACCGTGCCACAGAGGGCACTACAGATCGTGCCTCAGAGGGCACTACAGATTTCCGTGGAACTTCTTTCAGGGTTCCAGATTCCCCTGGGACGTCTCCCAGGGTTCAGCGGCGAAGTCCAGGCCCGTCGGCCTCCTCTTTCAGATCCACTGACACAGACAGATTATCAGACGCAGGCACGGAGACAAACAAACAACATTTAACATTCAGACAAACAGACAACCCTCAGACTGGACAGGGATGACATAAATCAAGGCCGGCCGGCTTACCTCCTGATGGTGGGTCGGTGGTTTCAGGGAGGGGTCTCAATCCCCGTACGGGCCACCAAATGAAAGACCCCTGGCTGAGATCTTCCTCCGGGAGAGACCCCAAACCCAAGGAACACACCGAAACCACAGATCAGATGCAAAAGCAAGAGGGTTTATTTAGACCAGGTACCTGGGGCGAAGTCTCTTGGAGGACTTGCGCCCCTTCCTAGGGCAAGGGGGACTTTTTATGGGATCCCAGGGGCAGAGGCGCGGTTACAGAAGCGAGAAGCATAGTTACAGGGTCCCTATTGGTTGTTTCAAAGAAGGCCAGGGTGAACTTGGGGTCGTATGTGTGTGGCTGATTTGGCCTTATCCAGGCCAGCTGCTTATTCCTCAAGGCCAGGGGGCCAGCCATAAAATATCCTGATTTGACGCATTTTATTGGCCCAAAGCCCCATGTCCTCATAATGGAGCAGGGGTCTTTCAAAATATCTTCTGATGTTTGAAATACTCAGCTTCCTCAAATACCCAGCTTCTCGAATGTCTGGTCTTTCTGTGGGAGGAGTGGTGGTTATGGTGGTGGGTGTTTGTTGTGAATAGACCATACGATCTTTTTCCATGAACACATATTTGCCCAGGTTGATTTCTGATAGCACCATGATTTTACTTTAAAACTGAGCTACAGACTTGCTCACTTTTTAAAAAGAATCTGTGAGACATAGGACCAAAATTCAGATGTCCCAGACGTTAAGAACAGAAATATTTTGCTCTTTTTTTTTGTTGGGGGGGGGGACTCATATAGTGTAGGTTGTGGCCAATTTTGCATTTTTAAAATTGAGAAATGACAAATTGTTTGCTTTGGTTAAAAAGGATACTTTTTTAAAAAAAGAAATCAAAGTTTGGATAGAGACATGTTGAGTAGGATACAGGAGGAGATGGAGAGGGGGAAATGTGCATACATGTCACATGTATTGAATATGTATATGAAATTATCAGTAATATAGGAAAATTATTAAAAAATCAATGTAAAAAGACGAAAAAACTTAATCTTTCAATGAACAAAGATAATTCTTATTTGGTTTTTTGACATTTTAAATTTAGCATTTATTTAAATGATACCTTTGGATTTCCATGACTTCTGAGATTCTTTACCTTTTTGTTTCAACTAAGAAAACATCTGATCGTTTGCCAACAGAAGAAGGGATTTTGGTAGAGTTATGTCTGTAGGAAAGCAGGAGCGCTTAGTGCTTTTTGACTTTGATGATGAAGAAGATGGTCTGAGTGTTTTGAAGAAGGCTCTGTCTGAAGGTACAGCATATCCAGTGTTGGGCATTGATTGTGTCCTGGAGTTCATCTGATTGTTACCTAGTCTCAGATTTTCTGATACTTTCATTTCTAATTTTAGATGTACATTTCTCTACCGGAGTTTTAGTGATGCATATAGCTTCTCTTGGCTCTGTAGTCCCGTTATATTGAGAAATAATGAAGAACTTAAAATGGTTTTACCCCAGGAAGACTTGAAAATTGGTCATATAAAATGCTGACAAATTGTGAATTGATTTCATAAAACCTGCAAAGAAATTATTTCATTTCTGTAGCTGCTTCAAAAATTTACATTGAGAAAAGTTCCAGAGAAATGCAAATGAAGATAGCACTTTGCTAACTATTAGTAATATAACATAATTAATTTCCAATGTGTTTTTCATTTGTATTGTTAATACAGAAAAGAGCCCAGTGTTGAACAAAGATGAGAGGAAATGCCCTCCTGCAGAAGTGGATGAAGCTATGGGGTAAAATTTTCAAATACTTTTTTTTGCCAGTTCAATAGAGTACTTCAAATGTAGTGCCTGTGATTCCTGCTCTAGAGAGGTGGATGAAGGTAGATCAGAAATCCGAGGTCATCTTCAGCTATATACGTATTTCAACCTAGCCTGGACTCCTTGAGACCTGGTTAGTTGGGAAGAAGGGGTTCAGCAAGAGTGAGAGACAGATAAAAGAAAGTAATGGGGATGTACGTGTATGAATTGTCAGCAATAAAATAATAACAAAGGTTTACTTTAGTTGTCTAAGAAATAGTTTATGTTAGGTTGCATGTGACATTTGTTCCAACCCATATGCTATATATTATAAATAAATAAAAGAACTTTTTGTGTAAAGTTTTGTTTGTGCTAGGCAAATGATCTACCACTGAACTGTATTTCCAGCTTTAATTTTTATTGTAATTTCTTCACAGAGATGAAATACACACTATGTTGGATAAATACAGAGGTATGTTTTTTGGAGAATAGTATGTTAACACTATATATTAATTCTTATGTAAAAGGAAGTGTTAATTGGTGTTCTATAGAACTGTCATTTAATGCTTTCTTAGCACTGGATTTCACATGAATTTTGTGATTTAAAAACATAAATTTTGCTGCTTAAAATTTTCCATGATAAAACAAAGTAAAAATGATGCCTTTAGACCTGTGAGTCTCATATAGAATTTTAGAAGAAAAAAATAGATGGAGAAAATTTTACAATTCTTTCTATTCCCAGACTAATAGTTCCCACAAGTGATTCTATGTATCAGGTTTTTATTTCCAAAATGTATTTTGTAAGACTCTTGCTGAAATCCCTTTTCTGTGAAGGAGAGCATGATCCTGAACACTAATAAAATTCTTCATTATTATTTGTTAAGATTTATTTTCTTTTTAATTATGTGTCTCCATGGGGGTATGTGCACATGTAAGTGTCTGTCACACTCTGAAGATGGAGTAGGATATCCTGGAGCTGGAGTTAGAGGCAGTTGTGAGCTGTGTAACATGGAACTGGGAAATGGTCTCAAGTCCTCAAAAGAGCAGCAAGCACTTGGAACCACTGAGCCATCTCTCCAACCCCTTTATAATTACTTTTATATCCAAAACTGTGAGGGTACTGGCTTATCGGTTAAGACTGATTGCTTCCCTTGTAAATGACCTGAGTTCTGTTCCCAGCATCCTCATGGTAGATTATAGCTATTTCTAACTCCAGTTCTGGAGGATCTTACTCCCTCTTCTGATCTCTGAGGGCACATACAAGTTATATATACATACTTGCATGCAAAACATTCATCTACATCAAGTGAAGAAAATCGAAAATAAAAGTTGTGAAAGGGAAAGATCTGAAATTTAAATACTGTTCATCACTTGTATAAACTCCCTTTTATATAGTATTTTGTTAATTACTTTGTTAATTTTGTGTTGCTTCCTTGTTTTTAAGACAGGATCTTACTATGTAGTTCGAGTTGATCTGGAACTTGATCTGAAGCCCAGTCTAGGCTTAAACTGTAGATCTCCTGTGGCAGCCAGAGGTTGAAATTGGAATGTCTTCCTCAGTCATTTCATGTGTGTGTGTGTGTGTGTGTGTGTGTGTGTGTGTGTGTGTGTGAGAGAGAGAGAGAGAGAGAGTTTTGCCGTCATATATGCATGCAAAACATGCTTGTCTCTTGCCTTCAAGAGCCAGAAGAAAGAATTTATTCCTCTAGGAATGGAGGTATAGATCATTGTGAGGCACCATGTGTGTATGCAGGGGAAATGAACCCGAGTTCTCTGAAGAGCAACCAATGTTGTTAAGCACTGAGAAATCTCTCCAGGGCCTTCCTTTTTTCTTGAGAGAGGATCTCTTTGTATCTGCACCTCATCATTTCGGAGAGATTGAATGTCCAAGGAGTCCGAAGGAGCTGCCTGTCTCTGCCCCTCAGTGCTGTGGTCAGGGACACACAACATCACAGCTGGCTTTTATGTGGGTGGTGGGGAATCAAACTCAGGGCCTCTTGCTTGGCATAGAAGGCATTTTAAACACTGAGCCATTTCCCCAGACAAAAGCTATTTTTCCATCTTCGGTATTTTGCTAGTTTTTATAAAAATATATTTAGGATTATCGTTGACAATATTTTAAACAAATATCTTATTTTTTTAATCATGACTTGGATTATAATACTCAAAAGAGTAATTTTATGTATTTTAAAGCTTGAGTTATAAGACGATCCTTCAGGATCATTTCTGTAGTTAAAAGTTTGACTTCTAACCACTGTTCAAATGCTGGCTAATAAAGCTGATGTCAGTGGGATATTATTTTTTTGAATTTAGAAGTATTTCCCTTCTGCTAAACTGTTTTTGAAGCACTTAAAATTTATCTTCAACATTTTTCTCCTGGGTTCATTATTATTGTGTCTAATTTTAAAATTTTCTTCCATTAGGAAAATCAGAACTAAGGTAAGGTTGAACATTTCTCATCCAAAATATATAGGGCCAAAAATATTTTGGATTTCAGAGTTTTGTGTATTTTATGTTATTTGCATTGACTTCACTGGTTGTCCATCCCTAGTCTGAAAATGCAAAATTCTAAGTACTCTACAGTGGGAAACTTTTTGTGCACCATGTTGGTGATATATTTCAATTTAATTTTAAGTGTCAGTGATATTGTTTAATAATCTTTAGCCATATCTACTTATCTATAGCTATATATCTATATCTATATATATACTTGAATATTTAGGAACAATTGAAGCTATTTTTAACATCAACCTTTATTTTCGATATAGATGGGATTAATAAATCTCTACTTAAAAAGAGAAGAAGAGTGCAAAACCTCTCTGAAACTGTTTCCAAAAAGAGTAGCTACAAGATGAAACAAGTTTGGGGAACCAAACAACAGCGAATGTAAGTTTGCTGGCATTTTTAAGTGCCAAGTTTATATCATCTCTGAGTATATATTGGTGCAAATTACTTATGAAAATAGTATCACCTGTCTATTGGAATCTCCAGTGAAATGTTTCAATTGAATTTTCTCTAAGTAAGTAGTAGTACAGCTGTTGATTTTAAATACAGTGCTTTTACTCTGTGAGGAAAGGTCACGAGGCATGAGAAAACCCAGTCTCAGAGCTTTATTTTGGGGCCTGAGTGAAGAGAGCATGGCAGGCCTGTGGAAGAGATACGTGAGGAGAAGGGACAGAGGTGGGAGGAGAAGAGAGAGGGGAAGAGTCTGTGATCAGCTTTTTAAGGATTTCCCTGCACATGCGCATGTGGGCTTAAGGAGCTATGCCATGCATGTGCAGATTACCTGACTACACTGCACGCATTTGCATAATGCGCAGCATAGTGATGATGTAAGTCCCCTTGCTTAGCTACTGAACTGCCCATGTGTGGTCATACAACTGGAGGAGTGGCAGAATCCTAACAATAATCCCATGTCTTCATAGAAGTGAGACATATTTCGTGGAAGTCAGTGAAGATTACATGCTCTTCCTTCCAAAGAACAGTTGAGAGAGTTATTATTTTAAAAGTAATTCATGTTCACTCTGGAAAAACATTTATTAAGTAAATGGTAGATGACATATAAACTATTCAATGTCTTTTAGTTAACTGTGTGGACAATGTAAAATATACTTCATTTTACATCAAAACTAATTTGTGTTATTTTAATTTACCTAACTATTCTTTGTACTGAATCACATCTGCCAAAAGGGATTAGTAAAATATTTCTACTTAGAATTTACTTTTTGTGTTTTTTTTTTTTTTTTTGTTATTTGAAACTGAGTTTCTCTGTGTGCCCCTGGCTGTCCTGGAGCTTTCTCTGTTGACCAGGCTTGCCTTGAACTCACAGAGATCTGCCTGCCTCTGCCTCCTGAGTGCTGGGATTAAAGATATGCGCCACCACCCCCCAGCTGAAATAATTTGCTTTTTGTTGGAACCTGTAGAAATAGTGAAAAATTATTTGGAGATTAAATTAATCTTCCCTTGAAATATGTGTGTTTATATATATATATATATATGTGTGTGTGTGTGTGTGTGTGTGTGTGTGTGTATGTATATATATGGGAGATATATACATGATATATATGCATCCTTATATTTTATATATACACATATATGATAAAATTTCCTTGGATTTCAAGAGGCAAACCATATGAGAAGATTTTTAGTAAGGAAAAGACGTATTTTTAGAATTTATATAAATCTACTTTTACTCTTGGGTTCCCACCAGAATATTTAAACTGTTAAACTGTTATGATTTCCTTCTTTTTTATCGTATAAAATATGTCAATTTAATTTTGTTTTAATTATTTTCATATTGGTATAAAATGTGAGACTTTATCCTTATGTTTTACAGGCTGGAAGTTAACAATAAGTATTTCCTGCAGTTGATGGATCTGTTTAAGCAGTGGGATTTGGAGAAGCAGAAATACAAGAAACAGCAAGAAAACCTAATTGTTGGTATCGCAATTAGCTTTATAATTAATCTTTGATAGCAAGATTTCAAGTAGGACTCTAGATGCTCGCCTTCAATAGGCCTGGGGAGCTAACCCAAGGTGCATTACCCACTGTTACCCAGTTCTGGTCCTGCAGAACCGTAACCACAGAAGTATAGGCAAATATACCACAGATTCCACTGGGCTCCTTATAGTAGCTGGGATTCTTATCATTTCAAACAAAAGAAACTTTTGAAAGACTGAAGGTGGTTTACTTCTTGCTGTGAAATAAATCGTGGGTAAGTTAGATTTAGGTACGGTTGAATGGAAAACGGGGGTATTTTAGGAACTATCTTTCTTGATGTTGTTGCAAGTTATTCTTGGGGTTACTAAGTTAATCCTTCCAATCCTATGTTTCCTCCAACATTGGAACATGCAGTGGACTGAGACAGACTTTCTCACTACTGCTGGTAGAACAGCATCACCGAGTTCTTTGTGGTCATTTGCCCATTCCTGAAAAAACACACTGTACTTAGATTATGATTTGGTTTAGCTTTTCTTTTCTTTATTCCTTTCCTCTCTCCCTCCCTTTCTCCCTTCCCCCTTCCTTTCTTTCCTTTCTTTTTCTCTCTTTTCTGTCCCTCTTCCTTCTCCATTGCTCCCCCATACCCTTGCTCCCTGCTTCTTGTGATGTGAAACTGAAGACAGGGCCTTTTACAAACTAGTGAATCACGCCACGGCCTAACCACAGCACCAGTACAGGAAACGGTTTACTTTCAATGTCCAGAGCTGTAACACAACTCAAGTCCCCCTCACACATTATATAGCTGTATTAGTTACTCTTTATATTTTCTTCTTTCATTGCTTATAATCATCAAAAAAATTAAACCTGGGCTGGAGAGATGGCTCAGAGTTTAAGATCCATGGCTGTTCTTCCAGAGGTCCTGAGTTCAATTCCCAGCAACCACATGGTAGCTCCACACAAGCACCTGTAATGAGATCTCGTGCCCTCTTCTGGATTGCAGGGATACATGCAGGCAGAACACTGTATACATAATAAATAAATAAAATCTTTCAATACAAAAATTAAACCTAAGTTCTGGGGAAACAGGTCATATCAAATAATTTTGGACTTCATAGGTCAGCTTAGTTTTGCAAATGTTCAATTTGACATACACAAGAAATTTTGTCTAGGAAGATATTGAATAGGCCAATGACTTATATAAGTCTGAGATTCTGGAGAGAACGCTGAACTAAAGCTACAAAGTTAAAATTCTCCGCTTAAATGCAGGTTTTTAACCATAAACCTGCATGAAATCACCAAGGGAGTGATTAAAAATGTAAATAGGAAGTCTGAGGATAGGCCACTAGGGGCCTAGTTGGTAGAAATTCAACTACCCCAAATGAAGGAATTATTTATAAAGAAAAGACCCTTAATTGTGCCATATACTGCCTATAGACCAGATAAGCTAGATTTAACAACAGGATTAAATTTAACAGAATGATTTGGTTGGAAAAATGATTACAAAACTAATTAGAAGCAGGTGTGGTAGTGACAAGTTTAGTCCCAACACTTGCAAGGCCAAGGCAGGTAGATCTCTCAGTTCGAGGCCAGCCTTGTCTACAGAGTGTGCTCCAGACAAGACAGTAAGACTGTCTGAAAAATAAAATGAATTAGAATTAGAATTAGAATTAGAATTAGAATTAGAATGGGTACAGGACAGAACAGGAAAGAAAGGACTGCTTAGTAGGAGAACAAATGAAACAGGTTTGTAGAGATTCTTGTGTGATTTGGCTTTTTGAGCTGAGAGATAACATGTTTGTGTGTTAATAGGAATAATCTTTTTGTTGTTGTTTTGGTTTTTTGAGAGAGGGTTTCTCTGTGTAACAGCCCTGGCTATCCTGGAACTCCCTCTGTAGACCAGGATGGCCTCGGACTCACATAGATCCACCTGCCTGTGCCTCCCAAGTTGCTGGGATTAAAGGTGTGTGCCACCACTGCCTGGCAATAGGAATAATCTGTAGACAAATTAATTATTTACTTTTTTGTGGTCCTGGGGGCCTGAAATTAGAACCTAGGGTTTCATCCATGATAGCAAATGCTCTTAGCACTAAACTATACCCACAGACATTTCTTACTTTTCCTTATGAGACAAGGTTTCATTAAATTTCCCAGGCTGGCGTGTGGTTCAGGCATGCCTTGTCCTTGTGATCCTCATGCTTCATCCCCCCAAAGCAGCTGATATGGCAGACAGAAGTTAACTGGCCTGGCTAGAGGGTCAAATTACAAATGTAAGGTAGAGGAGGTAAAGGCTGAATTCTTGAGTTTGAATGGGCATGTGAGACAGAACATGGTAAAGAGCAAGTATGTTGTATCCTGAGAAATGAGAGCATAGACAGATACAGGTTGGTAAAGAGAGACTTGATGTTTTCTTTGTGATGTTTCTGTATACATAGTGAAATAAGGACATCAGGTAGTGAAAATGATTCCACCAAGTAGACTAGCTAGAGTTGAATTTTCCAAACTCGGGGTTTAGAAAAGTAAAAGTGAGAGAGTTAAAATTAATTATATTGTAGACATTGAGATTTCAGAGAATGAGCTCTTACTTGGATATGAAGATTTTCTACTTGTTCTCATGTGGTGGTGCATGCCGGTAATGACAGATATTTGGTAGACTAAGGAAGAAGCACAAGTCCCAGCTAGCATGTGCAATATAGGGTGACCCTGTCTCAAAAAGTTAAACAATTCCTTTTCAGCGAATGGTGGGGTCATTATATTGCATATTAATTATTTTTAAAATTACTTAAACTTAGACATAATCTTTGTCAAAGTCAAATGTTAAATGTATTCATTTTCAAATTATTTCTTTTGACTTCAGTATGGAATTATTCTTTTGCTTTAAGGGTGAAAATGTAGCTTAGAGATACAGCATTGACCTATAAAATATAAAGATTAGAAGAACAACAAAAACATTTTCCAAAATACATAAGCATTCCTTTACATTTGTAGAATATTTTCCAACAACAGAAGATGATGCTAAGACAGTGCAAAATTAAACAGATGCAGAGAATGAAACTAATTATGCAGATGGTTACACGATACATACAGGTATGTTGTACCCAGAAATGGAACACCTCAGATAATATGTGTATAATGTTGATTTTCCAGCTGATTAGGGAAACATTTGAATATGAAATTTTAACTGCTTTTCAGTTTGAATTGTTATGGACAAAAGTGTTAAGTATAGTTGTAGAGCTCTAATTGTTTTGTGATGATTATTCAAGATAGGAAATGCAAATTAGTAATTTTACCTAACAATGTACTTGCCATGCATCATAGTCATAACTGATTAACTCTTGAGTCACCATTTCCTATTTATCTGAGATGAGGTCTGTGAATCAGTTCTACATTATCATCTGTATTTGCATCCCAGTGTTTGTTGAATAGGAAATACTGAATTGAAATTGTGGACTTTTTCTTTTCAAATGTATTATAGAAGTACTTTCTGACATCCTCAGTTCTGGAATGTTACACTGACCAAAAATGACTGTAATGCTACTTTATAATCATTAGAGGTAACCAAGATAGTACTAGACTGTTGAGGAGATTTTTAGATTGAGAGTTGCCTGTTTATACATAAGCATATTACTAAACTTGGTTCTCAATATTAAATAGTTTTAAAAGGATGTTAAAAGGTATGTTATTAAAATTTTTAAAATATCTTTCATGGAAACAAAAGTTATTTTAAGTGTTTTCAGGCAGAGACCTTGTCAGCTTTCTGTAATGTTCCCTAGGAACAGTTTTTTGATTGGTATCAATATTTGATAAAGCACTAATCAAGCTTTCACCTAAATAGTATCATCACTGAATGTTCCCATTTACCATTAGGAACATTAGTGTAATGTTTAACTCTTCCATATCTTTTAGGTTCTGAAATTGAGCTTCTGTGCAGTGGCTCATTATTTCATCAAGTCTTTCTTATCGCTATTAACCTTAGTTCATTCTTTCTGCTAGGAAACCTTATCATCTGTGTACTTTGAAAACTCTTAACTGATTTCTCTTCTTCAGTCCATCCTTCATAGGTCTGTCATGTTGTCTTTCTACAACATCTCTTCCTTCCTGCACATCCATCAGTGACTTCTCAGGTGTTATAAGTTTCTTAAATACATTCTAGCTATTTAGATTCCCCATGACTGAGTCTCGTTTTAAGCACCATTTCCTCCATGTACCTACAATCCCCACCTCTACACAACTGCTTTGTCTCACCCCACAGACTGTACTCCTGTGCTCTGGGAGTGTTGTTCTCCAATATGTTTCAGTCCTCCTTATCTGTTGATGTCTTGTTCATTTACCAGCTAAACTAAAATCTTTACCACTCTAATCTCTGTAGATACAGAAAGCTGCATTTCTATTTGTATTTTAACTTATTTGCACTGTTGTTTATATTGTTCCTCATTGAAGAAAAATAAAGCAATCTCCTCTTACTATTGTTATTGTTATTATTACTACATTAAGTAATTCATTTTGGGGACAATAGGAAGTAGAATAATAGTTTATTGAGTGGATAGTAACGGTTTAAAATTGATTTCTTTTGGCTGGATGTGATGGTACATGCCTATACTGCTAGTATTAAGGAGGCTAGGGTAGGGGGATATCAAATTTGAGGATTGACTGAGATACATTGTGAGACCCTGCCTTAAAAAATACTTCATATATATATATATATATATATATATATATATATATATATATATGAAGTTTTTTAAATGTAAAAAACCCTGAATGCTAAAACGTGATATTTCTGAGACAGGTCTCACTCTATTGCCTTATCAGGCCTGCTATGTAGGCCAGACAAGCCTTGAATTCACAGAGATCCACTTGTCTTGGCCCTCAAGTGCTTGGATTAAGGGTATGCCCCACCATATACAGATTAAAAATGTAATTTTCAATTTACATAATTTAAAAAGATTTCCACAGGTCAGATCATTTTCTTCCCTTAGTGAATTCATGTCACATTTACCACTAGTCCAAATAAAATATAATCTGACATTTGGAAACCTACTAGAAAATTTCAAAATTATCTTACTGTTGGGACCTTGTAGTCTTAATCCTATGTCTTTAGTCTTTGCTTTTCTTTGAGTCAGGTCCCACTGTGTTGCTCAGGCTTACTTCTAGATCTCTGTTCTCCTTCTTGAGCCTCCAGATACCTAGGAATCTTGTGATACTGCACAACATTTTTGTTGTTGTTTGTTTGCTTTGGCTTCATCTTGATCTTAACAGTTCATTAAACCTTTGTTTGGGAGATAGTATGCTAATTTAGTCTCTTTAACAACATTTGATTCATATCTGATGTCTTTTACTTCATTCTATATTATTATTATTCATTTCTAATTTATAATGTTTTGAAAAATGGAATAAATAATAACCATTGATGAGTATTAATAAAGTCTCACTTGTGAAAATAAATTTTACAATTTAGAATCTAAGATGAAACAGGATGGTTTACAACTGAACTTGCCTTTTGTGTTTTAGATTTTGAAGAACATTGAGGATAAGAATAATAATGATCGAAGTACTGCTTCATTTGTTGAACTTAAAAAAGAAATAGCTGAGTATCAAAAGAAATACATGATGGAAACGGTAAGTTATATTTTAATCTGGAAGTTTTATACATATATATATATAAAATTTAGCAGAAGCACTGAAGTATTTTATTTACTAAAATATGCATAACAACTAAAAATTCATCATTTTTATTTTCTCCTTCTATGAGACAGCAGCAGCAAGAGATTGCAAATATTCGAAAGTCTCTTCAATCCATACTATTTTCATGATTCTTTGAAGAAAACATGAACCTGTGTGGAGCAATATAATTCTAATGTTAGATAAAAAAAAGCATGTTTTTATGGTGGAAATTCACATTTAAATAAAATGAGAACAGCAAATAACTAGCACCTATTCTGATGTTTCCAGGTTTTAACTCTTTTGTTGTTAATTAGTGAGATTTTTCTGTGCAGCAATGTGAATTCACTTTTGTGAATAAAGATTAGTTTGTTTGTTTTTTGCCATTAGTGTATTGCTTTGTTTTATTTTGGAGACATGATCTTACCATGTGACCCAGACTAGTCTCCTATTTCTGAGCTCAAGTGATCCTCACAACTCAGCCTCCAAAGTGCCTGTGATTTTTAATTTTGATTTGCTGATATATGTATAGTATTTATGTATATGTACTATATGTATAATACTTATCTCAAAATTGAACATGTTTATGTGCCTCTTCATAAAAAGGCAGCAGCAAAAGATTGCAAATTCTCTCAAAAGCTTTTACAATTTATTATTGTACTTTCCAAATAAAATAAAAATGGCATGTGACTGGCAGCCATTTCTCTGTAGCAAGGTTTCAACTCTTTTATTGTAAAAGTATTTTTTTCCTCTAACACTGTCAACTCATTTTATCATCAATAAAGAGTATTTAAGTTTAAGTTTTGGCTTCTGAATATTTTTTAATCACTCATAACAGGTACAAACATAGTATTATAAAATGTCAAATTGAGCATTGTATTATGTTATAGGTTTTTCTGTCTTGTCTCGTTTTTTGAGACAGATTCTAACCGTGTTTCCCAAACCAGTCTTGAACTCCAGCGCTCAAGTGATCTTCACATCTCGCCTTCTAGATACCTTGTACTATAGGTGTGTGTCACAGTACTGAGCTTCTTTTTTTTTTGAAGGAAAATATTCAAGATCCCCATTTTACATGTATATCACCTTCTTTGTGTTTAGTAAAATATCAGTCCAATTTGAGGGAAATAAAATATTCTTTGATTTATAAAACTTACTTAAAACAAACCTTGTGTCTAACAATAACTCAAACTGCCGTGTGTGCCTGCAGCTGCCATGCTCCCTGCCACAAAGATAGTGGACTGAGCCTCTGAAACTGTAAGCCAGCCCCAGTTAAATGCTGTTCTTCATAAGAGTTGCAAGGATCCCCTGGGACAGGGCAATAGAGTAGAGTTTGCTGATGGGGAGGGGAACAGGGGGAATCTGGTTGGGGGTATATGGAGAGACTGCAGGGAGAGGCAGCTGGAATTGGGGGGAACTTGGGGGTAATGTAGTAACCTAGTGCAGTGGAAACTTCCTGAAATCTATAAGGGTGACCCTAGTGAGGACCCCTAGCAATGGAGGATACAGAATCTGAAATGGACATCTTTTGTAGCCAGGCAAGGCTTCCAGTAAGGAGCTGGAATTGCATTCAGTCACGTCTTTGGCCAAAGGGGTTCTGTGGAAATCCCCAAATACCCCAGGCTCATGCTAGGACAGAAGGTCGCCCTCCAAATACTGATAGCAGGGTGGTCTTATTACAGAGGACAATATCCACATAGCTCATTGAATGTAGAGAAGTTAGGTGGTACCTTCATGGAACCATCACAGCTATGGTCTAGTCTCTGGTGTGGGAAGGTACTTTTCAGGCCACTAAAAGAGAAACGTGGACAGCAACCAAGCCACAAAACCTTCATCCTACAATCGGCCTGCAAGATATGCAGGGGGAGGGGGAATGGTGGTGCAGAGCTTGTGGGAGTGGCCAACTAATGTCTGGTTTAACTTGACGTCCATGTCATGAGCAGGGGCCCATGCCCAACAATGCCTGGATAGCCCAGAGACCTAGGGTAGAACCAGACATGACAGGCTAAACAAATAAACAAACAAACAAATAAATGTAAATAAAACAATGAAATGATTCCCTATGATATTCTGCTATACTCACAGACTGGTTCCTTGTCCAGTCCTCACCAGAGACACTTCCTCCAGCAGCAGATTGGATCATGTGCAGAGATCCAGAACCAGAAGTATGGAGTCTAAATTGGAGGTCTCCATTCGGTCCCTTCCCTTGGAGTTCAAGAAACCCTGTAGAGGAGAGAAAGGAAAGACTATAGGAGTCAGAGGGAACGGAGGACAGCGGGAGAACATGGTCTACTGAATCAGCTATGCTGGGCTCACCTGGGCTCACAGAGACTGAAGTGACAAGCACCGGCCTGCATGGGTCTGTGCCAGGTCTTTGTGTACATGGTATAGCTGTTAGCTTGGTGTTCTTGTGGGACTTGTTTCTAACAGTGGGAGTGGAACGATCTCTGACTCTTTTGTCTGCACTTGGGACACTTGAGCCTCGATGAAAGCTTTTGCCTTGGCTTACTGTATCTTGTCTTGTCATATTTGGTTGTGGTCTCTGGGAGTCCTCCTCCTTTCTGAATGGAAACACAGGGGGATTAGATCTGGGGGGAAGGGGTTTGTGGGGACCTGGGAGAAGGGGAGGGAAAGGAAACTGGCTGGGATGTATTGTATGAGAGAAGAATCTACTTCCAAATGAAACAAAACAGAAGTCTTTAGACTGTTTATGCACATCTGAAGCCAGTCAATTTTACCACTGATTTCATTGTCCTTGAACATATTCTGAGATGAGCAAAGTGGTTGAATTTGATCATGGAGCCCAGGCTTTTCCTTTGTCAATTTATCCAGAAATGGTAGGACCAACCAACCAGTATCATCATTTTCCTTGTTTTTCCACAAATTGTCAAAAATTTTATGTAGAGTCACCAACTCTGTTTCTGCTCACAACTGGTGAATCAGAATAATCAAATGCATTTGTTTCCTTTAGTCACACCATGGGCTTTCAGAACTCTCTGAGCTTCCAGGAGAGGCTTCAGTAACTGTAGGTGTTGACAAATTGGAAAACCTATGCCATGTGCTTAAAATTTATGCCAGGTGGCAGCGGGACATGCCTTTCATCTCAGTACTCAGGAGGCAGAGCCAGGAGGATCTCTGTGAGTTCGAGGCCAGCCTGGTCTATAGAGTGAGATCCAGGACAGGCACTAAAAACTACACAGAGAAACCCTGTCTGGAAAAACAACAACAATGTTATCCTTATATTTCTGTTGTTTTAAAACCTCTTCTGGTACCAAAATCGGCATTAATCATGGTTCTTTAGAGGATCAAAACTTATGAGGAAAGGCAGAGATAGTACATCCCGCAAAGACTTGTGTCACGTGTTCTTTGAGTTGGTCCAAACACCCTCCTGCTTTGGCCCACCACGGGAGCTTGGGGCACAGTTCAGTGTTGGCCTAACTCTTGGGAACTCAGGGACACCCTCATGCTCAACAGCCACTCAGGATGGTGGCAGGTCCCTCCCGCCATCTGTGTCCCACTGCACCTCATGGTGGAGAGAGAGACCCTTTTCTGAGGAGTCCCTTGAGTGAAGAATGAGGGGACTCCAGGAGGCATACCTTGAAGTTGTTCCTGTGGTGTTTCTTCAGACCCTGTCTTCCACTGAAAGATAGCTGAAATTCGCTGCCAAAGTCTCTGCATACTGGTGTCACCACCAGCCTGGGCAATGCCGAGGCTTGCGAATGAATCACTAAGCCTGATGTTATGAATCTCAGGATCTGGTCCCACTTATCTTCTCCAGCCTCTGTGAGATGGTAGTGACCAGCTAAAGGGCAGCCCTCAGGAATGACAGGGACAGGGAACCACCCTGGCTTCTGGCAGCTCCCTAGGTATGGGAACTGAGGGTCCTGGGAGTGGCTGGGTACATTAGGCATGTTCCCATTATCTTGCACAGGCATTGGGTAGTTGTAGGGTGGGTGTGGCCTGGTTGATCAAAACTTCGTACTTGGTGTAAGGGCTGACTATGAGCATAATTATAGCAAGGCCCAGACACTACCATCACTGACTCCTTCACTGAGGCATCTTGAAGGAAGAGAGACTCCTGGCTATCTTGGTCTTTGCCAAGAAGAATCTATTTTCAATAAAAATAAGTAAAATAAAATAACATATTCCCTCATAATGTCTGTAAGAATTTTATTTTCGTTTTTGTTCATCTGAATTTTCATGTGTGCTATCAGAAAAGAAACCAGTTATTTTAACCTTCATATGGAAACCAACTGTTGCAGGAATTTCGGGGAAGCTGAATTTTCTCTAGTCCCCAATGTGAGCACCATCATTTTTTTGCAGCCTTTTCCCAGTTAACACCCACTTTGATGGTGATGTCTATAAATTGCTCAGGATGTATCCCTGTAAAATCCCTCTTGCATTTGGGGCTTCCAGTGAACATCTGTTATCAACTGTTGGCCAAAAGCTGTGTTGACCACTGTCCAGTGCACAGGGGCCTCCGGGTCAAAACAGGTGTACTGTCTTTAACTGTCACAGAGCTGGTCATACAATTGGTTCAGGGACTCATCAGAGCACTGAGTGACTCTTCAAATTTTGACCAAGATTATGACTCCACAATCTCCATTCTGAACTCCTCCAGCCTGACTTTCATCATTCTTAGAAGTGCCTGGAGGACCTCTGGTGTGTTGGGTTACATTTGGGACACTTATCAGGAAGGAAGGTGTCGGGAAATCACTTCAGGTTAATAGTGTTTGGGATGCCTGAATGATCAGCGAGGCAGGTGCTGCCTCTGGAGGTAAAAAGGGCAATCAGGAGCTGCTGGCAGTTGCCCCAAGTAAGTTAGTGGCTGTGCATAATGGTAGACATGAGGAAGAGTGCTGTCGGTTGATTTTTCTACTCTTTTGGGGCCCCACCACCCAGTTCCCACATAAATACAGAGAGGCTTTTCTTACTTTTAAATGCCCTGCCATAGCTTGACTTGTTTCTAGCCAGCTTTTCTGAACTTAAATTACCCCATCTACCTTTTCCCTCTGGTCTTTTCTTTTCTTCTGTGTATCTTATTTTCACTCTTACTCATGGCTGGCTGGGTGGCTGGGTGGCTGGGCTCCTGGCCCCCAACACCCTCCCCTCCTTGTGCTCTTGCTCTTTCTTCTTTTTCTCCCACATTTTCTCCTTCTATTTATTCTCTCTGTCCGCCAGGCCGGCCTATCCTTTCTCCTGCCTAGTTATTGGCCGGTCAGCTTTTTATTAGGCCACCAGGTGTTTTAGATAGACACAGTAACACAGCTTCACAGTTAAAACAAATGCAACATAAACAAAAGTAACACAACTCAAAATAATATTCTACAACACTTGATCATAACTTGTGGCTGCTCTAAGTATGGTGGGGTGTGATGTCACTAGTTCAGGAGATCAGTAGTGGTGAATGCCTGATAAATATAATGAACTGGGTCTGGTCTGAGAATCCTGTCCTCCTGGAGGTTGGCTGGCCATGGAGTTTGACACCACAGGCACGGGGCACTCAATGGCTGGTCACTGGGAAGCCTTCAGGGACCTGGACCTTAAGCATACTGAGGTGGAGGATACCCTCCAGCGGTCTGTGGAAAAGGGGCCAATGGCAGCTGTGGAATGAGCCGTCAGTCAGGATACAAAGCAGACATTGGCACTTTGTTCTGAATTCTTAGTGTGGGGATGGCCACCCTCAGGGGGAGGTGTAGATGGTGGAAGTTCCAAATCTTGATCCTCTAACTGGAAGATAGGTGGCTTTTTCAGGGTTGAAACTCCTCTTAGAGATCAGGACAGCAGTGGATACCCAAGAGGCATGGAATTGAACTCGGTCTTGTGGGTAGAGCGCCAGACTACACCAGGTATTGATGTAAGGAAACTGGTCCAGGTGGCCTGGCTCCCCAGTGCAGGCATCCTTCACTCTGCAGATGTTGGAAAGGTCCAGGATTCTTTCTAAAGGGCAGGAAATGTGGAAGGAGGGCCAGTTAACTTCACAGAAGGTCCTCCTCAGTATAGGAAGGACTTTGGGGGGGGGGTGCCACCTCTCAGACTACTAAAAGTGTACTCTCATCTTTCTGTTTGAAGTAGACCTGGGTCTGGTCTTTCATTTCTCTGCACTTGCATGTTTGGTATACTATCACAGGAAGAGGATCCACAAATAAAGACTATGTTTAACAAATGGAATAGCTGGTAGAAAATAAAAGATATTGTAGAGAAAAAAACTTTGGAAAGGCATAGAGAGACTCAAGCAAGAAGGCGAGCTGTAATGTTATATCCAACCTGGTCACATTTGCCTGCTCACTCCTGGAACCTTGAGTTAAATGCTTTGCTTCTCTATGCTGCTTAATGGCCCACGAGGACACTGGTAACACTGAAGCTGCTCCTCCTTAAAGAAAATGATGCATCTACCCTAAGGGCAGGGCTATTTCTTTGCTAAAATCATGTTCCAATAGGGCATGGTTTTGAATTAACAAGGTACCTTCCTAAAATGAGTTCATGTTCCTAATGAAATCACCAGGATGTTTAAAAGAAGAGTCATAGTTCATTTCTTTGGATTACATGCTCATTGTGTTTTATTAATCCAGAGCCTTAGAAATAATTGTGAATTACAAGGCTTGGTCAATATACCTTTCCACTGGGATCATTGATACTGCTCTCCAAGAACAGTGTGGTTGAATGCTGTCCACAGCAACCACATTCACGATGTCATACAATCCCGGAGTATAATCTGTAGGCTTCTGGAGGGAATCCTCAGTAAAAAAGATACAGGATTCCACCACACCAGTTTTTCCATCAGTACTGGTAACACAAACCTACGATGAGAAATGAAGGCAATGAGTATGGAGAAGCATAACCCACCACAGATGGACCTCAACAACCCCTTGGCTCTACTCAGCAGGTCCTTCAACCCATCACTGATTCTCATCCTTGACACACAGGGAATGCCTGGGTACTGTGTTATCACAATGAGTCAGCATCCCACCTCATTTCTATTAAACCACAGAAATAACACAAACATTGGGTGAATTATGAGAAGATGTGCCCTTCATGCTACACAATGTGATTTCACACTCTGCCTCCCTGACTTTACATCTTATTCTCAGGCTGTACTAGACAAGGTCTTACCCATCCTTATAAGCAGGCTGAACACCTCAAACCCAGTGCACTCACAGTTTCCCCACAATGACCACACAGCCAAGACGCTTTTGAAATGTTTTTCACAGAACACCCTAACGTCAAGTAAAGCACAAAAGCTAGGAGTTAACAATGTGTATATTCTACATTATTTTCTGCTTATTTCCTTTTCAATCAGTGAGTTTGTCCACTTTGACAGGGAATACACTAGCAAACATACCAAACAAAGTCCTGGGCAAAAAAGTAACCAGGAAGGAAAAATAGGCAACTACCTATTCATGACAAGGGCAACATGGAAGCAAATTACCTCATCCATATTCTGGGAGCTTAAGGGGCTCACGGTGTGGATGTCCATGTTTGACGTGCCTGTCTTCATGGAATACTCAACCAGCAACAAGTCTCCTTTGTAAGGCATGAATTCTAAAACAGCCAAGAACATTAGAAGTGTAAATATTATGGCACTCAGGTCATGTCACAATACCTAAGACCCTTCATCAAGGCGATATGCTGACAAACATTTCCTGAATGCAAAGTAACTTTTCCAAATACTTACACAGACATCTCAAATATCTTCCCACAGGAAGGGACGCTTAAGGCCTTTAAACACTGGTGCTTCGACAATGATTTAGTCACAGACATGGATAACTAAAAACTGTGTGTCTCAGGGTGAAAGTTACAGATAGGAATACTGGATTTTCTCATCAAGTGGTCATTTTGAGATCTCTTTTAAGGATGGAAGCCAGGTACACAGTAGGATCACATGCTTCAACCTTGGTACCTAGGCTAGGGACAAAATATGAGAGCCTATCTGATGAATATTCTGGAAAGAGGACACAGAAAGAAAGAGGCCTATCTGCACCTTTGCTCTGAAATGGTGGATGTATTTTCAAGATAAATGTCTTATACTTGTGTGATGTTATCATTGATTCATTGATGTATCCTGATGCAGTGGCAGAAAGATTATGCCCTCAGCACTCAGAAGAGTCAGGGATGGCTTTGCTAAGGTCATGAACAATTCTCAGATGCATAGTGAGTTTCAGATAACTTAGAGGAACCCTGTATGAGAAATCAAAACAGCCAAACCAATCAATTGAATAGTGAAAACCACATGGATGCATGATGATGGCACTGGGGGACAGGACCGCTATGTGATACTTAAAATATTACCCACTTTCCCCATTTTAATCATACCCCACTTTCAATTTCAAGGACACTTCCCACACTCTTGTTCTTTGCTTTTAAAACTATAAATCTTACCTCCAGAAAACAGATGGACAGGGAAAGAAGTTTCCTTGTCGATATAGATGCTGTCCTGTGTGACTGAGGTGACACACTTAATGCAAAGTTCTCTGTCAAGTTCTGATTGCTCAGTACCATCAACAGGGTCAGTCATGGTTTTCATCTATAAGAGAGGGAGACGGTGGTTGAAGATAAAATAAAAATTACAGGCCGGAGACTGTACAGTTACCAAGGATTCCCCATGAAAATAATAGCATTTTAAAAAGTTGACCTAACAGAGTTGTAAGGGTGTTTGCAGGACATAGGACTCCATGTTAGAGCATGGTCTTTATTAGTCATACCAAAATAGCACTCCTGTGGCAGAAATCTTCTAAGCAACTGTTCTCAAACCTAAACCATACATTTCCCATTAATGATACACCATGGACCTGAGATGATGACATCAATTGTGTCTGTGCTTGCTCCATGGATTCCAAGTGCCTTGCAACTGTGAATTTCACACCTATGTTTAATGCTCTTACAAACTCACCTTCTAACCTTAGAAAGACAGGGCTCTTGGTTTCCAGGAACTCAAAATCCAATAGTGTAAAATATACTTCTAAATGAGGTGGAGTCATGGCTGTAACTCAAATTAATTTTTAGACTGACATTGGTGGTGTAATGTGAGGAAATGGGTTTTGCAGGGTATTCAAAGGAAGAGAAATCGGTTACCTGGGAGATGGGAGTGGAGCAGAATAAAGTTTACAGAGACAACAACGAGCAGAACAATTTTGGAGAACAAGAAGGGAGAGCATGTTTTTCCCTATCTGGACATGGGTGCAGAAGCAGGAGATGAAGTGGAAGAAATAACCCCCATCACAAGAGATTGCAAAGGAAAACCAAGCCCAGGAAATTATCACACACACCAGAGCAAAGGAAAGGTGGAACTCCCTCCATTTGAACCACAGAACAAAGTGTACACCTATCACTATGACGGCAATTGCCCCCACTCACCTGTTAACTGAAACTTGATGTGTTAGCCAAGGATGGACATGGACAAACAACCAAACAAAGTCCCTGCATCCTCAGCTGAGCTCAGACCTTGCTGGTGATAAGGCCTACTTATCTGGCTTTTCCAGCCCCTCTGATTAACCTTGGTGTCGTCACTCAATCAGTCCACCCACTCTTGAACCTGGTAAACATTCTGTTTTTTGCCTCTGCATCTGGACATACATCTGTATTTTTGATGAAAACACCCTGGTCCACAACAATTGATAGTACAAAAGCAGCTCCTTCACTAAAGCAAGTTTCAGTTTCTGTTCTTACCAATAAAGACTGTATTTACATTTTTGAAAAATTATTTTTTTTAATTTATTTTACATCCTGACCTCAGTTTTCCCTCTCTCCTCTCCTCCCAGTCCCTCACTCCACCTCCCCTCTGCCCTTCCCCAATTCAATCATCTGTTTCTTTTCACAAAAGGGCAGGGCTCCCACGAGTATCAACAAAACATGTCATATCTAGTTGGAGTAAGACTAAGCATTTGCCCATGTAGTAAGATTGGACAAGGAATCAGAAGAGAAAGTGGGAAATAATCTTGAACATAATGGCATAGGAGACAATTTCCTGAACAGATAACCCATCTTGCAGGCACCAAGATCAACATTTAACAAATGGGATCTTATGGAATTGAAATGTTTCTGTAAGGCAAAAGACACCATCAATAGGACAAAACAGCAGCCTACAGAATGGAAAAAGATTTTCACTAACCCCACCTCTGACAGAGGGCTGTTTTCAAAACTATACAAAGAACTCAAAACCTAGATATCAACAAACCAAATAATCATCCAATTAAAAACATGGGGTACAGATCTAAACAGAGTTCTCAACACAAGGATCTCAAATGGCCGAGAAAAATGTAAAAAGATGTCCAATATCCTTAGTCATCAGGGAAATGCAAATCAAAATGACTCTGAGATTCCAACTTACACCTGTCGGAATGACTAAGATAAAAAACACAAAGGACAGCTCATTCTGGAGAGCATGTGGTGAAAGGGGAACACTCCTCCATTGCTAGTGTGAGTGCAAACTTTCTACAGCCAGTTTGGAGGCCAGCTCCACTACCCTTGGGCATAAATCCAAATGATTTTCCATCCTACCACAAAGACACATGCTCAACTATGTTCATAGTAGCTTTATTCATAACAGCCAGAACCTAGATACAATCCAGATGTCCCTCAACTAAGGAATGGATAAAGAAAATATGGTACATTTACACTGAAAGTGATACCTGGAAAGGGAGGTGCATTTGGGGGTCAGGTAAAATCCTGACACAACTGAATCTCCCAGGATTCTACAAGGATGACCCCAACTAAGACTCTTAAGCAATAGCAGATAACGTAGCCTGAACTGGCCATCTTCTGTGACCAGATCGGTGCCTAGCCCAATTGTCACCAGAGAGGCTTCATCCAGCAACTGATGGAAAAACAGATGCAGACCCACAGCCCAACATGAGGTAGAGTTCAGGGAATCCTACAGAAGAGGAGAAGAAAGGATTGTAGGAGCCAGAGGGGTCAAGGACACCACAAGAAAACTCACAGAATCAACTAACCTGGGCTCATAGGGGCTCACAGAGACTGACCCGACAACCAGGGAGCCTGCGTGGGACTAATGTAGGCACTGTGCTGTGCATGTATGTTACAGTTGTGTAGCTTGGTCCTTTTGTGGGACTCCTAACAATGGGAACCAGGGCTGTCTTCAACTCATTTACTGGCTTTTGGGACCCCACTCCATTTACATTTTTTTCCATCCATTTGAAACCTCCTGAAACACTGCTCCAGCCTCTTTAAACAGTTGTGCTCATCATGTAACCTGTATTTTCTGTGCATTTACATATTGATTGTGGTGTGTTATATGAAAATTAAGAATAGCAATTAAGACTGAAATAAAAAAAAAAAAAACCCCGCCGGGCGGTGGTGGCACACGCCTTTAATCCCAGCACTCATGAGGCAGAGCCAGGTGGATCTCTGTGAGTTCGAGGCCAGCCTGGTCTACAGAGGGAGATCCAGGAAAGGTGCAAAGCTACACAGACAAACCCTGTCTCGAAAAACCAAAACCATAAAAAAAACAACCATGTAATCTTGTCCATATTACCAAAGTAAGCAGGATTTTCTTGCAAATTGCTGCCATTAAAACTACTGTGTCTTATGAATTTATTGTTATTCAATAAATTCTGACATTGTGAAAGACACAACTGTTCACCTATGTTCCTGACAGAGTACATTAATGACATAATATTTTTGATATTTTTAAAATATTTGAAAAACAAAAAACTGTAAGTTTTAAAAAAAACCAGTGGGAGAACATATTCCTATTTTCCTAGTAAATATATTCTTACAAATGTGGAAAGGTCTAGGATGGATCTATGTTTGAGAAGAACAAGAAGTGAAAATGAGAACTTTATCATTAAGATGATAATTCAAACTAAGATCAGGAGCCTGCTTCCGGTTTTCAATTTTACCATGATTTTACAATAACAGTCTTCCAGTGTTTTCCAATACTGGCAAAGGTATCTTCTGTGGCCTGCTGTTGAGACTCTCAATTGGAACAACATAAGTAAGAGTAATTTGACAATAGCCATCAATATGTAAAGAGTTGAATGGAAGTGATGATTACAGAACCCACATGGAGGCTCAGCACCTCCTCAGGCAGCAGGAACACGTGGTACACAGATGCACACGCAGGCAAAACACTCATACACATGGCATAATAAAAAGAAATCTAAAAAATTAAAGTAAATAAACACATACACTTCAATTGACATAGAAAAGAGTGTGAACAATACAGTCTTTGTCATATCAATTCTTCTAGTTTGGATACTGAATAGAAAATGGCTGGCCACTATATGATGGAAGTTGCAGGATTATACAGAATCATTTCCATGTTTTTCAAATATTAAGAGAACTGATACAAAATATTTAGAAACAGAATAAGCATCACTGCATTCAAATTCTATAACATCAAATCCACTAGGCTCAGAGAAGTGGGATGTCAACTTTGACCATACATCATCATTTTCTTAATTTTTTTTTTGGTGAAAATTTTATTTTTGCATAGAAGAGAAGTTTTAAGGTTATTAAGTTTATGGTCTAAAAAGAAAAGCCAGGAAACCCTTTTATCTATTTTCAGCAAGAAACTGTACATCTCTAATTTTTCTTCATATTTACAATGTAATTTGATCAAAGTGTTACTAAAATGCATGATAGTATCACACTTTTCTTTTTTCCTCTCTTATATAATATCATGACCACAGTTTCCCCCCCTTCCTCCCCTTCCAATGAGGCCTCCATCCACTCCTTTCTCTTTTCTGAATCTTTTTGAAAAATGGGTTTTCACCATGTAACTCTGGTTGTCCTGGAACTCACTATATAGATCAGCTGGCCTTAAACTGAGAAAATTGCCTTCCTCTCCTTCCTGAGTCCACACCACCATTCCCATCACACACAGTGTTTTGAATCAGAATGTCCCCAATAGACTCAAGGTGTTTGAAAACTTATTCCATATGGAGGGACTGTTTGGGGAGGTTTAAGAGGTGTGAATTTATTGCAAGAGGTTCGAAAATGTAAAGACTAGCAACATTTCTAGTAGTGTCTCTGTGCATTGAGGCTGCATTTGAAGAGGTAAGCTCTCAACTTCCTGCTTCTGTTACCATACCTGTTGCTTGCTGCCTACCGTCCCTACCTGCCTTGATGGACTCACTCATTTTTCTAGAACCATAAGAACAAATAAACACACTTCCTTAAGTTGCTCTCATCATGGTATTTTATCATAGCAACAGAGAAGTAAATAATACACCAAGAGACTCTGGGTGAAGTCAGGCATACCTTGATTGCTTTTTGGATATGAGTTGTTTCGTTTTCTTCCACGAGAGCAATGACACTTGTCCCAATGTTCAGTGGGACTTTGCTACACAACATGTCAGTATTGAAAAAGATAGATTCATTAATCCAGCCACAGTCGGTACACAGGGTGGTCACAATTCCTCTGACAGTCTTCAACTTGGAGATATCTATGGCACAGATAAACTAAGGTCACAATGGTTCATATCAAATGCAATCCGTCTCCACACAGAAGTCCTACTCTGAGCACCTGTGTAGATGTGAGCACATATCATCACTTCTCTGACCATAACAACCGTTCCTGGGCCCTAAGATTGTGACCACTGAATGTCACTTCCACAGCATCTGTGGGTGGCCTCTCCCAGTAAGAGTACAAGTCCTGCTCAGGAAGCCTCTTTAAACTCCCATTATTGCTGATATATGCCTGTCTCAGCAGCAGCAGCAGCAGCAGCAAATGCATGGCCATGGCTCTAAATTCAGACCGAGCATTAAAAGATATGTGCAGATGTAAGGACATGTTTCCAAATTGTCTTTTATTCTTAATGAGCATAATGGGTAAGTAATGTTTTGGGAACTGGCTCCAGTATCCTGCTGGGACAACCGGCCACCTTCCTTCATGGTACCCTCCTTATGACTGAGTCTGCCTCCTGGCTTCAGATACTTGTGTCCATGGGAAACAAGGCCAAATTCAGTCTCCAGTGAGATGTTCCCTTTTCTGGGGAATACACAGAGGTGTCTTGCAAGAGGAAAGGGGGAGAGACAGTACATCCCGCAAAGACTTGTGTCAAGTCTTCTTTGAGTTGTTCTACATACCCTCCTGCTTTGGCTCACCAAGGGAGCTTGGGGCACAGTTCAGTGTTGGCCTAACTCTTGGGAACTCAGGGACACCCTCATGCTCAAGAGCCACTCAGGATGGTGGCAGGTCCCTCCCGCCATCTGTGTCCCACTGCACCTCATGGTGGAGAGAGACCCTTTTCTGAGGAGTCCTTTGAATGACAGATAAAGGGACTCCAAGAGGCATACCTTGAAGTTGTTCCTGTGGTGTTTCTTCAGACCCTGTCTTCCACTGAAAGATAGCTGAAATTCGCTGCCAAAGTCTCTGCATACTGGTGTCACCACCAGCCTGGGCAATGCCGAGGCTTGCAAATGAATCACTACGCCTGATGTTAGGAATCTCAGGATCTGGCCCCACTTATCTTCTCCAGCCTCTGTGAGATGGTAGTGACCAGCTAAAGGGCAGCCCTCAGGAATGACAGGGACAGGGAACCACCCTGGCTTCTGGCAGCTCCCTTCAAGCTCCCAGGGAGAGTCCACCTCTTTCAACTGCCCAGCCAATGAGAGTCAATGGGATGTTACATCACTGCCAATGAGAGGCACTGGGAGGAGACTTTTGGCCCCACCCACCCATTGTGAGTTCATCAATATGAAGGTCCCTGGAAAAATCTGCCTGTAGGTGTGCCCTTGGGGGTACTCAGTTTGGATGTAAAAGGGTCTCCTTCCTATGTTTTCGATAGAACCAGGGTTTTGTCTTAGGAGGTGTGACAGAAACCTGTGTCCCTGCTCTGACCCCCAAAATTATGCTTGATGATAAACATAAGCACTATCCACATTGTGGCATTGTTTGAATCAGTGATAGAGTGTGTGTGTGTGTGTGTGTGTGTGTGTGTGTGTGTGTGTGTGTGTGTGTGTGTGTGGTCTTCTGTAATTTAAAATTTTGAGGATAGTGAAGCCTTATCTAATTATTCTCTATCAATAAAAATCGGGAGTCAGACATTGGGGTAAGAACTTAAAAGAGCAAACAGGGGAGCTGCCACCAGTCACCTCCTACCTGTTTTGTTCCTTCCTCTAAAAGGGTCGAGTTCCTGTCTCAGCCCTGCCTTACTACTTACTGTCTCCTGTCTACAGTCCTCCAAACTTCTATGGATAATTTTGGTCAGCTAGTGTCTAGCTCTGCCCTCTGACTCTAAGCAAGCTTTATTTGTCAGAACACAATCAAAATATCACACGTTTCCCCCTTTTGTTTAAATAAAAATAGAAGTTTTTAACTAACATGGTAAAACTATATATAATAAGTACAATAACTATATACAATATATACAGGCAATAACTACATTAACAATGTCTAGTCCATTTGCATTTGACAAATTCAGAGAAAATTCTCCATTATCTATCCTATCTTGGTAAGCCTAAAGTGTTGTACCTAAATCATTTTCTATCCTAACTTGTATTACCAACCCAAAACTATCTCTTTATGTCTCTCAACCTTATTCACTTTACACCCCTTTTATGAGTTTCTTTTCTAAAATTTGTAACAAGGAAAACTATAACTATAACTATAACTATCTAGTCTTCAACTCCATCAGAGACCTGAGAAGGATATAATATTACCTGAGTAAACAGGAATTACAGAGCAAACAACTCCCAAAACTAAGGAATGACAGAAACAGCTGGCTGCTTGGACAGTCACTCGAGGTTCCTCTGCAATTTTGGGGGATCCATCTTCGGCCTACATGCCTAGAATATCTGACAGATTTTTCTGTGAAGCAGGAATTTTGAAGGACTGTCCTGCCTTGTCTTTGCAAACTTCAGCAGCCATTTTCTTTTGTGTCCTATCTGTCAAATTTGGACAGTATATGTCAGCAGTTGAGGCAAGGGCAGTTTCTTGGCCAGTTGCTAACTTTTACCACAAAGAAAATAAACCCCATATGGTGTTTCTTTGATGCCCATCATCTTCTCTGAAGTAGACTGGTGCTGCTGGGCTCAGACATGTTTCATTGTCATAAAAAAACCCTCATGTAGCCAGGCAGTGGTGTCACCTTTAATCCTAGTCCTTGGGAGGTGGAGGCACATGGATCAATGTGAGTTCAAAGCCAGCCTGGGCTACAGAGTGAGTTGCAGTTAAGGCGCAAAGCTACTCAGAGAAATTCTGTTTTGAAAAACCAAAAAATAAAAAAATTAAAGCAGGGTCCAAGTAAGTCTGGCCCAAGTGAATTAGGTGAATACAGTGGATCTCAGAATGAGGGGGCTGGACCCACAAAGCAGGGCCAGATCAGTAGTAGCAAGAATTAGTTATGCATCTTATCCACAGATAGTAAAGAGTGCTAATAGAAAGTTTCAAAAGAGGACCAGTTAGCTGCCTGTTTACTCCAGACAGGGTATCAGTGACAGAAACAGTTCTAAGTTTACCCTTGTGAACCAAAGATTTCTTGGGGTTTCTTACAGGAACATGAATGACTCAAAATGCAGCTGCATCAGAGAGAAGCCCACCCCAGCATGAGTGTTGACTCACAAAAGCTGTGTCCCCAGGAGCTTTCTTCTCAACCTGCAGGCAGCCCCACCGGATAATCTCTTCCAACCAGCAATTGTTTACTTCTTTTCTAACCTTTGGGAGGGCCCCTGAATACCTTACCACTTTCTGAGCTTCCCCAAACTTGTAAGTTTTCTTTAGTTCTGAGTTGCAGGATCAGCCATCCTCCCTACAGGAAGGAATGTTTCAGTTCTGGGGAGACAGCTACATAACATTAAAAGATGCCATTTAATTCTTACATTAGTCATTGTTTTCCAAAATAACAGAAACAATCAGAGATGTTTATTAACTCATTCACTGTTATATATTTACCATATGTATTTACTTTATTATTTACATGTTTATGATTTATTTTTTCTTCAATCAAAATTCCATGTCTATGTCCACCTTCTCTCTTTAAAAATTATTTCTTGGTGGTCTGAGCTGACATTTTTTTAATCCAATATTGGCTACACTAGAACTTTCATTTGTATGGTATAATTAACAAGGAAGTTTGAATAATTTAAATTTTTAAAAGCTAGGACTTTGTCCTGAGAAATTCTGGTGAGCCCATTAAATGAATGATACTAGAGCCACTGAAGCAAGGTTGTAGATGTATGTGCATCAAAGGGCAAAGAGAGACAGGCGCAAGCTTGTAGTTTGTAGTTCATGGCATAAAGTAGGGTATTATTTTAGAACAAATGGAGAGACTGTGACTGTTCATTAAAAACATGTTTTTATATTTTCCAGCATGGACCCCACGATCAGTAAATGCTAAGTGTGCCAGCACTCATCTGTAACCCTAGCCTTGGAGGAATGGAGATGACAGACGCCAGGCAGGGCTACCTGAAGTGCAAGTGGAGCTGAAAGAGCCAGCTCCAGGTTCAGTGAGAAAACCCTATCTCAAAAAAATAAGATGGACAGCAGTCAAGGAAAACACTTGATGTCTTTGTGTGAATGATTAAGTCACTGAAGGGAATTTTAGAAAAATGTAAGTTTGACTGATTTCAAAGAAATGTTTAAATACTCAATATTTGGTAAAACAAATTTTCATCCCTTTTTATGTATAATTATGAACGTTTTAAATGAGAAATAAAAATTAACAGCTTAGAAATGAATATAAAAATCAGGCTTCTATATATTTGCTGAACATCAAAATAAAAACCATTCTAAGCCATTAATGTTCGAAGACATGTGAAGTATTCTTAATCATTAAGTAAGGGTAGTTGTCATTTATCTGAAAACGGAGCCCGATATTTATAAATTTTGTTACTTGCATTAACCATGTTAGCAGTTTAGTTTGTTCCAAGACACAAATGTGCATTCTTTTAATGAATTTTTATAAATGAACAGGAAACATTTTCATTTCTCAGAGCAGGCTGTGGTAAGTAAGCAAATATATAGTGTTTATAAGATAGATTTTGTGGGATTTTTTTTTCTTTTTTTTCACATAGGGATAGAGTGGGAGAACAGTGAAAGAGATACCATGATAGAGGGAGACATTATGGGGACAGGGAGAAACCTGGTGCTAGGGAAGTTCCCAGGAATCCACAAGGATGACCCCAGCTTAGATTACTAGCAATAGTAGAGAGGGTGCCTGAACTGACCTCCTCCAGTAATCAGATCGGTGAATACCCTAACTGTCATCATAGAGCTTTCATTCAGTAACTGATGGAAGCAGATGCAGAGATCCACAGCCAAACACCAGGTCAAGCTCCAGGAGTCCAGTCAGAGAGAGGGAATTTTTTTTCTTAAGAACAATGTAAGCACATATGTCTCACAGTACCTACATAGGATTCTGAGATCACCTTGAGCCTAGACATTGTAGACCCTCCTGGACAACACACAATACAATAAGTGCGTAGCTCAAGATCAAATCAAATCAAACCAATGTAACCTTCTACACTTGTATCACGTACCTTTGGGAACTGATATAACACTGATGTCAAAATATAAATTTAAATAATCTTTATTGATAAAAATTAATTAACAGTGTTAGAAAGGAAAAAATCACTACAATAGTGTGTGGAAGTTCTGTACAAAGGAGTATTTGCTACTTACATAGTCATTTAGATTTTATTTGGAAGTTAATATGAAGAGGCTCTTGCACTGAAACAGGTTAATTATTAAGAACTACAATGTAAACTATTTCTATTCTAAAGACATACCCCTTAGCTAACATTGTAATTATGTCTCATTACTCTGGCTCAAGTTCCTTCTTAAAAGAATCTTCAGAATAAAAATTGAAGAGCCAAATAATTGCAATCACTCCTAGAAGGAGACAGCAACAGTTACCTCATTTTTAGTTTACTGTTACTCATGCTTTCATTAGTCTGAAGTTTTACAAGAAAAGTGTACTTTAGAGTTTGCTTCATGAGTTTGCCTTGAAACACTGAAATTTTTTTAAGTTCACTTTCTGCATTAGTAAGCAGATCATAGCTGCTCTTCTCTGAGTTCTCCAAACTCTAAAACAGAAAGACACTTCTTACTAAACAAATCCCAAGGATACAAAGATGAAAGATTCTGCAGAAATGATATACAGACTTGTTATGCTTAGTTAAACAGAATAAAGTGTTAATAAACTAGGAAGTACATTTAAGGTCAAATTCCCAATTTACCATTTCATGTCTTGACTAATTACTACAAAACTTTATTGTATTTGGAAGTTTTCCTGTGCCCTGCCCAGTCCACAGCCGCTCAGATCCAAATAAACACACAAAGGCTTATATTAATTACAAACCATATGGCCATTAGCTCAGGCTTATTACTGACTAGCTCTTACACTTAAATTAACCCATAATTCTTATCTATGTTTAGCCACATAACTTGGTACCTTTTCTCAGTTCTACCTTGTCATCTTACCGCCTCTGTGTCTGGCTGGTTACTACTGATTCTGCCTTCCTCCTCCCAGAATTCTCCTTGTCTGCTTGCCCCGCCTATACTTCCTGACTGGCTACTGGCCAATCAATTTTTTATTTATCGACCAATCAGAAAAACACATTTTTCATAGATGTTTCTGTGGGACATTTTCATCAGTAAGTATAGCAGTTCATAAAATTTTTGATGCTTCAGAAAATGTTTAGTGCTGTGGGATGGTCTGTGAATACCATTGGTTAATAAAGAAGCTGTTCTGACCATCATTCGGGAGCTTTGAACTGGAGTCTTCTGCAAGAGCCATAAGTGCTCTTAACAGCTGAGCCATTTTTCCAGACCAGTCTTGCATGCACTTTATGTGAGCGAGGGCATTTCTCCCAAAAGCTGTTTGCTTTCACTGTTTTCCTACCTGTGCACTGTTAAAAAAGAAAAAGGCTAAACTTGAAAAGAGCAAAGAGAGCTCTATGGGATGGTACAGTGGGAAGAAAAGGAAGGGGGAAGTTATGTAATTCTAGTATAATCACCAAAAAAGGAAATAATTTTAATGGCCATTTTTGTACCCTTTGCGTCCAGAAAAAGAAAATAACTGACATACTTTTTACAGGGACTGCTTTAGTCTTATAAGTTGATTAAGAAATAAATGACATCCTGATGATTTTGCAGCATCCTAATGAGAAAGGAACTGACTTTCCCCACTAAGTAAAAAATAATTCGGAATTATGAGTATGTGTGCCCACATGTTCTTCTGAGTACACATATGTGCTCTCTCTCTCTCTCTCTCTCTCTCTCTCTCTCTCTCTCTCTCTCTCTCTCTCTCTCTCTCTCTGTGTGTGTGTGTGTGTGTGTTGGCGGTTATAATGCATAGCCTCATCATTCTCCATCTTAAATCTTGAGACAGGGTCTCACTGAACCTGCAGGTCACCAGTTCCACTACCTGGCTAGCCAGCAAGCTCCAGGGATCTCTCTGCCTGTCTCTACCTACCCAGCATTGGCCTGCCAGCCTGGATTTTTAAAGTGGATTCTAGGCTCCCACTTTAAGTCCATATGCTTGCAAGGCCAGAACTTGACCAAAGGAGCCATCTCCCTAGCCCCTCTCTGTGAGTTTTGTTGTTGTTACTGCCATTGTTTGCTTGTATTTCTCTAATCACTCCTAAGATTAGGCACGCAAACCGTTAGTGAGGATTTTGTTCCTGTTTTCTCAAAACAGCTAATTGGTTTTTGCTCACTTTACAGTTCAGACTTAACTGTATGAGTTGCATAAATCAACTTTGGATTTGTGGTGCTTATTGCTGGTTTTTCACCACTGAAGATCAAACTCATGTTTTTTACACTGCACTCTACCACTGAGCTACATCATCAGCTGATTTGTAGTTCTGTATGCTGAGTATTAGCCCCTATGTGTTTTAAAGAATACTACTGTGAATCATAAAATTATTCCCCTGTACTATAGGGTCTAAAGGGATTTGGTGCCCTCTTCTGGCCTCTTTGGAACATACCAGGCACACATTTGGTACACATAAATACATGCATTCAAAAAAACCCTGCACACAAAACGTAATTTTCTTTTTTTGGCTTTTCAAACAGGGTTTCTCTGTGTGGCCCCAGCCATTCTGGAACTCACTCTATAAACCATGCTGGCCTCGAACTAGGAGATTCACTTGTCTCTGCTTCCCAAGTGCGGGGATTAAAGGTGTAACCACCACCACCACCTGGCAATAAATTTTAAAAAATTAAAATAATCTCCTATGACTCTTTTCCTTCTGCTGGGTTGCCTTTTCCAGCTTCGGTGTGAGAGCATCTGCCTGGTCTTATTGTATCTTGTTTTGTTGTCTCCTGCAGATCTGCTCTTTTCTTATGAGAGAATGAGTGGGAGTGGATCTAGAGGAGAGGGGAGGTGGTGGGGAGCTGGGAGGAAAGGAGGAAGGGAAACTGTGGGCAGAATTTATTGTATGAGAGAAGAATCTATTTTCTTTCCTTTTGGGGGGAGTTGGTTTTCACATTTTTATTGGGGGGCAACAAGGTAGGGTCCTCATCCATCAGCAGGATTATTTGCAGGTTCTTCAGCCTTTCCAGGCATGGGCCCTGAGGGTCCTGGGAGTGGCTGGGTACATTAGGCATGTTCCCATTATCTTGCACAGGCATTGGGTAGTTGTAGGGTGGGTGTGGCCTGGTTGATCAAAACTTCGTACTTGGTGTAAGGGCTGACTATGAGCATAATTATAGCAAGGCCCAGACACTACCATCACTGACTCCTTCACTGAGGCATCTTGAAGGAAGAGAGACTCCTGGCTATCTTGGTCTTTGCCAAGAAGAATCTATTTTCAATAAAAATAAGTAAAATAAAATAACATATTCCCTCATAATGTCTGTAAGAATTTTATTTTCGTTTTTGTTCATCTGAATTTTCATGTGTGCTATCAGAAAGGAAACCAGTTATTTTAACCTTCATATGGAAACCAACTGTTGCAGGAATTTCGGGGAAGCTGAATTTTCTCTAGTCCCCAATGTGAGCACCATCATTTTTTTTGCAGCCTTTTCCCAGTTAACACCCACTTTGATGGTGATGTCTATAAATTGCTCAGGATGTATCCCTGTAAAATCCCTCTTGCATTTGGGGCTTCCAGTGAACATCTGTGATCAACTGTTGGCCAAAAGCTGTGTTGACCACTGTCCAGTGCACAGGGGCCTCCGGGTCAAAACAGGTGTACTGTCTTTAACTGTCACAGAGCTGGTCATACAATTGGTTCAGGGACTCATCAGAGCACTGAGTGACTCTTCAAATTTTGACCAAGATTATGACTCCACAATCTCCATTCTGAACTCCTCCAGCCTGACTTTCATCATTCTTAGAAGTGCCTGGAGAACCTCTGGTGTGTTGGGTTACATTTGGGACACTTATCAGGAAGGAAGGTGTCGGGAAATCACTTCAGGTTAATAGTGTTTGTGATGCCTGAATGATCAGCCAGGCAGGTGCTGCCTAGTAGACCCTACACTCTTTCCTCTGGAGGTAAAAAGGGCAATCAGGAGCTGCTGGCAGTTGCCCCAAGTAAGTTAGTGGCTGTGCATAATGGTAGACATGAGGAAGAGTGCTGTCGGTTGATTTTTCTACTCTTTTGGGGCCCCACCACCCAGTTCCCACATAAATACAGAGAGGCTTTTCTTACTTTTAAATGCCCTGCCATATCTTGACTTGTTTCTAGCCAGCTTTTCTGAACTTAAATTACCCCATCTACCTTTTCCCTCTGGTCTTTTCTTTTCTTCTGTGTATCTTATTTTCACTCTTACTCATGGCTGGCTGGGTGGCTGGGTGGCTGGGCTCCTGGCCCCCAACACCCTCCCCTCCTTGTGCTCTTGCTCTTTCTTCTTTTTCTCCCACATTTTCTCCTTCTATTTATTCTCTCTGTCCGCCAGGCCGGCCTATCCTTTCTCCTGCCTAGTTACTGGCCGGTCAGCTTTTTATTAGGCCACCAGGTGTTTTAGATAGACACAGTAACACAGCTTCACAGTTAAAACAAATGCAACATAAACAAAAGTAACACAACTCAAAATAATATTCTACAACACTTGATCATAACTTGTGGCTGCTCTAAGTATGGTGGGGTGTGATGTCACTAGTTCAGGAGATCAGTAGTGGTGAATGCCTGATAAATATAATGAACTGGGTCTGGTCTGAGAATCCTGTCCTCCTGGAGGTTGGCTGGCCATGGAGTTTGACACCACAGGCACAGGGCACTCAATGGCTGGTCACTGGGAAGCCTTCAGGGACCTGGACCTTAAGCATACTGAGGTGGAGGATACCCTCCAGCGGTCTGTGGAAAAGGGGCCAATGGCAGATGTGGAATGAGCCGTCAGACGGGAAGTCAGGATACAAAGCAGACATTGGCACTTTGTTCTGAATTCTTAGTGTGGGGATGGCCACCCTCAGGGGGAGGTGTAGATGGTGGAAGTTCCAAATCTTGATCCTCTAACTGGAAGATAGGTGGCTTTTTCAGGGTTGAAACTCCTCTTAGAGATCAGGACAGCAGTGGATACCCAAGAGGCATGGAATTGAACTCTGTCTTGTGGGTAGAGCGCCAGACTACACCAGGTATTGATGTAAGGAAACTGGTCCAGGTGGCCTGGCTCCCCAGTGCAGGCATCCTTCACTCTGCAGATGTTGGAAAGGTCCAGGATTCTTTCTAAAGGGCAGGAAATGTGGAAGGAGGGCCAGTTAACTTCACAGAAGGTCCTCCTCAGTATAGGAAGGACTTTGGGGGGGGGGTGCCACCTCTCAGACTACTAAAAGTGTACTCTCATCTTTCTGTTTGAAGTAGACCTGGGTCTGGTCTTTCATTTCTCTGCACTTGCATGTTTGGTATACTATCACAGGAAGAGGATCCACAAATAAAGACTATGTTTAACAAATGGAATAGCTGGTAGAAAATAAAAGATATTGTAGAGAAAAAAACTTTGGAAAGGCATAGAGAGACTCAAGCAAGAAGGCGAGCTGTAATGTTAAATCCAACCTGGTCACATTTGCCTGCTCACTCCTGGAACCTTGAGTTAAATGCTTTGCTTCTCTATGCTGCTTAATGGCCCACGAGGACACTGGTAACACTGAAGCTGCTCCTCCTTAAAGAAAATGATGCATCTACCCTAAGGGCAGGGCTATTTCTTTGCTAAAATCATGTTCCAATAGGGCATGGTTTTGAATTAACAAGGTACCTTCCTAAAATGAGTTCATGTTCCTAATGAAATCACCAGGATGTTTAAAGGAAGAGTCATAGTTCATTTCTTTGGATTACATGCTCATTGTGTTTTATTAACCCAGAGCCTTAGAAATAATTGTGAATTACAAGGCTTGGTCAATATACATTTCCACTGGGATCATTGATACTGCTCTCCAAGAACAGTGTGGTTGAATGCTGTCCACAGCAACCACATTCACGATGTCATACAATCCCGGAGTATAATCTGTAGGCTTCTGGAGGGAATCCTCAGTAAAAAAGATACAGGATTCCACCACACCAGTTTTTCCATCAGTACTGGTAACACAAACCTACGATGAGAAATGAAGGCAATGAGTATGGAGAAGCATAACCCACCACAGATGGACCTCAACAACCCCTTGGCTCTACTCAGCAGGTCCTTCAACCCATCACTGATTCTCATCCTTGACACACAGGGAATGCCTGGGTACTGTGTTATCACAATGAGTCAGCATCCCACCTCATTTCTATTAAACCACAGAAATAACACAAACATTGGGTGAATTATGAGAAGATGTGCCCTTCATGCTACACAATGTGATTTCACACTCTGCCTCCCTGACTTTACATCTTATTCTCAGGCTGTACTAGACAAGGTCTTACCCATCCTTATAAGCAGGCTGAACACCTCAAACCCAGTGCACTCACAGTTTCCCCACAATGACCACACAGCCAAGACGCTTTTGAAATGTTTTTCACAGAACACCCTAACGTCAAGTAAAGCACAAAAGCTAGGAGTTAACAATGTGTATATTCTACATTATTTTCTGCTTATTTCCTTTTCAATCAGTGAGTTTGTCCACTTTGACAGGGAATACACTAGCAAACATACCAAACAAAGTCCTGGGCAAAAAAGTAACCAGGAAGGAAAAATAGGCAACTACCTATTCATGACAAGGGCAACATGGAAGCAAATTACCTCATCCATATTCTGGGAGCTTAAGGGGCTCACGGTGTGGATGTCCATGTTTGACGTGCCTGTCTTCATGGAATACTCAACCAGCAACAAGTCTCCTTTGTAAGGCATGAATTCTAAAACAGCCAAGAACATTAGAAGTGTAAATATTATGGCACTCAGGTCATGTCACAATACCTAAGACCCTTCATCAAGGCGATATGCTGACAAACATTTCCTGAATGCAAAGTAACTTTTCCAAATACTTACACAGACATCTCAAATATCTTCCTACAGGAAGGGATGCTTAAGGCCTTTAAACACTGGTGCTTCGACAATGATTTAGTCACAGACATGGATAACTAAAAACTGTGTGTCTCAGGGTGAAGGTTACAGATAGGAATACTGGATTTTCTCATCAAGTGGTCATTTTGAGATCTCTTTTAAGGATGGAAGCCAGGTACACAGTAGGATCACATGCTTCAACCTTGGTACCTAGGCTAGGGACAAAATATGAGAGCCTATCTGATGAATATTCTGGAAAGAGGACACAGAAAGAAAGAGGCCTATCTGCACCTTTGCTCTGAAATGGTGGATGTATTTTCAAGATAAATGTCTTATACTTGTGTGATGTTATCATTGATGATATTTTGCATGTATCCTGATGCAGTGGCAGAAAGATTATGCCCTCAGCACTCAGAAGAGTCAGGGATGGGTTTGCTAAGGTCATGAACAATTCTCAGATGCATAGTGAGTTTCAGATAACTTAGAGGAACCCTGTATGAGAAATCAAAACAGCCAAACCAATCAATTGAATAGTGAAAACCACATGGATGCATGATGATGGCACTGGGGGACAGGACCGCTATGTGATACTTAAAATATTACCCACTTTCCCCATTTTAATCATACCCCACTTTCAATTTCAAGGACACTTCCCACACTCTTGTTCTTTGCTTTTAAAACTATAAATCTTACCTCCAGAAAACAGATGGACAGGGAAAGAAGTTTCCTTGTCGATATAGATGCTGTCCTGTGTGACTGAGGTGACACACTTAATACAAAGTTCTCTGTCAAGTTCTGATTGCTCAGTACCATCAACAGGGTCAGTCATGGTTTTCACCTATAAGAGAGGGAGACGGTGGTTGAAGATAAAATAAAAATTACAGGCCGGAGACTGTACAGTTACCAAGGATTCCCCATGAAAATAATAGCATTTTAAAAAGTTGACCTAACAGAGTTGTAAGGGTGTTTGCAGGACATAGGACTCCATGTTAGAGACATGGACTTTATTAGTCATGCCAAAATAGCACTCCTGTGGCAGAAATCTTCTAAGCAACTGTTCTCAAACCTAAACGTTACATTTCCCATTAATGATACACCGTTGGCCTGAGATGATGACATCAATTGTGTCTGTGCTTGCTCCATGGATTGCAAGTGCCTTGCAACTGTGAATTTCACACCTATGTTTAATGCTCTTACAAACTCACCTTCTGACCTTAGAAAGACAGGGCTCTTGCTTTCCAGGAACTCAAAATCCAATAGTGTAAAATATACTTCTAAATGAGGTGGAGTCATGGCTGTAACTCAAATTAATTTTTAGACTGACATTGGTGGTGTAATGTGAGGAAATGGGTTTTGCAGGGTATTTGAAGGAAGAGAAATCGGTTACCTGGGAGATGGGAGTGGAGCAGAGTAAAGTTGACAGAGACAAGAACGAGCAGAACAATTTTGGAGAACAAGAAGGGAGAGCATGTTTTTCTCTATCTGGACATGGGTGCAGAAGCAGGAGATGAAGTGGAAGAAATAACCCCCATCACAAGAGATTGCAAAGGAAAACCAAGCCCAGGAACTTTTCACACACACGAGAGCAAAGGAAAGGTGGAACTCCCTCCATTTGAACCACAGAACAAAGTGTACACCTATCACTATGACGGCAATTGCCCCCACTCACCTGTTAACTGAAACTTGATGTGTTAGCCAAGGATGGACATGGACAAACAACCAAACAAAGTCCCTGCATCCTCAGCTGAGCTCAGACCTTGCTGGTGATAAGGCCTACTTATCTGGCTTTTCCAGCCCCTCTGATTAACCTTGGTGTCGTCACTCAATCAGTCTATCCACTCTTGAACCTGGTAAACATTCTGTTTTTTGCCTCTGCATCTGGACATACATCTGTATTTTTGATGAAAACACCCTGGTTCACAACAATTGATAGTACAAAAGCAGCTCCTTCACTAAAGCAAGTTTCAGTTTCTGTTCTTACCAATAAAGACTGTATTTACATTTTTGAAAAATTATTTTTTTAAATTTATTTTACATCCTGACCTCAGTTTTCCCTCTCTCCTCTCCTCCCAGTCCCTCACTCCACCTCCCCTCTGCCCTTCCCCAATTCAATCATCTGTTTCTTTTCACAAAAGGGCAGGCCTCCCACGAGTATCAACAAAACATGGCATATCTAGTTGCAGTAAGACTAAGCATTTGCCCATGTAGTAAGTCTGGACAAGGAATCAGAAGAGAAAGTGGGAAATAATCTTGAACATAATGGCATAGGAGACAACTTCCTGAACAGATAACCCATCTTGCAGGCACCAAGATCAACATTTAACAAATGGGATCTTATGGAATTGAAATGTTTCTGGAAGGCAAAAGACACCATCAATAGGACAAAACAGCAGCCTACAGAATGGAAAAAGATTTTCACTAACCCCACCTCTGACAGAGGGCTGTTTTCAAAACTATACAAAGAACTCAAGAACCTAGATATCAACAAACCAAATAATCATCCAATTAAAAACATGGGGTACAGATCTAAACAGAGTTCTCAACACAAGGATCTCAAATGGCCGAGAAAAACGTAAAAAGATGTCCAATATCCTTAGTCATCAGGGAAATTCAAATCAAAATGACTCTGAGATTCCATCTTACACCTGTGGGAATGACTAAGATAAAAAAACACAAAGGCAAGCTCATTCTGGAGAGCATGTGGTGCAAGGGGAACACTCCTCCATTGCTAGTGTGAGTGCAAACTTTCTACAGCCAGTTTGGAGGCCAGCTCCACTACCCTTGGGCATAAATCCAAATGATTCTCCATCCTACCACAAAGACACATGCTCAACTACGTTCATAGTAGCTTTATTCATAACAGCCAGAACCAAGAAACAATCCAGATGTCCCTCAACTAAGGAATGGATAAAGAAAATATGATACATTTACACTGAAAGTGATACCTGGAAAGGGAGGTGCATTTGGGGGTCAGGTAAAATCCTGACACAAGGGAATCTCCCAGGATTCTACAAGGATGACCCCAACTAAGACTCTTAAGCAATAGCAGATAACGTAGCCTGAACTGGCCATCTTCTGTGACCAGATCGGTGCCTAGCCCAATTGTCACCAGAGAGGCTTCATCCAGCAACTTATGGAAAAACAGATGCAGACCTACAGCCCAACATGAGGTAGAGTTCAGGGAATCCTGCAGAAGAGGAGTAGAAAGGATTGTAGGAGCCAGAGGGGTCAAGGACACCACAAGAAAACTCACAGAATCAACTAACCTGGGCTCATAGGGGCTCACAGAGACTGACCCGACAACCAGGGAGCCTGCGTGGGACTAATGTAGGCACTGTGCATGTATGTTACAGTTGTGTAGCTTGGTCCTTTTGTGGGACTCCTAACAATGGGAACCAGGGCTGTCTTCAACTCATTTACTGGCTTTTGGGACCCCACCCCATTTACATTTTATCCATCCATTTGAAACCTCCTGAAACACTGCTCCAGCCTCTTTAAACAGTTGTGCTCATCATGTAACCTGTATTTTCTGTGCATTTACATATTGATTGTGGTGTGTTATATGAAAATTAAGAATAGCAATTAAGACTGAAATAAAAAAAAAAAAAAACCCCGCCGGGCGGTGGTGGCACCCGCCTTTAATCCCAGCACTCAGGAGGCAGAGCCAGGTGGATCTCTGTGAGTTCGAGGCCAGCCTGGTCTACAGAGGGAGATCCAGGAAAGGTGCAAAGCTACACAGACAAACCCTGTCTCGAAAAACCAAAACCATAAAAAAAAAACAACCATGTAATCTTGTCCATATTACCAAAGTAAGCAGGATTTTCTTGCAAATTGCTGCCATTAAAACTACTGTGTCTTATGAATTTATTGTTATTCAATAAATTCTGACATTGTGAAAGACACAACTGTTCACCTATGTTCCTGACAGAGTACATTAATGACATAATATTTTTGATATTTTTAAAATATTTGAAAAACAAAAAACTGTAAGTTTTAAAAAAACCAGTGGGAGAACACATTCCTATTTTCCTAGTAAATATATTCTTACAAATGTGGAAAGGTCTAGGATGGATCTATGTTTGAGAAGAACAAGAAGTGAAAATGAGAACTTTATCATTAAGATGATAATTCAAACTAAGATCAGGAGCCTGCTTCCGGTTTTCAATTTTACCATGATTTTACAATAACAGTCTTCCAGTGTTTTCCAATACTGGCAAAGGTATCTTCTGTGGCCTGCTGTTGAGACTCTCAATTGGAACAACATAAGTAAGAGTAATTTGACAATAGCCATCAATATGTAAAGAGTTGAACGGAAGTGATGATTATAGAACCCACATGGAGGCTCAGCACCTCCTCAGGCAGCAGGAACACGTGGTACACAGATGCACACACAGGCAAAACACTCATGCACATGACATAATAAAAAGAAATCTAAAAAATTAAAGTAAATAAACACATACACTTCAATTGACATAGAAAAGAGTGTGAACAATACAGTCTTTGACATATCAATTCTTCTAGTTTGGATACTGAATAGAAAATGGCTGGCCACTATATGTTGGAAGTTGCAGGATTATACAGAATCATTTCCATGTTTTTCAAATATTAAGAGTACTGATACAAAATATTTAGAAACAGAATAAGCATCACTGCATTCAAATTCTATAACATCAAATCCACTAGGCTCAGAGAAGTGGGATGTCAACTTTGACCATACATCATCATTTTCTTAATCTTTTTTTGGTGAAAATTTTATTTTTGCATAGAAGAGAAGTTTTAAGGTTATTAAGTTTATGGTCTAAAAAGAAAAGCCAGGAAACCCTTTTATCTATTTTCAGCAAGAAACTGTACATCTCTAATTTTTTATTCATATTTACAATGTAATTTGATCAAAGTGTTACTAAAATGCATGATAGTATCACACTTTTCTTTTTTCCTCTTATATAATATCATGACCACAGTTTCCCCCCCCTTCCTCCCCTTCCAATGAGGCCTCCATCCACTCCTTTCTCTTTTCTGAATCTTTTTGAGAAATGGGTTTTCACCATGTAACTCTGGCTGTCCTGGAACGCACTATATAGATCAGGCTTGCCTTGAACTGAGAAAATTGCCTTCCTCTCCTTCCTGAGTCCACACCACCATTCCCATCACACACAGTGTTTTGAATGAGAATGTCCCCAATAGACTCAAGGCCTTTGAAAACTTAATCCCTATGGAGGGACTGTTTGGGGAGGTTTAAGAGGTGTGAATTTATTGCAAGAGGTTTGAAAATGTAAAGACTAGCAATATTTCTAGTAGTGTCTCTGTGTTTTGAGACTGCATTTGAAGAGGTAAGCTCTCAGCTTCCTGCTTCTGTTACCATACCTGCTGCTTGCTGCCTACCGTCCCTACCTGCCTTGATGGACTCACTCATTTTTCTAGAACCATAAGAACAAATAAACACACTTCCTTAAGTTGCTCTCATCATGGTATTTTATCACAGCAACAGAGAAGTAAGTAATACACCAAGAGACTCTGGGTGAAGTCAGGCATACCTTGATTGCTTTTTGGATATGAGTTGTTTCGTTTTCTTCCACGAGAGCAATGACACTTGTCCCAGTGTTTAGTGGGACTTTGCTACACAACATGTCAGTATTGAAAAAGATAGATTCATTAATCCAGCCACAGTCGGTACACAGGGTGGTCACAATTCCTCTGACAGTCTTCAACTTGGAGATATCTATGGCACAGATAAACTAAGGTCACAATGGTTCATATCAAATGCAATCCGTCTCCACACAGAAGTCCTACTCTGAGCACCTGTGTAGATGTGAGCCCATATCATCACTTCTCTGACCATAACAACCGTTCCTGGGCCCTAAGATTGTGACCACTGAATGTCACTTCCACAGCATCTGTGGGTGGCCTGTCCCAGTAAGAGTACAAGTCCTGCTCAGGAAGCCTCTTTAAACTCCCATTATTGCTGGTATATGCCTGTCTCAGCAGCAGCAGCAGCAGCAGCAAATGCATGGCCATGGCTCTAAATTCAGACCGAGCATTAAAAGATATGTGCAGATGTAAGGACATGTTTCCAAATTGTCTTTTATTCTTAATGAGCATAATGGGTAAGTAATGTTTTGGGAACTGGCTCCAGTATCCTGCTGGGACAACCGGCCACCTTCCTTCATGGTACCCTCCTTATGACTCACTCTGCCTCCTAGCTTCAGATACATGTGTCCATGGGAAACAAGACCAAATTCACTCTCCAGTGAGATGTTCCCTTCTCTGCAGAATACACAGAGGTGTCTTGCAAGAGGAAAGGCAGAGACAGTACATCCTGCAAAGACTTGTGTCAAGTCTTCTTTGAGTTGTTCTACATACCCTCCTGCTTTGGCTCACCAAGGGAGCTTGGGGCACAGTTCAGTGTTGGCCTAACTCTTGGGAACTCAGGGACACCCTCATGCTCAACAGCCACTCAGGATGGTGGCAGGTCCCTCCCGCCATCTGTGTCCCACTGCACCTCATGGTGGAGAGAGACCCTTTTCTGAGGAGTCCTTTGAATGACAGATAAAGGGACTCCAAGAGGCATACCTTGAAGTTGTTCCTGTGGTGTTTCTTCAGACCCTGTCTTCCACTGAAAGATAGCTGAAATTCGCTGCCAAAGTCTCTGCATACTGGTGTCACCACCAGCCTGGGCAATGCCGAGGCTTGCGAATGAATCACTACGCCTGATGTTAGGAATCTCAGGATCTGGCCCCACTTATCTTCTCCAGCCTCTGTGAGATGGTAGTGACCAGCTAAAGGGCAGCCCTCAGGAATGACAGGGACAGGGAACCACCCTGGCTTCTGGCAGCTCCCTTCAAGCTCCCAGGGAGAGTCCACCTCTTTCAACTGCCCAGCCAATGAGAGTCAATGGGATGTTACATCACTGCCAATGAGAGGCACTGGGAGGAGACTTTTGGCCCCACCCACCCATTGTGAGTTCATCAATATGAAGGTCCCTGGAAAAATCTGCCTGTAGGTGTGCCCTTGGGGGTACTCAGTTTGGATGTAAGGGGTCTCTTTCCTACATTTTCCTGATAGAACCAGGGTTTTGTCTTATGAGGGGTGACAGAAACCTGTGTCCCTGCTCTGACCCCACTCTCCAAATTATGCTTGGTGATAAAATAAGCACTATCCACATTGTGGCATTGTTTTAATCAGTGATAGTGTGTGGGTGTGTGGGTGTGTGGGTGTGTGGGTGTGTGGGTGTGCGCGTGTCCGCGAGCGCCCGCTTGCGGGGGGTGGGGTGGGCGGGGGCGTTGGTCTTCTGTAATATAAAAATTTGAGGATAGTGAAATCTTATCTAATTATTCTTTATCAATAAAAATTGGGAGTCAGATATCCGGTTAAGAACTGGAAAGATCAGAAGATCAGGGAAGCCTCCACCAGTGGCCTCTTAACTCTTTTGTTCCTTCTTCCAAAAGGATGGAGACAAGCATGGGTGACTGTAATTCTGTAAGTCTTATTTACCTAAATAACCTAAGGACTACGGCTTCACATTAACAAGGTAAACAGTCTCTAAACAGATGTACAATATAAGGACAATGACCTTAAAATTGTGACAGTTCACAAAATATCTTAAATGGAGGTAGAAATGCACAGTGCAATATGATAAAAATATCTTTAATATGTATCAATATATAAACTATCCTAAACAGAGGAAGTACATACATACAGTATGACAAATATAATTTTACATTTGTATCAATATACAAAATATTTCAAATAGGAGTAGCAATATGTGTACAATATGACGATTATAGTTTTAAATTTGTATCAATATACAAATTATCTTAAATATGATTATAAAAATGGTTTACATTTGTATCAATACAAAAGACTCCATATCAGTGCAAATTATCTAAGGCTGATATTTTACTAAATTAGTTTACTAGTATATACAATAATCTGCCTTAATATACTAAACCTAGCCATTCCCTTTTAAGGAGACTCCATGGATTTCTTGCCGTATCTGGTGCCCTGGGTTAAGTCAAGGATACAGAAGGAGAACTGGAAGAAGAGAAAGAAGGTAGGAAAGGGGATGGAAGGCAAAGGAGAGGGAAAGAAGGAGAGGGACATGAAGAGGAGAGGAATCAAAAAATGCAAACCATGTTCTGGCCACAGTGATTAGTTCAGGAATGGGGAAATGTTCAAAACTAGGTCAGTGATATTCCTTCACAAGAATATTCTGCCAGGACTTTGAGAAAAGACTGACTCAGTTCACTGAAGCTAAAAAATTTGTAGTTAAGTTTAAAAATGAAATATTTACCATACGGCATTTAGTGGGTTCACTAAGACCCACAAATAGCTCAGATAATGCATTCTGCACACCATTCAACTATGTCTGAAACTAACCTTCCCACAGTTTCTTTTACAAGTTTCTGTTGCTTGAAATTGCAAGAATCTTAACTGACATCAGAAGTCCAATGGCTTTCATAGGCATTGTACGTGTCTATTTCTGTGGTTTAAGGTTCACCATGAATGGAACACAAAGCCAGTAACAAGTCTCAAAATTCAGCTCATTTTCATGTGCTTAATGCAAGAATAGCTTCTCTATTTTCACTTAAGACTTCATAATAAGAGATTAATTGTAACAGCAATTGTGATACCAACAGTTAATTTATCTGCTTGGTGTCCAAGTTGTTTTATATCAAAATTCCAGTGCTGAAACAGTGTTATAATCTGCTCAGTATTTTCAATTTTAAACTCCTGCCTGTAAAACATAACAATGAATGTTACATTACTTATCCAGATGAAGAGAATATTCAAAGAAAAATTAAATTCCCATATTATGTACTATAAAAGGAAGGACATAATAGCACAGTAATAATTCTTGTGGGAAATCAAAAAATAATATTAGGTCTATGTAGATTCCAGAAGTACTTTTCCTAACTAATAAAAGGTGTTTTCACATGCTTATTGTATTGAATAATAAGGGCAAGTGATCTATCTATATATGTTTACATATATGATATTGTATATATGATCACATATTTATGAATTTTAGAAAATTATTTAAGTTTTTAAATCTGTTTTGACACAGCCAAGACTACAAGGGTATGATTAAATCTCTTAAAATACATAAATTACTTACAATATTAAATTGACTTTTTTCTAACTTGTTAAGCACATCAATTAAAAAAATGAAGTTACTATGACATCTATCTTTTACTGTCTTCCAGAATGAGCAGAAATGAGTTTTAAAAGTATCTTCACAGCCTTCCCAGAAACATATCTCAATCCAAAAAGTTATTATGACAGCTTGGAGAAAAAATAAGTCAAAATATTTCAATAGACTCCATTTAACCAAGTACTTAGCACCACTGTATACTACAAAATCATACAAATGTGCTCAAAAGAAGAGTCTTACACTTCATCATCATGAAATTTCAAATGTTGTTTGATATTCTTGTTACAGTCTTTAACAACACCTTCAATAGACGACTCCATTCTTTTCTTCTTTTCAGTAACAGTACTGCTAACATCAGCTACATTGAAAAAAAATGCCATTAAAATGTAATGTTGAAGACAAAGATTTTGCTCCCACATATGCAAGTAAACACAGATACAGGTTTAAAGTTATTCAACAATACAAAAGGGAGTTAAAAACAGCACCAACAAAATGCCTCAAGCAGTTCACATTTTACAGCACTCAAGATTTTTGCTTTGCAGACAAATATTCCACCAAAGTCAAACAAAATTCTAAAATCAGAAACACTTGTGTTCCTGATCATTGTGAATGAGGAATACTTAGCATTACTACAAGTATAATCTTCTTGCTGAAGATAACTTTTAAATTTGGAGATCATAAAAAGACTAATAAATAAAATAATAGAACAAGAAGAATCTTATAAGGATATATTTTTTATTTGAAAGACTACTCTCCAATTGAAAGGACATTTAGCTGTATTACTGTTAGAACTCTGGCTAGGCAGTGGTGACACACGCCTTTAATACCAGCACTCGGGAGGCAGAGGCAGGTGGATCTTTATGAGTTCAAAGCCAGCCTGATATGCAGAGAGAGAGAGAGTTCCAGAATAGCCAGGATTACACAGAGAAACCCTGTCTGGAAAAAACAAAACCAAAACAAAAATAATAGAACTCAGTATATGTTCTTTAAAAAAAAACAAAAACAAAAACAAACAAACAAAAAACCTTTATTAAAGAGCCAGAATCCAGGCTGTCACCCACCTTTTATACCAGCATTTGGGAGGAAGATGCTGGGAGATCTTTGAGTTCAAAGTTATTTTGGTCTATACAGTGAGTTCCAGACCAACTAGGGCTACATTGAGAGACCCTGTCTCAAAATATTTTTAAATTAAGTCAAATTTTTAAAAAAGCGAAGGCCAACATTCAAAAGGATAATTAAATGAAGGAATAAAAATTTATTTGGAAAATAGTAATGATATTTTGAAATGTACTGTTTACAAATAGAAACAGACAGAAAAAAACTAATAATTATCAAGAACATTTTAAATACTTTTTTGAAGTTTTGTTTTGTTTTGGAGACAAGGTTTCTCTGTGTAGTCCTGGCTGTCCTGGAACTCTCTCTGTAGAACAGGCTGGCCTCGAACTCATAGAGATCTGTTTGCCTCTTCCTCTCGAGTGCTGGGATTAAAGGTATGTGCCACCACCACCTGGCATTTGTGAAGCTTTTCATAGGACATTTACAGTTTATAAAATTTTAATACTTCAAATAATGTTTGCCAAAAACATGCCTTTCTACCATAATCATCTTTCACTGCCTAAGATGAAACTAATATTTAATACTTTCAGCATCTACAATATATTTAGTAAACAAGTACTCTGATACCACACAACTGTGGATCCTCCAAAAAAGACTTGGCATTATTTATACTTTAAGTCTTCTTATTTTAAGAATTAGTCTTAAAGAATAATGTCTCCTAAACTAGCTGAGATGCCTCAATCATAGAACTATAGCACCCTGTTGACAATCAGGAGATCTCCCTTTTGAAGAGTAAAGTGGCTAAAATAGAAATTTTCAAGCCAGAACGAGTTGCACAGTAAGATCCTGTCTAAAAAACAACCTGTGTGTGTGTGTGTGTGTGTGTGTGTGTGTGTGTGTGTGTGTGTGTATCTCACAGCAATTAAAAAATGTATCACAAGATTTAAAAAGAAAAAGGGCTATGAATTTGAAATAGAGCGGGGATACATTACACTGGAGTGTTCAGAAGGAGAAAGAAATGACATAATTATATTATAATCTCAAAAAAGTTACTACATAAGAAATCAAATAGACATGAGTACTGCCTCTTATAAAGCTCATAAAACTGATAATTAACAGAATTTAAAACTTAGTGTCTTTCTTACATCTGATTAAAGATCTCTCACTGGCCAGTAAAACTGTCTTTCATTTTAGATACATAATTTATTGTTAAAAAGGATATGGGCGGGACTATTTGGATTCAGTGTGTTAAATATATAAACCATAAAAGAGGTTGGGGTAGGCAGACACATGTGGATGCCTGTGAGTTTGAGGCCAACCTTATCTACATAGTAAAACCCAGGATAGCTAAGCCTACCAGAGACCTCCACAGAGATGCTGTTAAAGCTGAATAAAAAGTCTTTATTGCCAGTCAGCAGATGCATGGAGAACTTGCCCAAATCATGTAGCCCTAAGCCTTACAATTATTAGCCTTTTATGCCAAATATCATATCCTGGGTGGCACATTTCAGTTAGCAAGAAGTGGAACTGAGGAAGCAAAGTGCAGGGTTAATACACGTGTGGATTTTTCACTCTGGGAACTTTCCCAGCCACATCCTGGAACCACTGACTTGACCTTTGTGGCTGCTTTGGCAGATAGGCTGCTGGGGCTGCCTAGTTTTATGTCAACTTGACACAATCTAAAGTTATCTAAGAGGAGAGAACCTCAATTAAGGAGATGCCTCCATAAGATCGGGCTGTAGGCTGTTTTCTTGATTAGTGATTGATGAGGGAGGGCCCAGATCACATCCCTGGGCACATGTTCCTGGTTTGCCTAAGAAAGCAAGCTGAACAAGCCAAGACGAGGAAGCCAGTAAGCATCCATGGCCTCTACATGAGCTCTTGCCTCTGAGTTCCTGTCCTGATTTCCTTTGATGATGAACAGTGCTGTGGCAGTATAAGCTGTGCTGATATTTTATTTTTATGTTAATAAATAAAGTTTGCCTGGAGATCAGAAGAAATAGCAAGCCATTTTAAGTAAACACAAAAGTCAGGCAGTGGTCAGGTACACGCCCTGAATCCAATCACTTGGCAGGCAGAGTCTCTGTGTGTTCAAGGCCATACTAGGGAACAGAGCCAATTGTGGGACACACATCTTTAATCCCAGTACCCACCATAGAGACCTGGAGGTCTGTACAGACAGGCAGTGACAAGGAAGTGAGGTAGCTGGGTTAAGAGCCAATGAGAGGACAGAACAGCAAGGCAATAAAGGCATGGGAAGACAGGAAGTAGCTCCCTTTGGTAGCTGCAGTGTGGTGAGGTAAGGTTAGCTGGTGGCTATTCCTATTTCCCTGATCTCTAAGGCTTTCACCCCTATATTTGGCCCCGTGTTTTTTTTTTATTTAATAAGACCGCTTAGAAATTCGTCTACAACAAGCCAAATAAACCCTTTCTTCCTCAAGTTGCTTTGGTCATGGTGTTTCATCACAGCAATAGTAACCCTAAGACAGTGGGAATTTTTGCCAACTTTCTGGGTTTCAAGGCCTGAATGGTGTTTCTATCATTGATCGGTTGTGCTAAGTTCTGGGACCTATTACAGTCTGAAGGTCTACTAAGTTCTGGGTGCCTGTTACAGTAGAGATACTATTTCAAAAGAAAAAGAAGTTGGGAGGGAGAAAGGAATCCAGGAAGATTCTAGACAACAGAGTAAATGAAACACAAGTATACATAAACTTGTGTATAGACAAATCTGTGAATCCAATGAATTATAAAAAATTGTTTCTCATTCATTTTACTTTCCATAATGCCATTTACATCACACATATACAAAAGTACCATTTTTTTTTTTTTTTTGGTTTTTCGAGACAGGGTTTCTCTGTGTAGCTTTGTGCCTTTCCTGGAACTCACTTGGTAGCCCAGGCTGGCCTCGAACTCACAAAGATCCGCCTGCCTCTGCCTCCCGAGTGCTGGGATTAAAGGCGTGAGCCACCACCGCCCGGCAAAAGTACCATTTTTAATTTTTCCTATTGAGGTAACAATTAACTAAGAATATTTTCAAGCTAAGTAAAAAAATATTTGTGCAAAATCCTATCACTGAGAATAAAGCATTAACAATCCTATAACACATTAACACTAAATAGTTATAATTTTTTTCCAAAATAATATTTAAACATTATATAATTTTAAGCAATTTTCTCTAGATACAAATACATCAAAAAAGTACCTCCATTTTTTTCATTTTATTCTTTATTTCAGTTCTGTAAAGAAATTACATTAAAAAATTAAAGCTGAGGTTTATTTCAGTGGTCAAGAATCACCCCCAAACACAAAGCACTTCCAAAGCTAAGCCTTTTAATTAGGTGTAAATTTATAATATAAAATGCTTGGTTTCAAGGAAATATCACATGTGAAATAACATATCTAATACCTATTAGACAAAAAACGTAATATTTTCCTATTCTTTTTTGCTTTTTTAAAATAGGAACCCAGTTAGCACAAGATGATCACAAACTAGTTATGTATCTGAGATTGTCACTGAACTTCTTACCCCCCTGCCTCCACCTCCCCAGTGCTGGGATTAGAGGTATGAAAATAATTTTTGAGCAGGCAAAATTTTTTTAAAAATATGACCCTGCATCTTCATCCCTTCTTTGGAGAATCCCATATCTTCTTAGGATTACCAAATACTGGACTTTTTCTGCATTTAACAAAAAGAATGAAAAACATTTTTATTAAAAACAAAAATGAAAAATTAAATATGCTATTTTAGCTAATTTTAATGAAATAGTAATTTTATTTATAGTTTTCAGGAATTTCCCCAACATAATATTTTAAAGCAGAAATATAAATGCAATATTATTCTGAAGGCTAGATGGAATAAAATCATAAGTGGTTACAATTTTATAAGAATAGTTTTTCCAGCCCTTCTAGGATAATATCATTGTAAGTTATTTATAATTTATTGATGTATGTGAACTGTACAGGCAAAGTACTCTATCTATTTCTAGAATTTTGAGATAGGCTTGTGAAGATTAAGAGTAAAAAAAGTCTATGAAATCACTAACCTTTTATTCTATTTCAGGTGGCAATGTAAAAATCAAATATGAACTGAGCAGGCAAGATGACTCAGGAGGTGAGGGTGCAGCGCTTACTACCAAGCCTGAAAACTGCAGGACTCGTCCCTGAGACACCCATGGTGAGAGGAAAGACCCAACTCCTGTAAATTGTCCTCTGTCAAACCCTGTTTCCCAACACACACCAAGAAATTGAACTATGGGAGACCATGAAACTCAGAACTGGATATATTGTACCTGTAGGAGCAGAGTCTGCTGAACGGTCCAGTCCATCATCTGTTTCTTCTACCACTTCCATTATTTCCTCTTTCCATTATCAGCATCATAGTGATAAGATTGCTTTGTGCCTGTGGTTGGCCATCGGTGGCGTCCCAGATTTCTCAGACTGCTTTTTTTCAGGGGGAAATAGAATTTAATGTTTTGTCTTTGAAAACAGAAAAACAGATCTCTCACTTGAACCTAAAACAATCAGCTTAAACCAATGTAATCCAATAAGAATGAAATTAATTGAATAAAAAGTTAGCAGTTTCCATATATTATTAAATCAAAAGTTAACAGTTTGTAATTTCTGAATTAAAAAAAGATGGTTGGAGAGAGGGCTCAGTAGTTAAGAGTGCATACTGTTCTTGCAGAGGACATAAGCTTGTTTCCCAACAGTCACATCAGGTGGCTCATAACTTCCTGTAACACCAGCTCTAGGAGGCTCTAATACCTCTGGTTTCCACAAGCAACTGAACTCTCATGCCCATACTTATACTCACATCCAAACCTATATATATATATATATATATATATATATATATATATATATATATATATATATAGTTGAAAATTAAAGTCTTTGTATGTTTTTTGAGATAGGGTTTCTCTGTGTGACAGTCCTGGCTGTCCTGGAACTCACTTTGTAGACCAGGGTGGCCTCGAACTCACAGAGGTCTGCCCACCTCTGCCTCCCTAGTGCTGGGATAAAATGCATGCCCTGCCACTGCCACCACCACCACCTGGAAAAACTGGAAATCTTAAAAAGAAAAAAATTAATGGTGGCTTTAACCCTGACTCCAAATGTATTTGTACTTAACCACTGGGCTATCTAATTTTTGGTCTCATCACTGTCAGATTCTTAAAATTTTTTAATAGATCTTTAAGGCAGTATCTGACCCAAAATGAATCCGTGTATGCAATCACTATAGATCACAGCATACCCCAAATCTGTTGGTAGCAAAGCTAAACTTGGCATGGCTGGGGGTGTGGTTTGGAGGTGCAGGGTATGTTGACCATGCAATAAGGCCTGTGTTCAACTGTCAAAACTGCCTGAAAAAAATGACCCAGACATGGTGAGTCGGGTCTCCCTTTGATCAGAGCATTCCACTCTGGAGGCTGACAATGAGTAGCTCAAGTCCAGCCCAAGCCACATAGGGCTTTCTGGTCATTCTGGCTTACAGTGAGGCCCTGTCTCAAAAATATTCAAACAAACCAACAAAAAACCCAAGTGAACAAACAAACAAAAAGATAGCTGTGCTTATACACTCTTAGAATCCCAGTACCTAAATGGCTAAAGTAGGAATGTCAGGAGGCCATCTCCAGACACAGAGCAATATCATGTCTTCTAAAGCACACCCCCAAAAATAGAGCTCAGCAGTTATGAGTACTTAGCCAGTTTAAAACAAAACAAAACAGGACTTAAGTTCTGAAAATGCAGTGGCCAACACCAAGCTACCAAGGTTACAACCGCCTGGAACTCAAGCCCCAAGGAATGTAACGTCCTCTCTGCAGACATACAGGCATAAATGTAAATCTTTTTAAAAAAAAAAATCAGTCTGGTCCTTGGAAAAGTAATGTCCATACAGTCTATATCAAAATGAAGGTAGGTTCCAAAGGATGCAGGCCTGGCCTCAGGGAAAGTACAGAGGTAAAGTCCCTGTCCCTCAATGTACCAGGCTGCAGACAACATTCCTCCAGTCACACCTCGAATCCCCCACCATGGCCCCTTGCCTCCCCTACAGGATCCCTCTCTGCTCGAATTGGCATCTCTGTAACATTGGCGGTGGGAACCTCCAGATCCTCTAAGCTTTCCATCCTTCCACCTAGGATTCAGCCTGCCCAAGGCCCAGTATTCAGCAAGGACACTGTTCTGCCCAGATTAGGACCCCCAAAGAGACCACTGGAGACCAAAGACATCCAGAATGCAATAGCAAGGTTTACTTCTTTATACAAGCTAGCAGGGAGCCCTTGTCCACAGTGCCTGGCTAATCGAGGCATGGAGGAGAGTTCCTCTTTCTTGGGGAGGTTAGCTTTTGAAGGCAAAAACCACAAAATTCTTCAGAGAGGAGGGGGTTAGTACGGATCCACCCTTGATTGGGCCAATTTTCCTGAGATTGGACTTTATGCTATTTTTTGCTCTGTCAGGAGTTTTACAGCCCATCTCCAAAATCTGGTCATGTTATCTCGGGGAAGGGGGGCGTCTCATGGTTAGTTACCACCAGACAGTCTGATTTTGTACTTTAAAAACTTCTGACTTCACCCTGTCTGGGAATAGGGAACTGACTCGGTTCTGGCTATTTTAAGATGTCCCTTTCCTCAGCTCTCTGGGCCTTAGGGGGAACTGGGGTGGGGGTCTCTCAGTCACCATCTCCATTTTAATGTCAGTGCCTCCATGGGGTTCACTGCCATCTCATTTTACCTTTGAGGTCCCAGGAATGCCAATGGGAATTTGCCTCCCAGGTAAAATGGACCCCGGCCTCCCTAGAGAGGACACACTCCTCCCCTCCTCATACTCCTTCCTTCTCACACTCCTCCCCCTACACTCCTCCCCTCCTCACACCTGAACTAACCCCCCTGGATGAACCAGGCTTACCAGTCTCCCAACAAGCAAAGGTCCTTAAAAACTGTTGCGTCCTACCCCTCAAAGCTGCCCTGGCAAAATGACAGCCTGAGCCAGAGGAAAGCCAGTCTCAACCACATTCCTTGCTCATTGGCTGAATAATGTGCGCATGTGCATTTAGCATTGCACATGTGCAGTTGGTGTTGCGCACTCTTGGTGCCCATGAGCACTCCTGGTGCGCATGGCACCTAGGCCGGCAATAACTAGCTAAAAAGTTCTTCTGGTTTCCCCTTCACAACCCTCCCATGAACTGCTGAGATGTTAGGAGATTTGAGGTCCCTTGCTTTCCAGTTTATTAAGTTTATAGGACGATTGCCCCTGCAGAGAGACAGAGTTTGCTTCCCAGAACATACATGGTTTTTTGTTGTTGTTCTTTTGTTTGTTTTTTGTTTTTTTTCCTGGCCACAGGCACCTGTGCAGACAGCGACACTTATACGTACACATAAATAAAACTAAAAGTAAAACATGTTTTACTATTTTACCCTTCAAGAAAATGAGTCAAATAGGAAAAATGAACACCCCCTCCCTTGTGAACCAGCACTTTGCCAGTATTCACTGAAACACTTAGGCACTATCTGACACCTCTCTGGAGCTTCCACACTGCATCTGTCTCACCCGTGTTTGTCTGTTAGTCCTCAGTCAGAAGGCTTCTCAAGAGGCCTACCTCTGTTAGTTCCTAATAAGGCTCCTCAAGAGGCCTATCCTTCTCCAGAAAAAAAGGCTCCTATAGTTTTTTGTTGGGACTGCTGGTCAGCTCTGTACTGCCAGCCATTCCCAAGTCACTACACAGAGATTTCTCATTAATTATGAAAGCTCTGTCAGTAGCCTAGGCTTGATTTTAGCTAGCTCTTATAAGTTTAATCACCCCATTTCTACTATTTTTTGTGCTGCACCAAGGCTTGTTTACCTCATCTATGTACTTTTCATGTTGCCTCTTCTGCATCTGGCTGGCCAGTCCTGAGACTCTACCCTTCTTCCCAGTGTCCTTCCGGTAGTCTGCTCCCCCACCCAATCTCTTCCTGCCCAGCTATAGGCCAGTCAGCTCTTTATTAATCAATGAGAGTAATACATGTTCACAGTGTACAAAGATTGTTCCACAGCATTTCCCCCTTTTTTGTCTAATTAAAAAGGAAGCTTTTACCTTTAACATAGTAAAATTATATACAACAAAACAGTTATGAAGTAAGAATAACAGTTACAATATCCACTGCATTTGTATTCGGCAAAATTTTAGAGAAAATAGTCTATTATTTATGTTATCTTTGCCAGTCTCAAGTTTTATACCTATTTTACCTTTTATCATAAATAAGGAAAACTTAAAGTCTAATTATTTAGTCTTTAACTCTAATAAAGACTCCAGGAAGGTGGAATGTTAACTAGAGACAGGGACATCTGACTGCCTGGACAGTCACCCAAAGTTCTCTGCAACCTTGGGGCATCCAATGTTGACCTACAGGCCTAGAGTATCTAACAGACACTTTTAAGAATCAGGTAATGCACACCCTTGATGCAGAGGGAGGGCCTTGGACCTGCCTCAGCTGAATGTGCCAGGCTTTGCTGACTCCCCATGGGAGGCCATACCTTTTCAAAGGAGGGCATGGGGGCATGGGCTGGTGGAGGGAAGCTGAGGGGAGGAGAGGAGGGATGAGGGAGGGATCTTCTGTGGATGGTATGTGGAATGAATAAAAAAATCTTAAGAAAAAAAGAAGCAGGGAATTTTGAAGGACTATCCTACCTTGTCTTGGCAAAGTTTGGCGGTCACTTTCTTTTGTGTCTTGCTGGTCCAGTTTGAAAAGTATACTGTCAGCAATTGAGGCACGGGCAATTTCTTTGCCCACATAGATATCTTTTGCCATAAAGAAATCAAACTCCACATGGAGTTTCTTTGCTGCCCATCATCTTCTTTGAAGTAAATTGGTGCTGTCAATAGCACAAGTTTCACTGTCATGAAAAGCCTTAGGTTATTAAACATATTACATGTGATATTCTGTAGGTCTTTGAAGTGTTTGAAGACCATTTGTCTTCTAAATATATCTGTGTATAAACTTGAAAACATACTTAATATGACCACAACTTTGATTATTGTAGATGATGAACTATTAATATGTATTTTTAAATGATACATTAGCTTTTTGTGGTTTTTTGAGGCAGGGTTTCTCTGTGTAGTTTTGGTGCCTGTTCTGGATCTCACTCTGTACACCAGGCTGGCCTCAAACTCACAGAGATCCTCCTGGATCTGCCTCCAGAGTGCTGGGATTAAAGGTGTGTGCCACCACCACCTTGCCCATATACATTACCTTTTAAAATGAGCTGCATAAGCACAATGCCCCCAAACAAGAGTAGAAACATACATACAGTATAACAAAAATAACTTTAAATTTGTATAAATAAATCAAAATCCACACCAATGTAAAATATTTTGAGGTTAATAGTTGTTTTCTGGATTAAAGTAGATTTAATAATCCACCCTTTCATTTCATCATTTCTATATCATATCTCTTTTTTTTTCTTTAGAAAGAGATCTTTGAATTTAGCTTCTTTGTTTAGCTTTCTTCCTATGACTAATAACAACTTGTAACCAACCCCCTTTAAATGATGAAAAGCATCCATAAACAGTCTTTTGGAAAATGGGTGCTGTTTTTTTTTTCCCGACTGCTACCTGTTGTCTAGGGGTGCTGGCATGTTTAAGGGACCCTGAGAAAATTTAGTATAATGTTTATGTCCTGGATGGAGCGATTTGTGTGGCTGGCCCATGTCAGTCTGGAAGCTGTTCTGAATGCAGAACTCTGAGGAAGCTATAACAGAGACACTCTGAGAGGGTAGATCACCTGGGACATCTATTTGCTTTGGTGTCTGGTCCCCTTGCTCTGAAAACACATAAACTTTTAAAGGTAATGTATAAATCTGTGTTAATACAAGTATAGACTGTGTGTTGTACACTAGTTAGCCAAAGATGATTTTTTTGTTTTATGTTTGAGCAGGTAAAACGTACATTAAGTGTTTTGTAGTTTTTTAAGGTTTATTTCTTTATGTCTGTAGCCAGGATTTTCAGGGGGTCTTCTCCAATCAAACATGATCCATATCAACACGGAATGAATCCACAGCCTCCCATTTCCTGTGGAAATAAAAGCATAATTTCTCCCCCAATGCAACATACCTTTTGACTTCCTTTTTGAAGTCAAGATATTTTTAAAATATATAGGTTGGTTTAATCTAGCAGCTTTCATAATCCAATGTCACTTAGCAGCTATTGCTCCTTCATCAGCAGTCAAAAAATTCAGACAACACAATATCATACAGGATCCAAACTCTCTGTGTATTTCCCATCTCTATGTGGCTTATTTTTATTAATTTATTTGTTTTAAGGGCTTTACTTTATTATTTTTGTCTATGACTATCTATATCATTTCTCTTTTCTCTCCCAAGACTATGCATAATTTAAACACACTGAAACCCAGTTAGAGATTTTTTTTTTCCCATCTGGATCTGTCTTTACTGAACATCTGTATTGTTTTTTGATTGCATGAGACAAATCTTAGGATGTTATATCAGCTGCCAGCACTGCTCAGGTCAGTGAATGGCTCTAGCACATGGTAGTTGGCAGCTGGCTCCATCCTGTAGGCAGCTGCCAGAAGACACATGTCTGTACTGCAGCCAGCATGAGAGACACAAACAAGGCTTGGAAGCCACGTCTGGCTCTATGTTTATGTGTTTAGAACCTTTTTTAAGCTTTCTCAGATCTTATGTGGTATGTAGGTGCCCCAGGTTGGAATGCCATTTGAAGGCAGATTTTTTTCATTGGGCCTGCTGTTCAATTCTGTCTCACCAGCCGCTCCCAAATAATTACACAGAGATTTCTTATTAATTATTAAAACTTTCCTACTAGATTAGACTTATTTTTAATTAGCTCTTATATCTTAAGTTACCCCATTTCTATTAATCTGTGTGCTGCCCTGAGGCTCATTTACCCCATCTATGTACTTTTCATGCTTCTTCTTCTTCTTCTGAGACTCTGCCCTGCTGTGGAATAATTCTTCTGTATACTGTAAATATGTATTACTCTCATTGTTAATAAAAAACTGATTGGCTGATATTTGAGCAGGAAGAGATAAGGCAAGACAGCTGAGACAGACAGAATGCTGGGATGAGGAAGGTTGGAGTCAGAGTGTGGCCAGCAGATGCAGAGAAGCAAGATGGGAATGTTGTTCTGAAAAACGTAACAGGCCACATGGCAAATACATAGGTAAGAAATATGGGTTAATTTAAGGTTTTGCAGGACCTGTCCCTTCATATGCTCAAGCAGGTCACAGATGGGGTAGATGTTGGGGTGGGCCAACTCAAAGTCCCGGATGTGGGTCTGGGTAGTAGCTGAGTTGTTGAGTCAGGATCTCCACCTGGACTGTCCCCAGCTCTCATGTGTCCAGGCCACCAGGGCCAGCTCTCCTATGGCCTTCAGTGGTAACTCTGGCCACAGACATCAACACCTACCCCAGCTGTGGTAGGGCCATGGCTGGGCCTTAAGCCACACCTTGGACCCCAATGTCACCATGGCCTTGGGTGGCACCTCAGACCACTCAGTTCAGTATGGCCCTGGTGGCAGCATGACCATGGGATATCAACATGGTCTCAGGCAGCAACCCAAACTAGGCGCATCTATATTTGCCCTGGGTAACAACACAGGCCACAGACATCAACGAAGATCCCAGCTGCAGTAGGGCCATGGATCCAGACATGGCCCTCGGCAGCAGCACAGACCCTGACATCACATGGCCCCAGATGGCCACACAGTCCACCCATATCAGGCTGTTCCTCACCACCATCATGTCTTCAGTTACTCTTCACTCTACAGAGCACAAACCACTCTGTTTCTCCTTCTCTTCCATTTCTCCACCGCATACCTGTTCATCATAGTGGCACCTGCCCACCTGAGCCCCTTGTCATGACTGTCAATATATTCTAAGCTAGCTTCCTGACAGGTGTTTGGTTTTAATACTCTTTTTTCAATACTTGTTTTTACATTTTAAAACATGACACTTTACCAGCAGTGGTGATGCACGCCTTTAATCCCAGCACTCAGGAGGCAGAGGCAGGCTGATCTCTACGAGTCTGAGGTCAGCGTGGTCTACAGAGGCAGCCAGGGCTACACAGAGAAACCCCATCTTGAAAAAAAATAGGGTGCTTAGCATCATATTGTCTCTTCTAGGGAAAAAAATGCCATATTTGTGCTGAGAATTGATTACTGGTATGATTACATTGAAACATCCTATCAAGGAAAAAGGGACGTTTTTCATTAAGTAAAGATGTTTTGTGTCCATATATTTATACAGGCACATACACGTTATACATAGAGTCCAGAAGATGTCACGGGTATCATTCCTCAACTATGGTCCACGTTATTACATTATCTTGGAGCTTGCTGATTAGACTAGTTTGGATGGCCAGTGAGCTCCAGGAATTTTCCTGTCTTCATCCTCCTGCCCTCCCACACCCTTGAATTACAGACCTGCAGCACCACACTGGGCTAATTCACCTGGTTCTGGTGATCCTATTCAAGTCTCCTGCTTGTATGGCAAGCATTAAACTGAACAGGTCTTCTCTCCAGATCCTACTTCTGAACTTTAAAAATCATTGTGTAGATTGAACTTTATTTGTGTGTGTGTGTGTGTGTGTGTGTGTGTGTGTGTATGTGTGTGTTCTACTATGGCCATATTTAGGCAGAAAAATTAAGTGTGTTGATCATTTGGGTTTTTTGTTTTGTTTTTGTTTTTTTGAGACAGGTTTTGTGTGTGTGTGTGTGTAGTTTTGGTGCCTGTCCTGAATCTCGCTCTGTAAACCAGGCTGGCCTCGAACTCACAGAGATCCGCCTGGCTCTGCCTTCAGAGTGCTGAGATTAAAGGCATGCACCACCACCATCCGGCACATATATGTTGATTATAATGAACTTGATTTCCTTCATTTTTTCGTTTCTGAAAATGCAATGCTGGATCTACTTGGTCTGAGACGCTGCATGGAATGCTTCCTTGAAAATAGCTGGGCCCGATGATTTCCTGTGGAATAGTGCCTTGATTGTTGTCTTGAATTTTTCCCATTCTTTTGTCTCTATTGAGGTACACTTTAGTTAACTGTCATTTTCTGCACAATTCTATATTACATTTAGGTTTGAAAGTTTGTGTAGAGATCTAATAAATTATAACAATAAAATATATCTGGTTTTAAATTTCTTCTTGTGTTTAAGTGAACAATAAAGAGTATGACACAGTATGATAAAATCTCCTTTGATTTATGAGTTTTTGTCTTTTGAGACAAGGTCTCTGTGACATTGTGTCATAAAGCTGCTTTTGTCAGGATATTTACTGTTACCGTTGTTGATGATGCTGGAACTTGAACTTAGGGCCTTGGCACTTTCTAGGCAAGCTCTCTACTCGAGCTCTATTTTGGCCCTTAAAATATTTTGTTGAAGGATCTCACTTTGCTGTCTAGATTAGACTTCAACTTGCTCTGTAGCCATGGAAGACCTCAATACAAGATGTTCTGTTGTTAGAATCTTAGATGGTCTTTTAATAAAAAAAAAAAAACCCAGAGCCCTATATCAGGGTGAAAGCTGAAAGATCAGAGAAGCAGAACAGCCAGCTACTAGTTCTTTCCTCTTTGCAATCCTCAGCCTGAAGAGAGTGAGTTCCTGTTTCCTCACACCTTATATACCTTTCTCTGCCCAGACATCACCTCCTGGGATTAAAGGTGTGTGTGCTTCCCAGTACTGGGATTAAAGGTGTGTGCCACCATTGCCTGTTTCCAGTGTGACCTTGAACTCACAGAGATCCAGACAGATCTCTGCCTCCAGAGAGATAGGATTAAGGGCGTGTGCCACCACTATCTGACCTCTCTGTCTAATTAGAGACTGGTCCTGTCCTCTGACCCGCAGGTAAGTTTTATTGGGGTGCACAATATATCACCACAATGGCCCTACCTCAGCATCCTGAGGAACTCACATACAGGATGTCCCTGCCTCAGCATCCTGAGGAACTCACATACAGGATGTCCCTGCCTCAGCATCCTGAGGAGCTGATGTTGCAGGCTTCCACTACCAAATTCAGTGTTTTTGCCTTTTTCAGGCAAGGAGCCTCTATGTAGTTTTGGATGAGAGGTTCCGAGAGGCAGACCAGATCCATGAGAGGTTACTAATAGCCCTGGCGGAGACCAGGCCTTAGTTTTGGTTCACTGGAACTGGCTGGAGCTGAGGGATCAGTTTTCAAGAAGACCACAACTCAGGGGCAACCAATCAGCAGGCCCCGCACACTTGTAGTCTAGGATAGCTGGTTCTCCACAGCCTTCTGCTGGCTCAGCAGGTGCTCCACAGCCTTCTACTGGCTCAGCAGGTGCTCCACAGCCTTCTGCTGGCTCAGCAGGTGCTCCACTATCTTCTGCTGGCTCAGCAGGTGCTCCACAGCCTTCTGCTGCCTCAGCAGGTGCTCAACTATCTTCTGCTGGCTCAGCAGGTGCTCCACTATCTTCTGCTGGCTCAGCAGGTGCTCCACAGCCTTCTGCTGGCTCAGCTGGTGCTCCACAGCCTTCTGCTAGGTAAAGATAGCTCTCCATACCCTGCTGCTGGAGCATCTCCAACCTCTAGAGCCTCCCACCAATCAGCCCCCAGTCTAATCTTTCCTCCACCAACCAGCCCCAGATGAATCCCTCCTCCCCGGAATTTCCCTAACCCTGCTTAGAAGGATCCCGTAACCTTCTCTGGGAGGTCTCCATTTACTACCCCAATATGTTGGAAATTTTAATAAATGCTCTTGCTGATTGCATTCGTGACTTGCAGTCTTTTATGGGACCTCATGCAGACCCTAACACTGGAGATTCTTCAGTCTGATATCTTCCTGCCTCTGCCTCCATCTAGACTGCTTGGATTACAGATGTGAGATACCACGTCCATCCTTTTGTTTTTCAATTCGTAGTTACTTTCTGTTCTGATTGTTTTTATGTCCTTACCACTCTCTTTCTGTGTTGCTTACTGACATTTAATTTTGGATCACTAGCTTGTGTTTTATTTTAGCATTTTTCCTTTTAGAGTGATACAATTTCTCCCTGTGTACTATTGAGCTAAATCCCTGAAGTTCTAATAGGCAGTATTTTCACTACTATTTCAATCTATGTATTTAAATTTTTCTTTGTGAGTTCTACATTTCATACATTTCTTAATGTGCTAATAGCACTTCAAATATCTATGGTTTCTAAATGCATTTTTCTTGGCATTTTCTAACAGTATTTTTCTCTGAATAAACTTTCTGAATTGAAGTTCATCATTTACATAGTGCTGTTTACATTTTTTTTTTAAAAAAATCTATGCTTGGTAAGAATAGACATATTCTAATTTAGTACCACAGAATTCTAGATATGTGCGTTAAATTGAACTTATTGATCAACATTTAGTCTTTTGTTTATTTTGCTAATATATCTGTCTCTTTGGCTGCAAAGTCATTAAAGAACAGTTGGATATAAGGTAAAAGTCTTGTACAGTACAAAAATATTGTACTATAAATTCTTCCTTTTATAGCTATCAATTTTACACACACACACACACACACACACACACACACATTTGAGACAGTGTCTCACTGTGTAGTCTCGAATCCTCGAATTCTCTATGTAGAAGGCTAGCCTCAAACTCACAGAGTTCTGCATACTGCTGCCTCCTGAGTGCCGGGATTAAAAGCTTGCACCACTACCACTAGCTACATTTGTATTTTGGAAGTATAAACTTAAAATGTATAAATCTTCCTATGACTTGAGCTCTTAAGCATTATATATCGCTGTGGAATAATACTTTTGTACACTGTGAAGATTCATCACTCAGATTGGTTTAATAAAAAGCTGATTGACTGGTAGTCAGGCAGAAAGTATAGATGAGACACCAAACTAAGATAACTAGGAAGAAGGAGGGTAGAGTCAGAGGAACTATTAGCTAGACACAGAGGAAGTGGGACATGTACAAAATGAGGTAGCAAGTCATGAGACACATGGTGTAACTTAGACAAGAAATATGGGTTAGTTTGAGTTGTAATAGCTGGTTATTAATAAGCCTGAGATATTGACTGAGCATTTATAATTTGTATTAAGACTCTGGGTGGTTGTTTGGTTGCAGGCAGTCAGGACAAGAAAACTCCACCCACAGTATATTGACCATACTAATGCTTCTTGCATTACCTTCTGCAGTTGGTTATTTATAGAAGGAGAAGAGGAGGAAGAAAGAGTGTAAGAGACAGAGGGGGTGGAGGACACCAGGAGAACAAGGTCCTCTAAATCAAGTGAGCAAAGCTCATATGAACTCACAGAGACTGAAGCAGCATGCACAGGACCTGCACAGGTCTGCACCAGGTCCTCTATGTATATATCATGCCTTTCAGTTTAGGATTTTTTTTTTTTTAGATTTATTTATGTATGTATGTCTGCAGGCCAGAAGAGGGCACCAGATCTCATTACAGATGGTTGTGAGCCACCATGTGGCTGCTGGGAGTTGAACTCAGGACCTCTGGAAGAGCAGTCAGTGCTCTTAACCTCTGAGCCATCTCTCCAGCCCCCCAGTTTAGGATTTTTATGGGACTCCTGAGTGTGTGAACAAGTGGGTCTCTGATTCTAATGCTGCTCTTGGGGCTCTATTCCTTCTGTTGGCTTGCCTTGTACAACTTGGATGTGATTGCTTTTGTTTTATCTTATTATATTTATTTTGTTATGTTTTGTTGTTATCTCTTAGAAACCTATTCTTTTCTAATGAAAGACAGAAAGGGAGTCTATCCAGGTGGGAGAGGTGGTGGGGCGAAACTGGGAGAAATAGAGAGGGGGAAATTATAATCAGGATATATTGTATGAGAAAAGAACCTATGTTCAATAAAAGGGGGAGAGAAAAATAAAATACCCTATTTTAATATTTATCACATACTTCTCAATTTGTTCACACTAGAAATTTCCATATAATCTATTTCAAGTGTGCCCTTATCCCATATGAGATAATATCTAATTATGTTTTATAATGTTATAATCTCCCACATCCTGATACATATAGTCCATTTACATTCACAGTACCCAACTCATCTGTATGGACCTACTGCCACCAATATACTTTATGAATTTTACCTTGTAGTTTCTTTATTCTCCTTTTATTTTCTGTGTAGAATTGTTTTTTTCCATCTTGTTTAATTCCATTTTCTTGTATAATATTAGAGAGACCAGCCTTAATATTATGCATCCCAGAGGCTCAGGAGAGAGAACTACTAACGGTGAGGACTATTTTCAGGAAATAGAATCTCAGCACACCGAGCTCTATCGTCCACTTGCTTTAATTCCTCTGGCATAACATCCTTTATACACAGCTTCAGTTCTGTTCTCATGTCTAGCTCCTTTCTTGCCTGATTTCTCTCTATACTTATCTATTGCTCCAACTAAGTTCTATCTTAATTCTCTCGTCTTAATTCTGCCTCATCTAGGTCCTTTTTACCTTGTTCTTACCCAGCTAGGACTTCCCCATCTGTCTCTTCCTCATCTTCCATCTTGTCCACGTGTACTCTCGGGTCAAAATCATCAGTATCCCTCTCCATTCTCCATCTCTCCATTCTCTACGTTCCTCCTAAGTCTCCCAGGAATCCAGGTATAAACCCAAGCAATAGCAAGCCCCAGATCGAGCAAGGTCACCAGGCTTGCATTCTACAGGGTCATAAAGGCAGGTAAGAATTTTTCTCAGGCAGTGACCACCAGGCTTCCAGGGTCAACCAGAGGGGTGATAAGAATCACATAGAGGGGCAGTAATTGTTAATTATCATTTGCAACCCAAAAGGGAAATGACTAATGAATTAACTAAAGGCTAAATTCGGGTAATATCTAAGAAAAGGGATCTTATGTGCTCAACTATAATCTTAAATTTGATTGGTAGAAAATGTTAAGAATTTGTAAGTTGCTAGGTCAATGGGAGAAAATAAATCTGTCTTCTTTTTTCCTGTGGCTCCTATCTGTCCAAGCTATCTGCTGTTTTTCTGCAGGTGGGGGGAAGTGTGCTGGGTCGCTAGGCAACCTGTGCTCAGCTAGATGCCTCTGGTGATAGTTAAAGGGGGATCTGGAACTAGAGGTGAGATTTGGGAAAGAAGGAAGTAAAGCTTAATTGGCACATCCGCCAGGCCTTCTCAAACAGGTAGTCTAGACACAAGTCTGTTCTTAGAGAGTACAGAGGTGTCTCTGATAAGGTACTTTTTTCTGTCTGGGGATGGACCTGGCCGGATGCTGCCAGTGATGATAATTACAGGGACGCTTGAACTGGGGTTCTGGCTGTGCATAGCTGTCAGCCCACAAGGTTATCTAAATATTCCTTTAGTAGAGGGGAAATGGTGCCCAATAGATGATGGAAAAGCTACAATAGCACACAAGAAACTCATAGCAGGAAACGGGTGATAATCAAAAGCCAAATATCACCATGGCTCCTTGAGCCTCAGCTTGACCTCTGGAAGGCCCTTGGCTTCTTCCAGGTATTAGCTTTGTCATAATCAGCTGAAATCTTACTTTGTGTATTTTCGTGGCTTGAAGCACCATATTAATAGCTTTCTATTGGTTTGAAATGGATATACCATGTTCTTTCAGTAGTTATTGTTATATTTAATCATACATATTTAAAAGCCCCAAATTAGTATTTCAGCTCCCCATCCAAAATTTCTAAACAGTTTGAAGCATTTTAATTCCAATTACCTTCATTCTACTGATGTGTTATTAGTATCCGTTAATTATTTCTATGTTAACTCCTCTGATTGGATAGTGTTATTAATATGTAATTTCATAAAGTTACTTATGTACGTATGTTCAGAGATCATAATTCCTTCTTGATTTTTAGACCATCTTTATCCTTGCCTTCCTTTTTTAAATTTATTTTATGTGCTCTGGTGTGAAGGTGTCAGATCCCCTAGAATTGGAGTTACCAACAGTTGTGACAGTGGGTGCTGGGGGTTGAACCTGGCTAGGTCCTCTGGTAGAGCAGCCAGTGCTCTTAACTGCTAAGCCATCTCTCCAGCACCATATCCTTGTCTTTCAACCTTAGAATTAACTTTTGTGAAGAGTTTTGAGTAGTAAAAAATCTTTTGTGCTTTTAGAAATTGTTTTTATTTTATCTGCATTTTAGAAGGTACCAAGTCTGGATTGAAGGACTAAGGAGATCTTTCAGAGATTAAAATAACTTACTGCTCTTACATAGGACCAGGGTTCAGTTCCCAGAACCTACATGGTAGCGATCAAGCATTAGTAACTCCAACTCCAGAGGATTCAACGGTCTCTTCTGGCCTCAGCTAGCAATACACAAATACGGTGCACATACATATACATACATACATACATACATTCACACACACACACACACACACACACACACACACACACATACACCGCAGGCAAAATACACATATACATCAACTAAAACATTTTTAAATTCTGGATTGATATCTACTTTTATTTAGAACTTTATAGACACCTCCTCTGTCAGTGTTAAGAGGTCTGTTTGTTTCTTCTTAGGTGAACTATATGCAACCCGGGGCCTGTCTTTTTTCACATAGGAGCTCTAGACCCATGTTCCCTTTACCTGCTTGGGAACACATGTTCTGGTACCTGTCTTCTGGTCCTCCCTCTGCCCCGTCTCTTCAGGTAGGCATCCTAGACTTGCATCGACAACTTCCCCAGCCCACCTTCCTGAGAACAAGTTCTAAGCTGAGCACCTTGTCCAGACTTGGGAGTAGTGGCTGTGATAGTCTTCTAACTCTAAAAATGGTCTGCTACTGGACTTCTAAACTTCACTTAGTTTGAGCTGATCCAGTCCTACTTCTGCTACCCCATTTGAACATCAACACTGAATTCTCCTAGACTGACCCCTACCAAGCTGCTCTTCAAACTGACAAGGTGAGGTAACAGGAAACAGACTGAAATGTCTACTCAACAAAAGGGAGGCAAGAAATAATACCAATAAATACTACCAATAACCTAACTCCAGATGCCTAGGTCTTGTTGCACAAACAGAAACAGGAATAACAATAAGACTGCCAAAGCTTAGCACGTCCATAGTCATTCCTGAGAAAAGTAACCTAGATGACATATAGGTGACCTAAACTATTAGAATTCCTTTTTCTAGGTCATCATATCTTCTCTGGCTGATTTGTTTTTGTGTTGGGTAGACTCATTGCAGTTTGTTTAGGTGCCATTTATCCATGTTGGTTCTTCCTACATAGGTACATTTCATTTGTTTCATGGAATCTAATTTGAAACAGAAGATTGCCAGCAATTACCACTTCATCCTATTTATTATGGCAATTAAATTGTGTTGGACTTGTCTGTACTTAACTTCTATGGGATATATATTGTTACATAATAGGCCTCTCTGAAAGTTACTGACTTGAAGCAAATATTATCTCATTTGTTCAGAATTCTGTAAGTCAACATTTTAGGGTGATCCCACCTATAACTTATATGGTTGTCAGTACCTGGCAGATGCAAAGGGACCTGATGATCTATTATAAGTTCATTTACATGTTTGGGGTATTCTGGCTCTCCGGGATGCTATCTCAGACTCTTTCTCATCCTCATTACTTTTCTCCCAGATGAAGCTAAAAAGAAGGCAAACCCTGAGCACTCTTCCAGTCTCTGTGTTCAGACATTCTCTCAAAGAAGTAAAACAGCCCATAAAAGCTGGGCGATGGTGGCACACACCTTTAATCCCAGCACTTGGGAGGCAGAGGCCGGCAGATCTCTGGATTCCAGGCCAGGGCTACACAGAGAACCCTGTCTCAAATAAAGCAAAACAAAACAAACAAACAAAACCCCAGCCCACAACCAGCTTCAAAGAGTGGAGAAAGAATTCTGTTAATGTGTGAGGCTCAAGGTTCTGGTTTTTATTTGTTTGTTTTTTTATTTTTTTATTTTTTATTTTTTGGTTTTTCGAAACAGGGTTTCTCTGCGTAGTTTTGCGCCCTTCCTGGAGCTCACTCGGTAGCCCAGGCTGGCCTCGAACTCACAGAGATCCGCCTGGCTCTGCCTCCCGAGTGCTGGGATTAAAGGCGTGCGCCACCACTGCCCGGCTTGTTTTTGTTTTTAATAATATCTTGGTCTGTGGCATACTGCAGCCGGGGTCTGCCTCGATGTCAGTGGCTCGGGTTACTTAGCGGGAGTTCCCACAAAGCTTTGCAGCTGGTTTGATTGTAGAATTTTAGCACCTGGGCCTTGATCTGCCATTTGTGCCTGCTACCTTCTGTTTGAAGTATATAAATCTTTTTTCCATTTAATATTTTTATTTAAAAAGTTTCTTTTTAAATAATTTTATCTTTTGAAATTAATAGAATTATGTAATTTCCCCCTCCCTTCTTCTCACTTCAAACCTTCCCCTTGTGCAACCCTCCATTTGCTCTCTTTTATAAAAACACATCTAATGGGGCTGGTGATTTTTGTGTCATTGGGAAAAAGCACTTGCCACCAAGCCTAATAACTAGAGACAACTGTTAGCAGTCAGGCATTTACACAGACCTGCCCTGGGGGCCCTCGGAGGACACGGCAGCAGCAGCAGCCAAGATGTGTTCCTGCATGCTCCTTATGTGCATGTGCTACATCCCCTTCTAAAGAGCAAGCCCTTCTCACCCCACTCTCTCCTCCTTCTGCTGTCAGTTAGAGGCCATCTCTGCACCCCCACACACAAAAAACTATGTGAGCTCTGTTGCATGGTATGACTTTGTGGAGCCCCTTGGCTCCAACCTGCTCATATTACCTTCTGCAATTAAACTATTACTACAACCTCAACTGATCCCTGAGATCCACATGGTAGATAGAATTGTCCTTTAACCTTGCATATGTACTAGTGAATAAATAAGAATATAATAAAAAATTACTGAAGACAGGATTTCACTGTGTAGCTTTGGATGATCTGGAACATGCTGTGTAGATCAGTGTGGCCATGAACACAGAGAGATTGTCTGCAGTGCGATGGTCCTTCTGTGTGCTGTGAATTTGTGTTGCTCCAATTAGTCAGGAGAAAAGAAGAGTTCTGGAAAGAGGAAGAGCTGAGTCAGGAGTCACCAGCCAGACATAGAGGAAGCAAGATCCCAAGGCAGAACTGAGAAAAGAAACCAAGCAACGTGGCTAAATATAAATAAGAATTATGAGTTAAATTAGGTGTAAGATCCAGTCAGTAATAAGCCTGAGTTAATGGCCAAGCAGTTATAATTAATATAAGCCCCTGTGTGTGTGTGTGTGTGTGTGTGTGTGTGTGTGTGTTTTACTTTCATGTAGCCTAACTAAGTATGGAAAAATTGAAACTTTTGTTGAGCCAAGATCTCCCTATGTATCCCTGGCTAGCTGCCCTGAAACTTGCTCTGTACACGAGGCTGTCCTTGAACTCAAAGAGATCCACCTACCTCTGTCTCCTGAGTGCAGGGGTTAAAAGCATGCACCACTATGCTGGGCTGACTTTTTATAACTTTTTTTTTGTTTTTTAGAACTTTATTTCAATGTAACTATATGCATAAGAAATACACTCATATTGGTTAATAGAATGCAATTATGTTTAACTTATCCTACACAATCTTGACCAGAAACTTGGTACATGGTTTAAATTTTCAAAAAAAGAAAAACAAAAACTGCAATCTGGTTTATTTCTATCTATTACAAATGTATAAAAGATCCTCCATCAACGCTGCTGATAGCAGCAGAACCTTGAGAAATATACCTTTGGTTTGCCTCAGAAAAGGAACACATATTGCACTATAAAGTTTATAAAACTGGCGCAAAACATTGTGGTAATGTTACAATACCAGTTTTAAGAGTTCAGTAACTAATGGGGAGCCGATGGGATACATGCAGAACTGTGAAAGCGATCTCACTTAGCCAGCTGTACGCGTAGACTGTAAATCTACATTCAGATCATTTCTGGACTAAGACTATCAGCTCAGTTTATCTGTTGAGGTCAACCAGGAAACCCTAGAATATACCTTGATTTTTGCAAAAAACAAAATAGGGGGAGGGGTTTCTTCAGCATTTCAGTCCACGAGTAACAGTATCCTAACAGGCAAAGTGTTCTCTCACTGTCAACATAGAATGAACTGCTGCTGGAGGTCAACTTGGGCTTTAATTTGCATTAGCACTTACATGCATAGTAGTCCAAGTTGTTGACCTCATGACTTTAAAAAGTAACTCTAAAAAAGTAAAATGGCCCTTCTTGGAAGACTAAAGAAAGACATCCAGCCACAGTTGTAAAAAGTCTCATCAAAACAATGTACTCTTTTATGAATTACGCCTCAATTTAAAAAAAAAAAGTGTAGCCCCAAATAAGAAGCAGCTCTGAAAAAGAAAATATAACTTAAGATATTTGAAAAAAACAAGGTGAATACAGGTTCAAAAATAATTAAGATACATTTTCCTAAGGCTACCTAGAATTAGGCTTTAAAGAATTCTACCATTTCAAGTTTACCACTAGTTACTAGATACCAATTTACAAACAAGATGTTCACTTTTTTTGTTCCTTTATCAAGAGAAAAATCTACCTTCAGACTCTGAGGGTGGTGATGGGGAGAGACTAGAAAACAAGATTCAAACAATCCCATGCAAATACCACATTTTTCAAATGGAAGAACTCCAAATAGCACTAGAAGTTCCAATCACTAAGACACTTTCCATTGAAATGATTTAAGTTCAAATACATGGCACCTAATACAGGCCTGACAACCAAGTCCTTGTTTTCTGGAAGAAAGGCCTCAAAAGTCCCACTCAATTCCACATAACAATGCTTCAAAGATCAATTAGGTTTTCATTTCCTTAATATTTTTGTTTTTGACTTCTAATCTTAAAGACTAGATTAAAACTTAGCTCAATTCCCAGAAGGCATTGCTTCCCTTTGCTCTATGAAAGAGTCCACCAAGACCTCTTCCTCAAAACCATCTAGCCCCCAGCCTCCAGCCTGTGTTTGTGATGCATCTTTCTCAACATCCTGAAAAGGTAATGTAGGTAAAATATGTTCATAAACATTAAAACTAGTTGTTAGAAAGACGTAACTAGCTTTATAATTTAAGTTTTAAAACATAAATACTTGCAGCTTGATCTGCACTGACAATGATTGTCGGAGCCTAGAATTCAACATTTACAAATTCTCATCCACACACACAAAACACACTATTATCACACAACTTGTGTCTTGAGAGAATCTTCTGCTTTTTAAATCTTTGGCCTCCCAGTCAATCCCAAGTTCAACCAACTTTAACTAAAACTTCACTCAGAATTTCACCAAGCTTTTCACCCACACATTAATGCTTATTGTATCTTTCATCAACTGTCAAAATCTGAAGCCTGCTCAGAGATCACCAGGTAAAAGAAAATAAATGAAATACACAGAGGTTATTTCAAAACAGAACATGACCATCAAAAAAAAAAAAAAAAAAAAAGTCACGATTCCCGATTGGGATCATCCTTTGTTTACTACCAGTAAGAAAAATCCCACGTTGGACTATTTCACACTCCGGCATTGGCCAAAGGACACGAGAGCTGGTTCTGGAGCATGCAGTTTCTCACACAGGTGTCCCCAGAGGAACACCAGGGACAAAGTCACGTGAGGCCTCTCCGGTACAGAGGCTGTCTCACAGGGGCAGCGAGGACACCCACTAGTTTGTGGAGATCCCTGAGAAAGTATGATTCTTAAAATCTAGACTGTACATAATTCACATCAGCCCTGTTCAGGTACTCACTGGAAGAAAGATGCAGCTGTTTGCCAGAACTCAGTACTCCACTCTAGATCAGCCATGTGGCCATGATGGCTTTCTCACAAGTGATATTCTCTAGTTTAAAGGATAATTATGTTGGGCTACAGATTTGCTATTTCCAAGGATGACTTGGAGTTCATCACTCATCACTTGATTTAAGTAACCATCCCAACATCAACCATCTATTGAAAAAAGAAACTCTTTAAAGAATGACTTCTCACTCTGTAAGAAATAAGCTAGAAACAGCAAAGTAAAAAAAAACTCTAATGGCTGATACTGAGATTAAATTGTGTTCAATATGGGATCTAGTGGCTTACTGCAAAAGCTAGACCCGGAGAGCTGTAGAATTACACATATGCTCACCATCAAAATAACTTACATGAAACTGCTTCTGGCATAGATCAAGAGGTTAAGATTAAAAAAATAAAAACAATGGATTGAACCTGCATGTTCCATTGCTCATAAACTTGCACACACTATTGTTCTGCAAAAAAGACAACTGCAACAAAGAAAAATGGCCCTTTTGCAAACAAGCCTAAAAGTAACCCCCAAAAAGAAAAAAAATAACATGCATATATGTATAAAGTGTTACTATTAAACACAACGCTATCTCTAGAGGGAGAATTAACTGCATAGGTTAAAAAAGAAAAACAAAAAACCATGTGCAACATCTTAAGCCAGTAAAGCACCAAAATAAAAAAAAAATTAAAAAACCCACCAAAAATCACTTTTCATAATGATTAACATAGAAGCACAAAATATCGACCATAAGTCAGGAAGCAATTACCTGGACAGATACAATGTCCACTGTTGAAAGAATTTTTCTTCAATTTAAATGTCTTTTCTCATCTCTAAAGAAACCTTAAAGTGCTAACTTTACTTATATAAAGCAGGCAAATTCTTCAAGTAATTTGCTACGCCAATTTTTATCAGCCTAAACAAGGAACTAAAAATAGCAAGTGAAGTGAAAAGGGCAGAACACCCGACCGGTTCCACACAGGTAGACACCCTGGAGAACGTCACCTACCATCCCGCCTTTCTTCACTGCACTGCACAAGCTAACAGATTAAGTATCTGTTTTTCTTACATTAACTCCCTAGGATTTGCTAAGGTTTTTGCAAGTCACTAGGTAACACATACAGTCCTAAGGAAATAATGTCACTTAAAAATCAGCACTGGACACTAATTAAAGCGAGCTTGTGTGTGTCTACTGCCTTAAACTAAAAGTGAGGCATTGCTTACAAACTGTGACGAGCCGCCCTCCACCGGCCGGCTCACTACTCCTGCCCCTCGGCTGCTTTTTCAAGGAAGTATACATTAACCAGATGGCGATTGAGGTGCTTGCTGTAATCCTTTTCCTTTCTGAAAGACCGATCACAGAAAATACAAACAAACTCTCCCTCGGTTATTTTAACTGCCAACCCCTCCTTCCCACTTTTTGAACTTGCTTCTTGTGGCACTGGCCGAGCCCCATGCAGCCCAGAATCATCACTTCCCTCGGACATTTTATCACTCAGGTCACTTCCATCATGGCTGTGAATGCCTTCATCTTCATCAATGTCCGGTGACTCGTTTTCAGCCAAAGTGATAGGAGGCGAGGCCGTTACGGTTGGTGATGGGACAGGAGCCAATGGTGACGCCGGTTCGGGTGCTGAGGCTTTCACAGGGACACTGTCTGGGTTCTGCTCAGTGTCCACTTCCATTTCACAAAGCCCAGCTGAACCAGTCTGACACTTAGCATGTAACGTTTCACCACCTGACCCATTTGAGTTTTGTTCCGAGGATAAGACACTGGTAGATTCCTTGGGAGCAGCAAGCATAGCTAGACTCTTGCCAGCTTCCTCTGTTCCCACTTTCTTGAGAGGGGCCATTTTATTTCCTTCCCCATCAGAGCCAATTTCTTGGTCCTTGGGTGTCTCGTCTCTTCTTGAATTTCCCTTTGGAAGATCCTGTGTGCGCCTGCTTCCCTTCAGAAGCTGGCTATCTCTAACAGGCACTAAGCCAACTTCAATAAGGACTTGCTCCTGCCGCACCACCTCACTCCGCATGCCCGACTTCTCCTTGGTACTCTCTTTTCGGGGAGAAGACCTTTTGGTGACTGGTTTCACTTGAAGAGGTGGCTCCATGACAGCAGGAGGCTCCTTCTGAACAGATCCCATGTGAGGAGGCCCTGTCTGAGCAACCTCCACCTGAGCATGGTCCAAAGGACAAAGCAGCTTCTTCTGACAATGTCCCCGCTGAGACTCCATGGGAGGAGGCGGCTCCCTCTGATCAGGCTCCATGGGAGGAGGCAGCTCCCTCTGAGCAGGCTCCATGGGAGGAGGAGGCTCCATCTGATCAGGCTCCATGGGAGGAGGCTGTTCCTTCTGAGTAAGCTCCATGGGAAGAGGCTGCTCCATCTTTGGAGGCTCCCTGGGAGGAGGCGGCTCCCTCTGAGGAAGCTCCAGGGGAGAAGGCAGCTCCCTCTGAGCAAGCTCCAGGGGAAGAGGCAGCTCCCTCTGAGGAGGCTCCAGGGGAGAAGGCAGCTCCATCTGAGCAGGCCCAGTCTGAGCAATATCCATGGGAGAAGGAAGCCCGGGCTGAGTAGAGCCTGTAGGGGTGACCACCACCTGAGTGAGCGCAGGACCTGAAGAGACCTCCTCCTGAGCCAGCTCCATGGAAGGAGGCTCTGCCGGAGCCATATCCTTCTGCGTCTCCTGAGCAGGTCTGCTGCCTTTCTCACTTGACTTATCTTTTTGAGGTTTCTTCTTTGCACCTTTTTTAATGGAAGTATTTTGCTTTTTATTGTCCCCCTTAGTCTCTTCCGTCTTGCTGTCATCCTTTGGCACCTCGGTACTATTTTTGGATTTGCTTTCCATTTTTTTTTTCTTTTTTGTCACTGGTTCCTCGTTCACAGGCTCATCTGACAGATGGGCTTCAGCATCCACCTTTCTTTTCTTCTTCTTGGCTTTACTGACTTTTTCTTTATTATTTCCTTTATGTACATCTATGTGTTTCGTCTCTGCTGCCTTAGTCTCCGTCGCGGATTTCTGAGTTCTGGTAGTTACCTGGACCACTGAGGCATTGCCACAAGACTTCTTCTCCTTTGAAACATCCTTTTTCTCTAGATATTAGGATAGCTACACCAGCTTGTTTCTTAGGTCCATTTGCTTGGAAAGCCTTTTCCCAGCCCTTTACTCGGAGATAGTGTCTGTTTTTGAAGTTGAGGTGTGTTTCTTGTATGCAGCAGATGGATGGGTTCTGTTTTCTTATCCATTCTGTTAGCCTGTGTCTTTTTATAGGTGAGTTGAGACCATTGATATTGATGGATATTAATGACCAGTGATTGTTAATTCCTGTTATTTTTTGGTGTTGTGTTGTGTTGTCCTTCTGTGGTGTATGTTGGTGTGGGATTATCTATTGCTTGATTTTTCATAGATGTGTTTAGCTTCTTTGGGTTGAATTTTCCCTTCTAGTGCTTTCTGTAGGGCTGGGTTTGTGGACAGGTATTGATTAAATCTGGTTTTATCCTGGAATATTTTGTTTACTCCGCCTATGGTGATTGAGAGTTTTGCTGGGTATAATAGTCTGGGTTGGCATCCGTGGTCTCTTAGTGTCTGCATGAGATTTGTCCATGATCTTCTAGCTTTCATAGTCTCTATTGAGTAGTCTGGTGTTATTCTGATGGGTTTGCCTTTATATGTTACTTGGTCTTTTTCCTTTGCAGCTCTTAATATTTTACTTTGTTCTGTGTGTTTAGTGTTTTGATTGTTATGTGGTGAGGGGACTCTTTTTTTTTTGGATCCAGCCTATTCGGTGTTCTATAAGCTTCTTGTATCTTCATAGGTATTTCTTTCTTTAGGTTAGGAAAGTTTTCTTCTATGATTTTGTTGAATATATTTTCTGTGCCTTTGAGTTGGTATTCTTCTCCTTCTTCTATCCCTATTATTCTTAGGTTTGGTCTTTTCATGGTGTCCCAAATTTCCTGGACATTTTGTGTTACGACTTTTTTGTCTTTAGTGTTTTCTTTGACTGACGAATCTATTTTCTCTATCGTGTCTTCAGTGTCAGAGATTCTCTGTTCCATCTCTTGCAATCAGTTGGTTATGCTTGTTTCTGTAGTTCCTGTTCATTTAGTCAGGATTTCTATTTCCAGCATTCCCTCAGCATGTGTTTTCTTTATTGTCTCAAATTCATTTTTCAGAACTTGGAATGTTTCTTTCATCTGTTTAATTGCTTTTTCTTGGCTTGATTTGATTTCTTCCCATTTTTTGTTCGTTTTTTCTTCCATTTCATTAAGGGAGTTTTTTATTTCCTCTTTAATGGAGTTTTTCATTTCCTCTTTAAGGGAAGTTTTTATTTCCTCTTTAAGGGAGTTTTTCATTTCCTCTTTAAGGGAAGTTTTTATTTCCTCTTTAAGGTAGTTTTTCATTTCCTCTTTAAGGAAAGTTTTTATTTCTTCTTTGAGGGAATGTTTTATTTCTTCTCCAAGGGCCTCTATCATCTTCTTAAAGTCATTTTTAGGGTTGATTTCTTCTGTTTCTTCTGTCATGGTATATTTAGGTCTTGCAGGTGTAGAATCACTAGGTTCTGATGTTGCCATATAGGTCTTTATGTTGTTGCCTGTATTTTTGCACTGGCGTCTACTCATCTCTTCCTCTGTGCGGTGCAGGTGGTGTTGGTGTCTGAGAGTGCCTCTCTTGTTCTAATTTTTAGTCAGGGTTTAGTAGGGGTTCTTGGTTAAATTGGTGCTATTGGGCTGTTTCTTCAGGGACAGCTGATTTCAGTTGGTGAATTATGTACTTAGGATTCTGGTGATCTGGTTTGGTGGCTGGGTAGCGCCCGTGAACGATACTTCTTGTTCATTGCCCTTTATGCAAAAACAGCTCTCTAGATGGAGCTGTTTATATATGTTATTATCTCTCAGCTTCTTATGGGCAGTTTCCATGCTGGGGTGGAATGCAAGTCTGCTTATTGTGACAGATTTCAGGAGGGTCCTTTTCAGAGTTGTGTCTGGTTTGCATGATATCTGTCTTTAAACAGTTTCACACTCAGTCTGAGAAAGGAGTAAGTCTGTCTAGGCAGCCTTCTGCAGATAGTTTTGAGGTTGGAAAATACTTGGTTTGAGATTCGGCTTTCTTCTGGGTGTTTGGGTGTGTTATCACTTGCTGTCTTTTGTTTGTTTGTTTGTTATTTCTTTCTGAAATTCTTGAGTCCTAGACCTTTTTGCCATCTTTCCACTTTTTATAATTTCCTTTTGTAACTTCCGGCACCATTGAGTGGGCTTTTTGCTGTAGCTAGCAGAGTGGATCAAGGGACTATGGATCTATACCATTTTTCCAGCCTGGGCCACAAACACTAGTTTATGTATTTCATTAAAGTCATTGTTGCTGACCATCCTCTCTACTCCTTTAGATTTTCTTTTCTATGAAACACCTGACTGATGCTTTTCTTTATATGAACAGGGTTAAAGCCTGGAGATGACATGGAAAATGATCAGCCTGTATCTGCCTCTACATCAGAAATAGAAGCAAGACCATCAAAAGTGTCAAAGGCCAGAAAAAAAGCTGCCCAGAAAAAAACCAACAGGAAAAGTCATGCAGATACACGCAGGGTGCAGGAACATGATCAGGCTCTTCCAGGGAGGAAAAGGACGTTAGCTTCAGTCTGTAAACAACGGCAACAAAAACCTTTTAAATGTCAGGAGTGTGGGAGAGGCTTCTGAGTTCCTTCTGAGCTTGCTAGGCACCATAGAGTCCACATCAGAGAGAAGCCTTTTTCATGTCAGCAGTGTGACCGTAGCTTCAGGTGGAAGTCAGATCTCAAACTGCATATCCTGTCACACCAAGGAATCAAGCTCTATCAGTGTTCCTGGTGCCAGAAAAGCTTTACTCAAAGCGCCACCTTACATACACACCAAAGAATTCACACAGGAGAGAAACCCTTTAAGTGTCTGCAATGTGGGAAGGCTTTCACTCAGGACTCTCACCTCAGGAACCACCAGGTAGTCCACACTGCCGAGCAGCCCTATGCGTGCAGCCTGTGTGAGAGAAAGTTTAACAGGAAGTCAAGCCTTCTCAGACACCGGAACATCCATGGTCAGGTCAACACCTAGAGCAGCCAGCCAGAGGGAAACGAGCACAGTGCTGTGACCGACTGGAGAAAAGATTAGGCGTTTCCCAATGAGCATGTGTTATGAACAGGAAACTTGGGAGAGCTATGTTTTGTAGCACAGAAAGGAATCTACATTGCTCCCCACTCCCGGCACTTAGATTTCAGTGTTTGCACAAAATTGCCATTACTCGATATGTTATGAATAAAGAATGAAAACTTGGTTGTCAACCTGTCTGCAGTTATGTTTTCTCTAACACTATCCTCAGGTGTCAGGTGCCACGAATCCTGCACTCATTCTCCGAACTTCCTCAGAGGAGACATAAAGCGCCATTGCAGTCCCCGGGAAGTGAGTTCAGAGAGGATTACTATGTGAGGGACATCTTCAGCACCTCTGATTTTAGTCTCCATAGACAACCAAGCTCCTGAATCAGGGCCATTTACTCATGAACAGGAAGGGAGGGTTAGTGTTTTCCCTAGTGTAAGTGTTCCCAATGTCCTTGTTCTCCCGAGTTCTTACTACTATTGTGTTCTTTGAAGAAGTTTGGGGAGCAAGAGAAGACCTGAAAGCCAAAACAAACCTAAGAACCTTACAAGCATTTGCACTCCTATTGCAGTTCTCTGTGTGCACAGTTCTCTGTGTGTGCACAGTTCTCTGTGTGCACAGTTCTCTGTGTGTGTACAGTTCTCTCTGTGTGTGCACAGTTCTCTGTGTGTGCACAGTTCTCTGTGTGCACAGTTCTCTCTGTGTACACAGTTCTCTCTGTGTGCACAGTTCTCTCTGTGTGCACAGTTCTCTGTGTGCACAGTTCTCTGTGTGTGCGCAGTTCTCTGTGTGCACAGTTCTCTGTGTGTACAGTTCTCTGTGTGCACAGTTCTCTCTGCACAGTTCTCTCTGTGTGCACAGTTCTCTGTGTGCACAGTTCTCTGTGTGCACAGTTCTCTCTGTGTGTACAGTTCTCTGTGTGCACAGTTCTCTCTGTGTGTACAGTTCTCTCTGTGTACAGTTCTCTGTGTGCACAGTTCTCTGTGTGCACAGTTCTCTCTGCACAGTTCTCTGTGTACACAGTTCTCTCTGTGTGCACAGTTATCTCTGTGTGCACAGTTCTCTCTGTGTGCACAGTTCTCTCTGTGTGCACAGTTCTCTGTGTGCACAGTTCTCTGTGTGCACAGTTCTCTGTATGCACAGTTCTCTGTGTGCACAGTTCTCTGTGTACACAGTTCTCTGTGTGCACAGTTCTCTGTGTGCACAGTTCTCTCTGTGTGCACAGTTCTCTGTGTGCACAGTTCTCTGTATGCACAGTTCTCTGTGTGCACAGTTCTCTCTGCACAGTTCTCTCTGTGTGCGCAGTTCTCTGTGTGCACAGTTCTCTCTGAGTGCACAGTTCTCTGTGTGTACAGTTCTCTGTGTGCACAGTTCTCTGTGTGCACAGTTCTCTCTGCACAGTTCTCTGTGTACACAGTTCTCTCTGTGTGCACAGTTCTCTCTGTGTGCACAGTTCTCTCTGTGTGCACAGTTCTCTCTGTGTGCACAGTTCTCTGTGTGCACAGTTCTCTGTGTGCACAGTTCTCTGTATGCACAGTTCTCTGTGTGCACAGTTCTCTGTGTACACAGTTCTCTGTGTGCGCAGTTCTCTGTGTGCACAGTTCTCTGTGTACACAGTTCTTTCTGTGTGCACAGTTCTCTCTGTGTGCGCAGTTCTCTGTGTGCACAGTTCTCTCTGAGTGCACAGTTCTCTGTGTGTACAGTTCTCTGTGTGCACAGTTCTCTGTGTGCACAGTTCTCTGTGTGCACAGTTCTCTCTGTGTGCACAGTTCCCTGTGTGCACAGTTCTCTCTGTGTGCACAGTTCTCTGTGTGCACAGTTCTCTCTGTGTGCACAGTTCTCTGTGTGCACAGTTCTCTCTGTGTGCACAGTTCTCTGTGTGCACAGTTCTCTCTGTGTACACAGTTCTCTCTGTGTGCACAGTTCTCTCTGTGTGCACAGTTCTCTGTGTGCACAGTTCTCTCTGTGTGCACAGTTCTCTGTGTGTGCACAGTTCTCTGTGTGCACAGTTCTCTCTGTGTGCACAGTTCTCTGTGTGTACAGTTCCCTGTGTGCACAGTTCTCTGTGTGCACAGTTCTCTCTGTGTGCACAGTTATCTGTGTGTGCACAGTTCTCTGTGTGCACAGTTCTCTGTGTGCACAGTTCTCTGTGTGCACAGTTCTCTCTGTGTGCACAGTTCCCTGTGTGCCCAGTTCTCTCTGTGTGCACAGTTCTCTGTGTGCACAGTTCTCTGTGTGCACAGTTCTCTCTGTGTGCACAGTTCCCTGTGTGCACAGTTCTCTGTGTGCACAGTTCTCTCTGTGTGCACAGTTCTCTCTGTGTGCACAGTTCTCTGTGTGTACAGTTCTCTCTGTGTGTGCACAGTTCTCTCTGTGTGCGCAGTTCTCTGTGTGCACAGTTCTCTGTGTGCACAGTTTTCTGTGTGCACAGTTCTCTCTGTGTGCACAGTTCTCTCTGTGTGCACAGTTCTCTGTGTGCACAGTTCTCTCTCTGCACAGTTCTCTCTGTGTGCACAGTTCTCTGTGTGCACTGTTCTCTCTCTGTGCACAGTTTTCTCTGTCTGTACAATTCTCTGTGTGCACACTTCTCTCTGTGTGCACAGTTCTCTCTGTGTGCACAGTTCTCTGTGTGCACAGTTCTCTGTGTGCACAGTTCTCTGTGTGCACAGTTCTCCGTGTGCACAGTTCTCTGTGTGTGCACAGTTCCCTGTGTGCACAGTTCTCTCTGTGTGCACAGTTCCCTGTGTGCACAGTTCTCCATGTGCACAGTTCTCTCTGTGTGCACAGTTCTCTGTGTGCACAGTTCTCTCTGTGTGCACAGTTCTCTCTGTGTGCACAGTTCTCTCTGTGTGCGCAGTTCTCTCTGTGTGTACAGTTCTCTGTGTGTGCACAGTTCTCTGTGTGCACAGTTCTCCATGTGCACAGTTCTCTGTGTGCACAGTTCTCTCTGTGTGCACAGTTATCTGTGTGTGCACAGTTCTCTGTGTGCACAGGTCTCTCTGTGTGCACAGTTCCGTGTGTACACAGTTCTCTCTGTGTACACAGTTCTCTCTGCACAGTTCTCTCTGTGTGCACAGTTGTCTCTGTGCACAGTTCTCTCTGTGTGTGCACAGTTCTCTGTGTGCACAGTTCTCTCTGTGTGCACAGTTCTCTGTGTGCACAGTTCTCTCTGAGTGCACAGTTCTCTCTGTGTGCACAGTTATCTGTGTGTGCACAGTTCTCTCTGTGTGCACAGTTCTCTGTGTGCACAGTTCTCCATGTGCACAGTTCTCTGTGTGCACAGTTCTCTCTGTGTGCACAGTTATCTGTGTGTGCACAGTTCTCTCTGTGTGCACAGTTCTCTCTGTGTGCACAGTTCTCTGTGTGCACAGTTCTCCATGTGCACAGTTCTCTGTGTGCACAGTTCTCTCTGTGTACACAGTTCTCTCTGTGTGCACAGTTCTCTCTGTGTGCACAGTTCTCTGTGTGCACAGTTCTCTCTGTGTGCACAGTTCTCTGTGTGCACAGTTCTCTCTGAGTGCACAGTTCTCTGTGTGTACAGTTCTCTGTGTGCACAGTTCTCTGTATGCACAGTTCTCTGTGTGCACAGTTCTCTGTGTGCACAGTTCTCTCTGTGTGCACAGTTCCCTGTGTGCCCAGTTCTCTCTGTGTGCACAGTTCTCTGTGTGCACAGTTCTCTGTATGCACAGTTCTCTGTGTGCACAGTTCTCTGTGTGCACAGTTCTCTCTGTGTGCACAGTTCTCTCTGTGTGCACAGTTCCCTGTGTGTACAGTTCTCTGTGTGCACAGTTCTCTGTGTGCACAGTTCTCTGTGTGCACAGTTCTCTGTGTGCACAGTTCTCTGTGTGTACAGTTCTCTCTGTGTGTGCACAGTTCTCTCTGTGTGCACAGTTCTCTGTGTGCACAGTTCTCTCTGTGTGCACAGTTCTCTCTGTGTGCACAGTTCTCTGTGTGCACAGTTCTCTGTGTGCACAGTTCTCTGTGTGCACAGTTCTCTGTGTGTACAGTTCTCTGTGTGCACAGTTCTCTCTGTGTGCACAGTTCTCTCTGTGTGCACAGTTCTCTCTGTGTGCACAGTTCTCTGTGTGCACAGTTCTCTCTGTGTGCACAGTTCTCTGTGTGCACAGTTCTCCATGTGCACAGTTCTCTGTGTGCACAGTTCTCTCTGTGTGCACAGTTATCTGTGTGTGCACAGTTCTCTCTGTGTGCACAGTTCTCTCTGTGTGCACAGTTCTCTGTGTGCACAGTTCTCCATGTGCACAGTTCTCTGTGTGCACAGTTCTCTCTGTGTACACAGTTCTCTCTGTGTGCACAGTTCTCTCTGTGTGCGCAGTTCTCTGTGTGCACAGTTCTCTCTGTGTGCGCAGTTCTCTGTGTGCAGAGTTCTCTGTGTACACAGTTCTCTCTGTGTGCACAGTTCTCTCTGTGTGCGCAGTTCTCTGTGTGCACAGTTCTCTGTGAGTGCACAGTTCTCTGTGTGTACAGTTCTCTGTGTGCACAGTTCTCTGTGTGCACAGTTCTCTGTGTGCACAGTTCTCTCTGTGTGCACAGTTCCCTGTGTGCACAGTTCTCTCTGTGTGCACAGTTCTCTGTGTGCACAGTTCTCTCTGTGTGCACAGTTCTCTGTGTGCACAGTTCTCTCTGTGTGCACAGTTCTCTGTGTGCACAGTTCTCTCTGTGTACACAGTTCTCTGTGTCCACAGTTCTCTCTGTGTGCACAGTTATCTGTGTGCACAGTTCTCTCTGTGTGCACAGTTCTCTGTGTGTGCACAGTTCTCTGTGTGCACAGTTCTCTCTGTGTGCACAGTTTTCTGTGTGTACAGTTCCCTGTGTGCACAGTTCTCTGTGTGCACAGTTCTCTCTGTGTGCACAGTTATCTGTGTGTGCACAGTTCTCTGTGTGCACAGTTCTCTGTGTGCACAGTTCTCTGTGTGCACAGTTCTCTCTGTGTGCACAGTTCCCTGTGTGCCCAGTTCTCTCTGTGTGCACAGTTCTCTGTGTGCACAGTTCTCTGTGTGCACAGTTCTCTCTGTGTGCACAGTTCCCTGTGTGCACAGTTCTCTGTGTGCACAGTTCTCTCTGTGTGCACAGTTCTCTCTGTGTGCACAGTTCTCTGTGTGTACAGTTCTCTCTGTGTGTGCACAGTTCTCTCTGTGTGCGCAGTTCTCTGTGTGCACAGTTCTCTGTGTGCACAGTTTTCTGTGTGCACAGTTCTCTCTGTGTGCACAGTTCTCTCTGTGTGCACAGTTCTCTGTGTGCACAGTTCTCTCTCTGCACAGTTCTCTCTGTGTGCACAGTTCTCTGTGTGCACTGTTCTCTCTCTGTGCACAGTTTTCTCTGTCTGTACAATTCTCTGTGTGCACACTTCTCTCTGTGTGCACAGTTCTCTCTGTGTGCACAGTTCTCTGTGTGCACAGTTCTCTGTGTGCACAGTTCTCTGTGTGCACAGTTCTCCGTGTGCACAGTTCTCTGTGTGTGCACAGTTCCCTGTGTGCACAGTTCTCTCTGTGTGCACAGTTCCCTGTGTGCACAGTTCTCCATGTGCACAGTTCTCTCTGTGTGCACAGTTCTCTGTGTGCACAGTTCTCTCTGTGTGCACAGTTCTCTCAGTGTGCACAGTTCTCTCTGTGTGCGCAGTTCTCTCTGTGTGTACAGTTCTCTGTGTGTGCACAGTTCTCTGTGTGCACAGTTCTCCATGTGCACAGTTCTCTGTGTGCACAGTTCTCTCTGTGTGCACAGTTATCTGTGTGTGCACAGTTCTCTGTGTGCACAGTTCTCTCTGTGTGCACAGTTCCGTGTGTACACAGTTCTCTCTGTGTACACAGTTCTCTCTGCACAGTTCTCTCTGTGTGCACAGTTGTCTCTGTGCACAGTTCTCTCTGTGTGTGCACAGTTCTCTGTGTGCACAGTTCTCTCTGTGTGCACAGTTCTCTGTGTGCACAGTTCTCTCTGAGTGCACAGTTCTCTCTGTGTGCACAGTTATCTGTGTGTGCACAGTTCTCTCTGTGTGCACAGTTCTCTGTGTGCACAGTTCTCCATGTGCACAGTTCTCTGTGTGCACAGTTCTCTCTGTGTGCACAGTTATCTGTGTGTGCACAGTTCTCTCTGTGTGCACAGTTCTCTCTGTGTGCACAGTTCTCTGTGTGCACAGTTCTCCATGTGCACAGTTCTCTGTGTGCACAGTTCTCTCTGTGTACACAGTTCTCTCTGTGTGCACAGTTCTCTCTGTGTGCACAGTTCTCTGTGTGCACAGTTCTCTCTGTGTGCACAGTTCTCTGTGTGCACAGTTCTCTCTGAGTGCACAGTTCTCTGTGTGTACAGTTCTCTGTGTGCACAGTTCTCTGTATGCACAGTTCTCTGTGTGCACAGTTCTCTGTGTGCACAGTTCTCTCTGTGTGCACAGTTCCCTGTGTGCCCAGTTCTCTCTGTGTGCACAGTTCTCTGTGTGCACAGTTCTCTGTATGCACAGTTCTCTGTGTGCACAGTTCTCTGTGTGCACAGTTCTCTCTGTGTGCACAGTTCTCTCTGTGTGCACAGTTCCCTGTGTGTACAGTTCTCTGTGTGCACAGTTCTCTGTGTGCACAGTTCTCTGTGTGCACAGTTCTCTGTGTGCACAGTTCTCTGTGTGTACAGTTCTCTCTGTGTGTGCACAGTTCTCTCTGTGTGCACAGTTCTCTGTGTGCACAGTTCTCTCTGTGTGCACAGTTCTCTCTGTGTGCACAGTTCTCTGTGTGCACAGTTCTCTGTGTGCACAGTTCTCTGTGTGCACAGTTCTCTGTGTGTACAGTTCTCTGTGTGCACAGTTCTCTCTGTGTGCACAGTTATCTGTGTGTGCACAGTTCTCTCTGTGTGCACAGTTCTCTGTGTGCACAGTTCTCTCTGTGTGCACAGTTCTCTGTGTGCACAGTTCTCCATGTGCACAGTTCTCTGTGTGCACAGTTCTCTCTGTGTGCACAGTTATCTGTGTGTGCACAGTTCTCTCTGTGTGCACAGTTCTCTCTGTGTGCACAGTTCTCTGTGTGCACAGTTCTCCATGTGCACAGTTCTCTGTGTGCACAGTTCTCTCTGTGTACACAGTTCTCTCTGTGTGCACAGTTCTCTCTGTGTGCGCAGTTCTCTGTGTGCACAGTTCTCTCTGTGTGCGCAGTTCTCTGTGTGCACAGTTCTCTCTGTGTGCACAGTTCTCTGTGTGCACAGTTCTCTCTGTGTGCACAGTTCTCTGTGTGCACAGTTCTCTCTGAGTTCACAGTTCTCTGTGTGTACAGTTCTCTCTGTGTGCACAGTTATCTGTGTGTGCACAGTTCTCTCTGTGTGCACAGTTCTCTCTGTGTGCACAGTTCTCTGTGTGCACAGTTCTCCATGTGCACAGTTCTCTGTGTGCACAGTTCTCTCTGTGTACACAGTTCTCTCTGTGTGCACAGTTCTCTCTGTGTGCGCAGTTCTCTGTGTGCACAGTTCTCTCTGTGTGCGCAGTTCTCTGTGTGCACAGTTCTCTCTGTGTGCACAGTTCTCTGTGTGCACAGTTCTCTCTGTGTGCACAGTTCTCTGTGTGCACAGTTCTCTCTGAGTGCACAGTTCTCTGTGTGTACAGTTCTCTGTGTGCACAGTTCTCTGTATGCACAGTTCTCTGTGTGCAGAGTTCTCTGTGTGCACAGTTCTCTCTGTGTGCACAGTTCCCTGTGTGCCCAGTTCTCTCTGTGTGCACAGTTCTCTCTGCGTGCACAGTTCTCTCTGTGTGCACAGTTCTCTGTGTGCACAGTTCTCTCTGTGTGTACAGTTCTCTCAGATACACAAGCCCCACCTTGCCCAAACCCACCCACCTTTCCAGCCTGCAGCTGCTCCCTAAGACAGAGCCTGCCAGTGCTGATTGGACCAAGAGGTGAGTCTTTGTTCTCATAGCCAAACACCCCAGCCTCTAGGCTTTGGGCCAAAGGGCACAGCCCTGTGCCCCCACACCACCACCCATTGCAGTCCCAGTTACAGGCCAGCAGGCAGATCTCCTGCAGACAGGTCAGACTACCACCATCCCCCAGCAGACCCTGTAACCCACAAGCCCCACCCCACCCAAACCCACCCACCCTCCAAGACTGCAGCTGCTCCCTGATACAGAGTTCATCAGCACCAATTGGACTAAGAGCTGCTCCCTGAGACAGTCCATCAGGACCAATGGAGTCCTGTGTGTGTGAACATGTGTGTCTCTGTGTCTGTGTGTGTTTCTCATACTTTTTCTTTAACTCTTCTTCTATTTGTTTTGTCCTATTCTGGGTCATTTGTTTTTATTTTATCATTATTGTTGTTATTATTTTTATTATTATTATTTCGATGGCTATGTATATTCTAATAAGAGGGAGAATGAAAGGATGTGGATTTGGGTGCGTGGAGAAGTAGGGAGGATCTGGGAAGAGTTAGGGAGAACTGTATTTAGAATATATTGTATTTAAAAATCTTATTTTCAATTAAAAAACTCATCCCAGAAATGTTGGTCTTATTGGGGGTACAAAGGATTCAGAAAGTGATTTTTTTAAAATCCAATTATAAACACAAGGAAAACCAAATATGAAACGTTTTCAAACTGAGATGAGTTTCATTTTGCAAGTCAGATAAGAACCCTAGAGCCAGTAATTAAGAAACACAGGACAGACTGAATCACAAAGCACACTCAGACAGACAGGCAGGCATCAAATTAATAAAGATACAGACTCTTTCAATGGAGTACAGATCATCCCCATTCACCATGCAAAATGGAATCCCCGTTGTCTTCAAAGACTTCAGGTAGGAATTCACCCACCTTTCTGATCTACTTATTTAGCAGCTGTCTTAATCCTGCTAAGATTCCAGGACAGGAAAAATGGGTTCCACCTCCCCTTGGGTCCCTCAGTTTCCAGATACTGTTGTTACAGAGCATCACATGCTTAGGCACCTAAAATAGGGCACATCTATTTGAGTACAGTTCTGGAAGGCAGCAGTATAAAATCAAGGTGCTGGCTAGGTTTACCAGCTTCTGGACCAGTGGTTCTCAGTCGAGTGACCCTTTCACAGGAGTCACCTAAGAGCGTCGGAAAACACGGATACACTTACATTACGGTTCATAACACTAGAAAATGACAGCTCTGAAGAGAATGAAAATAATTTTATGTTTGGGGGATCACCACGGCATGAGGAAGTACTAAAGGGCCACAGCTTTGGGGAAAGCTGAGAACCCCTGTTCTGGAACTTCAAGAGGGAACCCATTTTTGTTGTTCTTTTCAGCTTTCAGGGGCACCTGTGCTGTGTGGCTCCAAGCCTGGCATTGGCATCAGCCTAAAATCAGCTTCTGACTCTGATCTTTCTTCCTCATGTCTCCTGTGATCACATGGGGTTAACCCAGGTAATCCAGTCAGACACCCGTATCTGAGGACGGGTCCAGAGTCTGTTTTGTGAAGATTGTACCATAGTATCCTTGGGATGGGGCTGTCTTTGGGGACGACACTTTTCTGCGTGCTGTTGTGACCTGGTTTGCTTTCTACTGCTGTGATGAGCACCATAACCAAAAACAACTTAGGGTGCAGAAGGCTCATCTTATCAGGGCAAGAACTCAAGCAAGAGCAGAGACAGGAACCGTGGAGAAAAGCTGTTTACTGGCTTGGTCTCCACTGCTTTCTCAGCCTTTTTTTCTTAAGAATTTAAAAAACTTTTTTTTTTTCGAGACAGGGTTTCTCTGTGTAGCTTTGCGCCTTTCCTGGAACTCACTTGGCAGCCCAGACTGGCCTCAAACTCACAGAGATCCGCCTAGCTCTGCCTCCCGAGTGCTGGGATTAAAGGCGTGCGCCACCACCGCCCGGCTAAAAAACTTATTTTAACACACACACAGACACACACACACACACACACACACACACACACACACACAGACACACACAGACACACACACATATATGAATGTTTGTTTATGTATATGAATGTTTATATATGAATGTATATATATATACATATATATATATATATATATATATATATATATATATATATATGAATGTTTTGCTTGCATGTATGTCTGTGCACCATGCTCGCACAGTGTCTGCAGAGGCCAGAAGAGGGCAGTCGATCCCCTGATACTGGAGCCACATGTGGTTCTGCGCTGCCACATGACTTCTGGGATGCAAAGGCTGGTCTTCTGCTCTTAACCACTGAGCCATCTCTCAAACCCTACCCTCAACTTGCTTTCTCATATACCCTAGGACCACCTGCTCAGAGACAGCACCACTCACAGTGTACTGGGCCCTCTCCCATTAACTATTAATCAGGAAAATGTCCAACAGATAAACCAGACCCAGAAAGACAATCATTGCATGCTTTCTCTCATGCATGGAGTTAGCTTTTTCCTTAATATATGTGTGTTTCATTTAGAATAACCACAGGGATTAGGTATCTAGTAAGGGACCATGGGGAGGAGGAGATCTTTCAAGGAAGAGGAAATAGAATATAGTGTAATAAAGGAATAAATTAGAAACTAGTAATTTGTGGTTGGTATTGTGTTTCCAAAAATCTTGTGCACCCTAATAAACTTATCTGGGGTCAGAGACAGAACAGCCACTAGATACAAATACTAGAAAATGGTGGTATTCACCTTTAATCCTAGCACTTCAGAGGCAGAAATCCCTCTGGATCTCTGTGAGGTCAAGGCCACATTGGAAACAGCCAGGCATGGTGACACAGGCCTTTAATCCCAAGAAGTGAGCCTTTAATCCCAGGGAGAGATGGCAAAAACAGAAAGATATATAAGGCGAGAAGACCAGAATCTAGAAGCGTTTGGCTGGTTAAGCTTTCAGGCTTTTGAGCAGCAGTTCAGCTGAGACCCATTCTGGATGAGGACTGAGAGGGTTCCAGTCTGAGGAAACAGGATCAGCTGAGGAATTGGCAAGGTGAGGTAGCTGTGGCTTGTTCTGCTTCTCTGATCTTCCAGCATTCACCCCAATACCTGGCTCATGTTTGATTTTATTAATAAGACTCTTTAAGATTCATGCTACAAGTAATAGAAGGATTTAATGGAGAGAGGTCTCAGGCCAAGCATCTGAGTCCGGATATGACATGAATCCTGGGAGAAACTCTACTATTGTAATTCTGCTAAATGAACATGGCAACAAAATGACTTCAAGTGACTCCTAATTGCTCTACCCATAGTGCATTGCTCAACCTTCATCAGAGATGCTTCTTCTTGCAATAGGTGATAATTAACACAGAGAGCCAAAACTGGAAAGTGGGAAGAGACAGAGAGAGCTTGGAGCATTCAGTCTTAAATCAGACATCTTTATCAAACCCCTCCCCTCAAGGTTCAGCGATCTGTGCAAAAGATGAGACAGAAAGACTATAATGACCGGAGGGGATGGATGACTCCAAGAAAACAGCATCTTCCGGACACAACAAGGCTGACACACATATGGACTCACAGAGACTGTGACGTCATGCAGAAGACACGCACAGGTTGATACCAAACAAACCCCAGCATGGAGGGGAAAACAGACACAAAGTCCCACTTCTAAGCAAGAAGCTATTTCGACTGATACATGTTAGGAAAGGGGAAATCAGGTTTCTCCAGTAGAATGGCACTGAATACATCAACCCCACTCAAGGGCAGGTCCACACTCAGAAGTAATGGGGCAATTCAAAAGGGACTCCATGATTTTTGTGTGCTTTTGTTTTGTTTTGGTAGTTTTTGTCATTTTGGGTTTATGCTTATTTGTTTTGATTTTGGTTCTGTTTTATTTAGAGACAAAGACCATGAGTTGGGCAGGTTGGCAGGTTGAGGGGGAAAGAATATGTTCAAACTATACTGTATGAAAAATCTTAAAGACAATAAATTAGAAAAAAGAAAATTCCCAACAGACATGCTTACAGCCCTGTCTGGTAGAGGCAGTTCCTCATTTGAGGGTCCCTCTTCCCAGGAGACTCTAGCTTTGTGTCATGTTGGCAAAACTTACCAGCACACACAGGCTGAGAGAAAAGCATTTCCACCCATGTCTAAAACTATCCCAGGAAAGAAACTGACAGATTCCATGGACACTAATTTGATAAATGTCAGGAAGACATGGGTTGTTACAGCATGTTTCAGCTTTACAATGTAAACCCTGAAGACGGAGGCAGAGCCATCCTTCCCTCTTCCGTCCTTGTGTACTGCGAAGGCTTCTTTGCTTCACAGGTGATGCTAAAATCCTGAAGTCACAGGGTAGACAAGCATCCCAGAACATGGCCACTGACCAGCTCTCATCCACCTCCTGTCTTTCTTTGCCTCCTGTCGCCACACCTCACTTCTTAGGATGGGGTCATAGTGGAAAAGACATGGAGGAACACATTCTATAAAGGCCAGTCCTGGTTAGATTCAGGTTATTCTCAGGGCCAGCAGGCAGCCCTTGGCTTTCTTGATGGACCTCGTATTTTAATCTTTGAAGTCACCTCACCAATCACGGTTCTTGTGTTCAGCATTCGACATCAGTTAAAGACAGACATTGAACACATATTCATACGTTTGCCATATCTTAATGTTTCCTGTCCTTATTCATGTGAACCTGGCCCAGGCTAGACATCTGAGGTATTCTCTCTGACCACACAATTGGTAAACAACCAGATGCAAGAAGGAAATTGTTGTAACTGCCCGTTGGACCGGATAACATGTGAGAAATGGGGCTGAAACCTCTCAGCATCAAAGCTAAAGAGAGTCTCATTGTTGCAGAGATCTTAGACGGAAGCAGGAAGTGGGGCCTGGAGTGTGAGCCTGCTTCTACTTAAGAATAGCCAGTGCAGGCCCGGGGCTTAGGTCTGACAGCAAACAGGAATGCAACTCAATTGCCTGTAGCTTCCTGGAGGAATGAATGCCTTTCCCTTCAGAGCGCGGCAGGGACTGCGGACACCAGGGGGCAGAATGCAACAATGTTCGAGACTTGCTTTGAGCCATCAGGGCACTGATTTTCCCACCTTTCCCTTGTTCCAGATGAACAACTTGGTAAGCTGAGCAGCAAGCCCTGCTAACTCCGGAGGCTCCGACTGCAAACTCCTTAGAAAATACCGCAGTTCCCTCCACATTGGGGATGAAAGGCAAGGATGGGCTCCTGAGGCTGGGCATTAGATGACTAGCTTTAGAGGATAGGCTCCTCCTAGGTCCAAAATTGAGCCTTTGGTGCTTAGCATTCTCCATTAATTTGAGGTTATAGTTTGTCCTGTATTAAAACTACAGCTAGCTTAAAAGCTAATCACATGTTAAAAATCTGCTCTTTTTTGATATTGAAAAAAATCTTGGTACTCAGACGTATCGGAGAACCAAACCTTGAGCATTTTACCTAAGGAACAGCACTATCCTGCTAGGGTACCAGCTACCAGGCATGCATTTAACACCTGAAAATCCTCTCAGAGTCCCCAGACCACCCTCCTCAAGGGCACATCACATGGTTTTGTTCTGACCCACAGGATACAAGTCTTCAAGAAAACAAAAACGACACAAAGCAGCAAGAGAAACTTGTTTATTAATCAAATTCCAGTATTAACAAAAACTTATCAGCAAAGGCTTAGCATTGGTCAGTTCCTGGACCAAAGAGGAGGAAATACAACAAAAAGTGTAGTCACAGACCATGAATACAGGACAAACTATAACCTCAAATTAATGGAGAATGACCACAGTTAGAGTTGAAGAATTCAAAACCCTGACTAACCTAGAATGGAGCTCAGTGGTAGTGTGTGATTTGCAAGCTCAAGGCCCTAAATTCACTCCCCAGCACCAGTAAAGAAAAAAACAAAAATAAACTACCTGAGCTAGAGATGGAGCTCAGTGGTAGTGTGTGATTTGCAAGCTCAAGGCCCTAAATTCACTCCCCATCACTGGTAAAGAAAAGCAAAACCTTACCTGAGCTAGAGATGGAGCTCAGTGGTAAGAGTGTTTGCTTTGCATGTGCAAGGCCTGGAGTTCACTACTAGCCAAAGCAAAACAAAACTAACTGAGACCATCATTCCCACTAGGAAGGAAAATTTGACATTCAGAGCTATTAACAACTTACTTCAGTACAAGCTTGCATGTCAATATTTTTCCATTTAAGGTATGAAGAATGCATATAATCTGTATGTCATTATCACAGCATTTGTGAAATGGGTACTGCTTGGGAATAAACAATATTCGTATTGAAGGCAAACAAGATCTTACCAGGCCCAGAAAAGCACATGCAGGACCGTGGGGAGTAGGGGACTATCCTAGTATTGGTAAGCCTTGGAAGGCGGGCTTTGCATCTCGCTAAAAGCAAAGCTCCTCTCTGAAATAAGCTCAAACAGCACCGTCCTTCTGAGACAACCCAGTGCAGGGGAAGGCTCTTAGGAGGCAGCATCTTTTCTTTGGTCCTGTTTCCATGAACGGATTCTTGGGGAGTTGTGCTGTAAAGCTTGCAGCTGGGTGATCTACTGGCTTGCGTTGTGGGGGGCACGCTGAGCACCCTGGCTCGCCTTGGCTTGGTTCTCCCTTGTGTGGAATTTTAAGTGTCTCAGCAGGCTGGATTTGTGTTTATAGCTTTTCAGACAGTGATTGCATGGAAATGGTCTCTCATCAGTGTGTCTCACTTGGTGTGCAATAACATGTGACTGCCCTCTAAAGGTTTTCCCACAGAAGGGGCACTGGTGAGATCTGGAAACTACCTGAGGCCTCACATGTTCTATCAAGCCCAAGGTATACATAAACTCCCTCTTACATAGCCTACATTGCCGTCTTTCTTGGTCAAAATAGTCTGCCTCTGGCTCACTGACAGTTGCCGCCTGAGGAAATGAATTGCTGGACAGAGCACACACATGAACATCCTTCTGGGAAATGAACTGCTGCCTATAGCGGTCTGACCCACGGGAGGGCCCTGGCCCATAGCGGTCTGACCCACGGGACGACCCTGGCCCATAGCGGTCTGACCCATGGGAGGACCCTGGCCCATAGCGGTCTGACCCACGGGACGACCCTGGCCCATAGCGGTCTGACCCACGGGACGACCCTGGCCCATAGCGGTCTGACCCACGGGACGACCCTGGCCCATCTCTAGGACCCTGTTGTGCTACCTTTCCTGTTTGAATTTCCAGGTGAATATTACATTGCTGCCGGTGAGCTGAGCATAGCCCTAACTGCTCACGAGAGAAAGGCTTCTCATCGGGAGGAGCCTGTGTATGGGCTCCAGAGCTGAGAGGCTCCTGTACTTCATTGGAGGTCCCTGGCATCTCCTGTTGGTTCTGGTTTTCCTCAGGCTCCTTGGTGTCAGCCAGCAGCTGTTCTGGGGGTTCTTCACCAGGAGGTTCCAGATCTTCATATTCTTTGGCTAAATGGAACTCTGGGAACGAAGCAGAAAACGGACTCATCACTTTGATCTGTGCTGACATATGTCCATCATTTTCCCCTTCCAACATCAAAAGCTGAGAGAAGGAATGGAAATGGCAGCTGTTAATGTGTTTCATAGAAAATAAATTCTCAGAGGGTGGGTGGAACTCTCAAGTAGCACCGTTGACCTTGATGAAGTCTACCTTTCTCCCCCGTCTCCCCTGGCTTCTACTGGCTCCCTTTCTTCCTGCCGGAGTCTGGTAATTGCCCTGCATGTGGAGAACGCAGCAGCCCCTCCACGTATGTCGATCAGAGCAGGTCAGAGAACAAGGTCCAGCAGGGCTCTGCTATTGCGTGCTAGAGGGGAGAGGGAGGGCACTTGGAAACTTCACCACAAACTGTCTCAGAGTTCACTCAGCCTGCTGTTTTGGACAGAGGAAGTCTCCCCAACAGTTTCCCCCTTGGTTGGGGTGACTTCACCAGGAACCCCTGACCAATGCTGTCTGCTTTGGCTTTAGAATTTCCAGAATACAAGAGGAATGCTGGCAGGAGGCTACTGTGCTCCAGAAGTCATGAGACTCCATCCAGGCTTAAAGGTGACAGACTGAATCAAAGAGTTCCTCCTGGACCTTAGAGGGAAATATTTAACTGGAAAGCAAATCACCAAGAAAATCTTTCTCATGGTTTCCAATGGAGACCAAGGAACTCTCCTACTGACTGCCAAAGTGTGTGTGTGTGTGTGTGTGTGTGTGTGTGTGTGTGTGTGTGTGTGTGTGTGTGTGTTGCATTGATTGCATTGGTTTTACAGGCAGCCCAGATTATCTGTACATTTTTATTTTTACTGAAGTTTAGAAGTACATTTTGTTGAAAACCACACAATTAACCACCAGCCATTTCTTTTCCCTGTCAATCTAAGGACCACAAGGTAAAGTATCCCAGCCCTTACTTGCTCCCTGCCCCCTCCTTCAGTCCTAATGCCTCAGCAGACAGTCTGTATTCGCTTCTCTTTCTTAAGTACTGCTCCACATGACATGAGTTGCAGTGGATTTTAACCCTAAACAACCTTGTCCGTTCTAACGTCATCCTCAGTGGTTCAGCAGCATGTGACTCAGATGCACATACCCTCCACATCCTGGGCAACCAAAGCTCTGTTCCTGGGATTCTCACCCATTCTTCTCTTCAGCTTCTCTGCTCATAGCCCATGCTAGCTTAAGCCATTGGCCAATCTTATCCCCATCCTCAGTTCCCACCCTCTATTCCTGCACATTGAATAAAACACCATCGGCTCATTTAACAATGAATATAAATTTCCAGTAATTGAAAGTTATTATTACAGTCTTTTTAGGATAATAAAGAAATGCAGGTTAATAGCCAACTATTGCAATCAAACTTGTAGTCAGCCGGGCGTTGGTGGCGAAAGCCTTTAATCCCAGCCCTCTGGAGGCAGAGCCAGGTGGATCTCTGTGAGTTCGAGGCCAGCCTGGGCTACCAAGTGAGCTCCAGGAAAGGTGCAAAACTACACAGAGAAACCCTGTCTCGAAAAAAAAAAAAAAAAAAAAAACTTGTAGTCATATTAGGTATTTTAGATAGATAAGTAGTCTTCAAACACTTCAGAGATCTACAGAATATGGCATTCAAGATGCTTTAATAACATGAGGGGTTTTTTTGGTTTTTGTTTTTGTTTTTGTTTTTGTTTTTTTTTTTGGTTTTTCAAAACAGAATTTCTCTGTGTAGCTTTGCGCCTTAACTGCAACTCACTCTGTAGCCCAGGATGGCTTTGAACTCACAGAGATCCATGTGCCTCCACCTCCCAAGGACTAGGATTAAAGGTAACACCACTGCCTGGCTACATGAGGGTTTTTTTTATGACAATGAAACATGTCTGAGCCCAGCAGCACCAGTCTACTTCAGAGAAGATGATGGGCATCAAAGAAACACCATATGGGGTTTATTTTCTTTGTGGTAAAAGTTAGCAACTGGCCAAGAAACTGCCCTTGCCTCAACTGCTGACATATACTGTCCAAATTTGACAGATAGGTCACAAAAGAAAATGGCTGCTGAAGTTTGCCAAGACAAGGCAGGACAGTCCTTCAAAATTCCTGCTTCACAGAAAAATCTGTCAGATATTCTAGGCGTGTAGGCCGAAGATGGATCCCCCAAAATTGCAGAGGAACCTCGAGTGACTGTCCAAGCGGCCAGCTGTTTCTGTCATTCCTTAGTTTTGGGAGTTGTTTGCTCTGTAATTCCTGTTTACTCAGGTAATATTATATCCTTCTCAGGTCTCTGATGGAGTTGAAGACTAGATAGTTATAGTTATAGTATTCCTTGTTACAAATTTTAGAAAAGAAACTCATAAAAGGGGTGTAAAGTGAATAAGGTTGAGAGACATAAAGAGATAGTTTTGGGTTGGTAATACAAGTTAGGATAGAAAATGATTTAGGTACAACACTTTAGGCTTACCAAGATAGGATAGATAATGGAGAATTTTCTCTGAATTTGTCAAATGCAAATGGACTAGACATTGTTAATGTAGTTATTGCCTGTATATATTGTATATAGTTATTGTACTTATTATATATAGTTTTACCATGTTAGTTAAAAACTTCTATTTTTATTTAAACAAAAGGGGGAAACGTGTGATATTTTGATTGTGTTCTGACAAATAAAGCTTGCTTAGAGTCAGAGGGCAGAGCTAGACACTAGCTGACCAAAATTATCCATAGAAGTTTGGAGGACTGTAGACAGGAGACAGTAAGTAGTAAGGCAGGGCTGAGACAGGAACTCGACCCTTTTAGAGGAAGGAACAAAACAGGTAGGAGGTGACTGGTGGCAGCTCCCCTGTTTGCTCTTTTAAGTTCTTACCCCAATGTCTGACTCCCGATTTTTATTGATAGAGAATAATTAGATAAGGCTTCACTATCCTCAAAATTTTAAATTACAGAAGACCAACACACACACACACACACACACACACACACACACACACACACACACACACACACACTCTATCACTGATTCAAACAATGCCACAATGTGGATAGTGCTTATGTTAATCATCAAGCATAATTTTGGGGGTCAGAGCAGGGACACAGGTTTCTGTCACACCTCCTAAGACAAAACCCTGGTTCTATCGAAAACGTAGGAAGGAGACCCTTTTACATCCAAACTGAGTACCCCCAAGGGCACACCTACACGCAGATTTTTCCAGGGACCTTCATATTGATGAACTCACAATGGGTGGGTGGGGCCAAAAGTCTCCTCCCAGTGCCTCTCATTGGCAGTGATGTAACATCCCATTGACTCTCATTGGCTGGGCAGTTGAAAGAGGTGGACTCTCCCTGGGAGCTTGAAGGGAGCTGCCAGAAGCCAGGGTGGTTCCCTGTCCCTGTCATTCCTGAGGGCTGCCCTTTAGCTGGTCACTACCATCTCACAGAGGCTGGAGAAGATAAGTGGGGCCAGATCCTGAGATTCCTAACATCAGGCGTAGTGATTCATTCGCAAGCCTCGGCATTGCCCAGGCTGGTGGTGACACCAGTATGCAGAGACTTTGGCAGCGAATTTCAGCTATCTTTCAGTGGAAGACAGGGTCTGAAGAAACACCACAGGAACAACTTCAAGGTATGCCTCTTGGAGTCCCTTTATCTGTCATTCAAAGGACTCCTCAGAAAAGGGTCTCTCTCCACCATGAGGTGCAGTGGGACAGAGATGGTGGGGAGGGACCTGCCACCATCCTGAGTGGCTGTTGAGCATGAGGGTGTCCCTGAGTTCCCAAGAGTTAGGCCAACACTGAACTGTGCCCCAAGCTCCCTTGGTGAGCCAAAGCAGGAGGGTATGTAGAACAACTCAAAGAAGACTTGACACAAGTCTTTGCGGGATGTACTGTCTCTCCCCATTTCCTCTTGCAAGACACCTCTGTGTATTCCCCAGAAAAGGGAACATCTCACTGGAGACTGAATTTGGCCTTGTTTCCCATGGACACAAGTATCTGAAGCCAGGAGGCAGAGTCAGTCATAAGGAGGGTACCATGAAGGAAGGTGGCCGGTTGTCCCAGCAGGATACTGGAGCCAGTTCCCAAAACATTACTTACCCATTATGCTCATTAAGAATAAAAGACAATTTGGAAACATGTCCTTACATCTGCACATATCTTTTAATGCTCGGTCTGAATTTAGAGCCATGGTCATGCATTTGCTGCTGCTGCTGCTGCTGCTGCTGCTGAGACAGGCATATACCAGCAGTAATGGGAGTTTAAAGAGGCTTCCTGAGCAGGACTTGTACTCTTACTGGGACAGGCCACCCACAGATGCTGTGGAAGTGACATTCAGTGGTCACAATCTTAGGGCCCAGGAACGGTTGTTATGGTCAGAGAAGTGATGATATGTGCTCACATCTACACAGGTGCTCAGAGTAGGACTTCTGTGTGGAGACGGATTGCATTTGATATGAACCATTGTGACCTTAGTTTATCTGTGCCATAGATATCTCCAAGTTGAAGACTGTCAGAGGAATTGTGACCACCCTGTGTACCGACTGTGGCTGGATTAATGAATCTATCTTTTTCAATACTGACATGTTGTGTAGCAAAGTCCCACTGAACACTGGGACAAGTGTCATTGCTCTCGTGGAAGAAAACGAAACAACTCATATCCAAAAAGCAATCAAGGTATGCCTGACTTCACCCAGAGTCTCTTGGTGTATTATTTACTTCTCTGTTGCTGTGATAAAATACCATGATGAGAGCAACTTAAGGAAGTGTGTTTATTTGTTCTTATGGTTCTAGAAAAATGAGTGAGTCCATCAAGGCAGGTAGGGACGGTAGGCAGCAAGCAGCAGGTATGGTAACAGAAGCAGGAAGTTGAGAGCTTACCTCTTCAAATGCAGCCTCAATGCACAGAGACACTACTAGAAATGTTGCTAGTCTTTACATTTTCAAACCTCTTGCAATAAATTCACACCTCTTAAACCTCCCCAAACAGTCCCTCCATAGGGATTAAGTTTTCAAACACCTTGAGTCTATTGGGGACATTCTGATTCAAAACACTGTGTGTGATGGGAATGGTGGTGCGGACTCAGGAAGGAGAGGAAGGCAATTTTCTCAGTTCAAGGCCAGCCTGATCTATATAGTGAGTTCCAGGACAGCCAGAGTTACATGGTGAAAACCCATTTTTCAAAAAGATTCAGAAAAGAGAAAGGAGTGGATGGAGGCCTCATTGGAAGGGGAGGAAGGGGGGGGGAAACTGTGGTCATGATATTATATAAGAGGAAAAAAGAAAAGTGTGATACTATCATGCATTTTAGTAACACTTTGATCAAATTACATTGTAAATATGAATAAAAAATTAGAGATGTACAGTTTCTTGCTGAAAATAGATAAAAGGGTTTCCTGGCTTTTCTTTTTAGACCATAAACTTAATAACCTTAAAACTTCTCTTCTATGCAAAAATAAAATTTTCACCAAAAAAAGATTAAGAAAATGATGATGTATGGTCAAAGTTGACATCCCACTTCTCTGAGCCTAGTGGATTTGATGTTATAGAATTTGAATGCAGTGATGCTTATTCTGTTTCTAAATATTTTGTATCAGTTCTCTTAATATTTGAAAAACATGGAAATGATTCTGTATAATCCTGCAACTTCCATCATATAGTGGCCAGCCATTTTCTATTCAGTATCCAAACTAGAAGAATTGATATGACAAAGACTGTATTGTTCACACTCTTTTCTATGTCAATTGAAGTGTATGTGTTTATTTACTTTAATTTTTTAGATTTCTTTTTATTATGTCATGTGCATGAGTGTTTTGCCTGCGTGTGCATCTGTGTACCACGTGTTCCTGCTGCCTGAGGAGGTGCTGAGCCTCCATGTGGGTTCTGTAATCATCACTTCCGTTCAACTCTTTACATATTGATGGCTATTGTCAAATTACTCTTACTTATGTTGTTCCAATTGAGAGTCTCAACAGCAGGCCACAGAAGATACCTTTGCCAGTATTGGAAAACACTGGAAGACTGTTATTGTAAAATCATGGTAAAATTGAAAACCGGAAGCAGGCTCCTGATCTTATTTTGAATTATCATCTTAATGATAAAGTTATCATTTTCACTTCTTGTTCTTCTCAAACATAGATCCATCCTAGACCTTTCCACATTTGTAAGAATATATTTACTAGGAAAACAGGAATGTGTTCTCCCACTGGTTTTTTTAAAACTTACAGTTTTTTGTTTTTCAAATATTTTAAAAATATCAAAAATATTATGTCATTAATGTACTCTGTCAGGAACATAGGTGAACAGTTGTGTCTTTCACAATGTCAGAATTTATTGAATAACAATAAATTCATAAGACACAGTAGTTTTAATGGCAGCAATTTGCAAGAAAATCCTGCTTACTTTGGTAATATGGACAAGATTACATGGTTGTTTTTTTGTTTGTTGGTTGGTTTGTTTTTGTTTTTTTTGTTTTTTGGTTTTTCGAGACAGGGTTTCTCTGTGTAGCTTTGCTCCTTTCCTGGATCTCCCTCTGTAGACCAGGCTGGCCTCGAACTCACAGAGATAAACCTGGCTCTGCCTCCTGAGTGCTGGGATTAAAGGCGTGTGCCACCACCACCAGGCGGGGTTTTTTTTTTTTTTATTTCAGTCTTAATTGCTATTCCTAATTTTCATATAACACACCACAATCAATATGTAAATGCACAGAAAATACAGGTTACATGATGAGCACAACTGTTTTAAGAGGCTGGAGCAGTGTTTCAGGAGGTTTCAAATGGATGGAAAAAATGTAAATGGAGTGGGGTCCCAAAAGCCAGTAAATGAGTTAAAGACAGCCCTGGTTCCCATTGTTAGGAGTCCCACAAAAGGACCAAGCTACACAACTGTAACATACATGCACAGTGCCTACATTAGTCCCACGCAGGCTCCCTGGTTGTCGGGTCAGTCTCTGTGAGCCCCTATGAGCCCAGGTTAGTTGATTCTGTGAGTTTTCTTGTGGTGTCCTTGACCCCTCTGGCTCCTACAATCCTTTCTTCTCCTCTTCTGTAGGATTCCCTGAACTCTACCTCATGTTGGGCTGTGGGTCTGCATCTGTTTTTCCATCAGTTGCTGGATGAAGCCTCTCTGGTGACAATTGGGCTAGGCACCGATCTGGTCACAGAAGATGGCCAGTTCAGGCTACGTTATCTGCTATTGCTTAAGAGTCTTAGTTGGGGTCATCCTTGTAGAATCCTGGGAGATTCCCTTGTGTCAGGATTTTACCTGACCCCCAAATGCACCTCCCTTTCCAGGTATCACTTTCAGTGTAAATGTACCATATTTTCTTTATCCATTCCTTAGTTGAGGGACATCTGGATTGTATCTAGGTTCTGGCTGTTATGAATAAAGCTACTATGAACATAGTTGAGCATGTGTCTTTGTGGTAGGATGGAAAATCATTTGGATTTATGCCCAAGGGTAGTGGAGCTGGCCTCCAAACTGGCTGTAGAAAGTTTGCACTCACACTAGCAATGGAGGAGTGTTCCCCTTGCACCACATGCTCTCCAGAATGAGCTGTCCTTTGTGTTTTTTATCTTAGTCATTCCGACAGGTGTAAGATGGAATCTCAGAGTCATTTTGATTTGCATTTCCCTGATGACTAAGGATATTGGACATCTTTTTACATTTTTCTCGGCCATTTGAGATCCTTGTGTTGAGAACTCTGTTTAGATCTGTACCCCATGTTTTTAATTGGATGATTATTTGGTTTGTTGATATCTAGGTTCTTGAGTTCTTTGTATAGTTTGGAAAACAGCCCTCTGTCAGAGGTGGGGTTAGTGAAGATCTTTTTCCATTCTGTAGGCTGCTGTTTTGTCCTATTGATGGTGTCTTTTGCCTTACAGAAACATTTCAATTCCATAAGATCCCATTTGTTAACTGTTGATCTTGGTGCCTGCAAGATGGGTTATCTGTTCAGGAAGTTGTCTCCTATGCCATTATGTTCAAGATTATTTCCCACTTTCTCTTCTGATTCCTTGTCCAGACTTAATACATGGGCAAATGCTTAGTCTTACTGCAACTAGATATGCCATGTTTTGTTGATACTCGTGGGAGGCCTGCCCTTTTGTGAAAAGAAACAGATGATTGAATTGGGGAAGGGCAGAGGGGAGGTGGAGGGGGGACTGGGAGGAGAGGAGAGAGGGAAAACTGAGGTCAGGATGTAAAATAAATTAAAAAAAATAATTTTTCAAAAATGTAAATACAGTCTTTATTGGTAAGAACAGAAACTGAAACTTGCTTTAGTGAAGGAGCTGCTTTTGTACTATCAATTGTTGTGGACCAGGGTGTTTTCATCAAAAATACAGATGTATGTCCAGATGCAGAGGCAAAAAACAGAATGTTTACCAGGTTCAAGAGTGGGTGGACTGATTGAGTGACGACACCAAGGTTAATCAGAGGGGCTGGAAAAGCCAGATAAGTAGGCCTTATCACCAGCAAGGTGTGAGCTCAGCTGAGGATGCAGGGACTTTGTTTGGTTGTTTGTCCATGTCCATCCTTGGCTAACACATCAAGTTTCAGTTAACAGGTGAGTGGGGGCAATTGCCGTCATAGTGATAGGTGTACACTTTGTTCTGTGGTTCAAATGGAGGGAGTTCCACCTTTCCTTTGCTCTGGTGTGTGTGATAAGTTCCTGGGCTTGGTTTTCCTTTGCAATCTCTTGTGATGGGGGTTATTTCTTCCACTTCATCTCCTGCTTCTGCACCCATGTCCAGATAGGGAAAAACATGCTCTCCCTTCTTGTTCTCCAAAATTGTTCTGCTCGTTCTTGTCTCTGTCAACTTTATTCTGCTCCACTCCCATCTCCCAGGTAACCCATTTCTCTTCCTTCGAATACCCTGCAAAACCCATTTCCTCACATTACACCACCAATGTCAGTCTAAAAATTAATTTGAGTTACAGCCATGACTCCACCTCCTTTAGAAGTATATTTTACACTATTGGATTTTGAGTTCCTGGAAAGCAAGAGCCCTGTCTTTCTAAGGTCAGAAGGTGAGTTTGTAAGAGCATTAAACATAGGTGTGAAATTCACAGTTGCAAGGCACTTGCAATCCATGGAGCAAGCACAGACACAATTGATGTCATCATCTCAGGTCCACGGTGTATCATTAATGGGAAATGTATGGTTTAGGTTTGAGAAGAGTTGCTTAGAAGATTTCTGCCACAGGAGTGCTATTTTGGCATGACTAATAAAGACCATGTCTCTAACATGGAGTCCTATGTCCTGCAAACACCCTTACAACTCTGTTAGGTCAACTTTTTAAAATGCTATTATTTTCATGGGGAATCCTTGGTAACTGTACAGTCTCCGGCCTGTAATTTTTATTTTATCTTCAACCACCGTCTCCCTCTCTTATAGGTGAAAACCATGACTGACCCTGTTGATGGTACTGAGCAATCAGAACTTGACAGAGAACTTTGCATTAAGTGTGTCACCTCAGTCACACAGGACAGCATCTATATCGACAAGGAAACTTCTTTCCCTGTCCATCTGTTTTCTGGAGGTAAGATTTATAGTTTTAAAAGCAAAGAACAAGAGTGTGGGAAGTGTCCTTGAAATTGAAAGTGGGGTATGATTAAAATGGGGAAAGTGGGTAATATTTTAAGTATCACATAGCGGTCCTGTCCCCCAGTGCCATCATCATGCATCCATGTGGTTTTCACTATTCAATTGATTGGTTTGGCTGTTTTGATTTCTCATACAGGGTTCCTCTAAGTTATCTGAAACTCACTATGCATCTGAGAATTGTTCATGACCTTAGCAAACCCATCCCTGACTCTTCTGAGTGCTGAGGGCATAATCTTTCTGCCACTGCATCAGGATACATGCAAAATATCATCAATGATAACATCATACAAGTATAAGACATTTATCTTGAAAATACATCCACCATTTCAGAGCAAAGGTGCAGATAGGCCTCTTTCTTTCTGTGTCCTCTTTCCAGAATATTCATCAGATAGGCTCTCATATTTTGTCCCTAGCCTAGGTACCAAGGTTGAAGCATATGATCCTACTGTGTACCTGGCTTCCATCCTTAAAAGAGATCTCAAAATGACCACTTGATGAGAAAATCCAGTATTCCTATCTGTAACTTTCACCCTGAGACACACAGTTTTTAGTTATCCATGTCTGTGACTAAATCATTGTCGAAGCACCAGTGTTTAAAGGCCTTAAGCGTCCCTTCCTGTAGGAAGATATTTGAGATGTCTGTGTAAGTATTTGGAAAAGTTACTTTGCATTCAGGAAATGTTTGTCAGCATATCGCCTTGATGAAGGGTCTTAGGTATTGTGACATGACCTGAGTGCCATAATATTTACACTTCTAATGTTCTTGGCTGTTTTAGAATTCATGCCTTACAAAGGAGACTTGTTGCTGGTTGAGTATTCCATGAAGACAGGCACGTCAAACATGGACATCCACACCGTGAGCCCCTTAAGCTCCCAGAATATGGATGAGGTAATTTGCTTCCATGTTGCCCTTGTCATGAATAGGTAGTTGCCTATTTTTCCTTCCTGGTTACTTTTTTGCCCAGGACTTTGTTTGGTATGTTTGCTAGTGTATTCCCTGTCAAAGTGGACAAACTCACTGATTGAAAAGGAAATAAGCAGAAAATAATGTAGAATATACACATTGTTAACTCCTAGCTTTTGTGCTTTACTTGACGTTAGGGTGTTCTGTGAAAAACATTTCAAAAGCGTCTTGGCTGTGTGGCCATTGTGGGGAAACTGTGAGTGCACTGGGTTTGAGGTGTTCAGCCTGCTTATAAGGATGGGTAAGACCTTGTCTAGTACAGCCTGAGAATAAGATGTAAAGTCAGGGAGGCAGAGTGTGAAATCACATTGTGTAGCATGAAGGGCACATCTTCTCATAATTCACCCAACGTTTGTGTTATTTCTGTGGTTTAATAGAAATGAGGTGGGATGCTGACTCATTGTGATAACACAGTACCCAGGCATTCCCTGTGTGTCAAGGATGAGAATCAGTGATGGGTTGAAGGACCTGCTGAGTAGAGCCAAGGGGTTGTTGAGGTCCATCTGTGGTGGGTTATGCTTCTCCATACTCATTGCCTTCATTTCTCATCGTAGGTTTGTGTTACCAGTACTGATGGAAAAACTGGTGTGGTGGAATCCTGTATCTTTTTTACTGAGGATTCCCTCCAGAAGCCTACAGATTATACTCCGGGATTGTATGACATCGTGAATGTGGTTGCTGTGGACAGCATTCAACCACACTGTTCTTGGAGAGCAGTATCAATGATCCCAGTGGAAAGGTATATTGACCAAGCCTTGTAATTCACAATTATTTCTAAGGCTCTGGGTTAATAAAACACAATGAGCATGTAATCCAAAGAAATGAACTATGACTCTTCTTTTAAACATCCTGGTTATTTCATTAGGAACATGAACTCATTTTAGGAAGGTACCTTGTTGATTCAAAACCATGCCCTATTGGAACATGATTTTAGCAAAGAAATAGCCCTGCCCTTAGGGTAGATGCATCATTTTCTTTAAGGAGGAGCAGCTTCAGTGTTACCAGTGTCCTCGTGGGCCATTAAGCAGCAAAGAGAAGCAAAGCATTTAACTCAAGGTTCCAGGAGTGAGCAGGCAAATGTGACCAGGTTGGATTTAACATTACAGCTCGCCTTCTTGCTTGAGTCTCTCTATGCCTTTCCAAAGTTTTTTTCTCTACAATATCTTTTATTTTCTACCAGCTATTCCATTTGTTAAACATAGTCTTTATTTGTGGATCCTCTTCCTGTGATAGTATACCAAACATGCAAGTGCAGAGAAATGAAAGACCAGACCCAGGTCTACTTCAAACAGAAAGATGAGAGTACACTTTTAGTAGTCTGAGAGGTGGCACCCCCCCCCAAAGTCCTTCCTATACTGAGGAGGACCTTCTGTGAAGTTAACTGGCCCTCCTTCGACATTTCCTGCCCTTTAGAAGGAATCCTGGACATTTCCAACATCTGCAGAGTGAAGGATGCCTGCACTGGGGAGCCAGGCCACCTGGACCAGTTTCCTTACATCAATACCTGGTGTAGTCTGTCCCTCTACCCACAAGACAGTTCAATTCCATGCCTCTTGGGTATCCACTGCTGTCCTGATCTCTAAGAGAGTTTCAACCCTAAAAAACCCACCTATCTTCCAGTTAGAGGATCAAGATTTGGAACTTCTACCTCCTGAGGGTGGCCATCCCCACGCTCAGAATGCAGAACAAAGTGCCAAAGTCTGCTTTGTATCCTGACTTCCCATCTGATAGCTCATTCCACAGCTGCCATTGGCCCCTTTTCCACAGACCGCTGGAGGGTATCCTCCACCTCAGTATGTTTAAGGTCCAGGTCCCTGAAGGCTTCCCAGTGACCAGCCATCGAGTGCCCTGTGCCTGTGGTGTCAAACTCCATGGCCAGCCAACCTCCAGGAGGACAGGATTCTCAGACCAGACCCAGTTCATTATATTTATCAGGCATTCACCACTACTGATCTCCTGAACTAGTGACATCACACCCCACCATACTTAGAGCAGCCACAAGTTATGATCCAGTGTTGTAGAATATTATTTTGAGTTGTGTTACTTTTGTTTATGTTGCATTTGTTTTAACTCTGAAGCTGTGTTACTGTGACTGTCTAAGACATGTGGTGGTCTAATAACAAGCTGAAATGCCAATAGGCAAGAGAAAGGATAGGCAGGCCTGGCGGACAGAGAGAATAAATAGAAGGAGAAAATCTGGAAGAAAAAGAAGAAAGAGCAAGAGCACAAGGAGAGGAGGGTTTTGGGGGCCAGACACCCAGCCACCCAGCCACCCAGCCAGCCATGGAGTAAGAGTGAAAATAAGATATACAGAAGAAAAGAATAGACCAGAGGGAAAAGGTAGATAGATAATTTAAGTAATTTAAGAAAAGCTGGCTAGTAACAAGTCATGCTATGGCAGGGCATTTAAAAGTAATAAAAAGCCTCTGTATTTATGTGGGAACTGGGTGGTGGGGCCCCCAAAAGAGTAGAAAAATCAACCAACAGCAATCAACCTTATGTCTACCATTATGCACAGCCACTAACTTACTTGGGACAACTGCCAACAGCTCCTGATTGCCCTTTTTACCTCCAGAGAAAAGAGTGTAGGGTCTACTAGGCAGCACCTGCCTGGCTGATTATTCAAGCATCCCAAACACTAGTAACTTGAAGGGATTTGCAGACACCTTTCTTCCTGATAAGTGTCTCAAATGTAACTCCAACACACCAGAGGTTCTCCAGGCACTTCTAAGAATGATGAAAGTCAGGCTGGAAGAGTTCAGAATGGAGATTGTGGAGTCATAATCTTGGTCAAAATTTGAAGAGTCACTCAGTGCTCTGATGAGTCCCTGAACCAATTGTATGACCAGCTCTGTGACAGTTGAAGACAGTATACCTGTTTTGACCCGGAGGCCCCTGTGCACTGGACAGTGGTCAACACAGCTTTTGGCCAACAGTTGATAACAGATGTTCACTGGAAGCCCCAAATGCAAGAGGGATTTTACAGGGATACATCCTGAGCAATTTATAGACATCACCATCAAAGTGGGTGTTAACTGGGAAAAGGCTGCAAAAAAATGATGGTGCTCACATTGGGGACTAGAGAAAATTCAGCTTCCCCGAAATTCCTGCAACAGTTGGTTTCCATATGAAGGTTAAAATAACTGGTTTCTTTTCTGATAGCACACATGAAAATTCAGATGAGCAAAAACGAAAATAAAATTCTTACAGACATTATGAGGGAATATGTTATTTTATTTTACTTATTTTTATTGAAAATAGATTCTTCTTGGCAAAGACCAAGATAGCCAGGAGTCTCTCTTCCTTCAAGATGCCTCAGTGAAGGAGTCAGTGATGGTAGTGTCTGGGCCTTGCTATAATTATGCTCATAGTCAGCCCTTACACCAAGTACGCAGTTTTGATCAACCAGGCCACACCCACCCTACAACTACCCAATGCCTGTGCAAGAAAATGGGAACATGCCTAATGTACCCAGCCACTCCCAGGACCCTCAGTTCCCATACCTAGAAAGGCTGAAGAACCTGCAAATAATCCTGCTGATGGATGAGGACCCTACCTTGTTGCCCCCCAATAAAAATGTGAAAACCAACTCCCCCCAAAAGGAAGGAAAATAGATTCTTCTCTCATACAATAAATTCTGCCCACAGTTTCCCTTCCTCCTTTCCTCCCAGCTCCCCACCACCTCCCCTCTCCTCTAGATCCACTCCCACTCATTCTCTCATAAGAAAAGAGCAGATCTGCAGGAGACAACAAAACAAGATACAATAAGACCAGGCAGATGCTCTCACACCGAAGCTGGACAAGGCAACCCAGCAGAAGGAAACGAGTCATAGGAGATTATTTTAATTTTTTAAAATTTATTGCCAGGTGGTGGTGGTTACACCTTTAATCCCCGCACTTGGGAAGCAGAGACAAGTGAATCTCCTAGTTCGAGGCCAGCATGGTTTATAGAGTGAGTTCCAGAATGGCTGAGGCCACACAGAGAAACCCTGTTTGAAAAGCCAATAAAAGAAAATTACGTTTTGTGTGCAGGGGTTTTTTGAATGCATGTATTTATGTGTACCAAATGTGTGCCTGGTATGTTCCAAAGAGGCCAGAAGAGGGCACCAAATCCCTTTAGACCCTATAGTACAGGGGAATAATTTTATGATTCACAGTAGTATTCTTTAAAACACATAGGGGCTAATACTCAGCATACAGAACTACAAATCAGCTGATGATGTAGCTCAGTGGTAGAGTGCAGTGTAAAAAACATGAGTTTGATCTTCAGTGGTGAAAAACCAGCAATAAGCACCACAAATCCAAAGTTGATTTATGCAACTCATACAGTTAAGTCTGAACTGTAAAGTGAGCAAAAACCAATTAGCTGTTTTGAGAAAACAGGAACAAAATCCTCACTAACGGTTTGCGTGCCTAATCTTAGGAGTGATTAGAGAAATACAAGCAAACAATGGCAGTAACAACAACAAAACTCACAGAGAGGGGCTAGGGAGATGGCTCCTTTGGTCAAGTTCTGGCCTTGCAGGCATATGGACTTAAAGTGGGGCATAACACTTATGCCCCTAGGAATAATAACACTTGCTGTTTGCTTTTAAAACTATAAATCTTACCTCCAGAAAAGAGATGGACAGGGAAAGAAGTTTCCTTGTCGATATAGATGCTGTCCTGTGTGACCGAGGTGACACACTTAATACAAAGTTCTCTGTCAAGGTCTGATGGCTCAGTACCATCAACAGGGTCAGTCATGGTTTTCACCTATAAGAGAAGGAGAGGGTGATTGAAGGTAAAATAAAATCACAGGCACTTGTACAATTACCAAGGATTCCCCATGAAAACAACAGCATTTTAAAGAGTTGACCTAACAGAGTTGTAAGGGTGTTTGCAGGACATAGGACTCCTTGTCAGAGACATGGACTTTATGAGTCATGCCAAAATAGCACTCCTGTGGCAGATCTTTTAAGCAACTGTTCTCAAACCTAGACCATACATTTCCCATTAATGATACACCATGGACCTGAGATGATGACATCAATTGTGTCTGTGCTTGCTCCATGGATTGCAAGTGCCTTGCAACTGTGAATTTCACACCTATGTTTAATGCTCTCACAAACTCACCTTCTGACCTTAGAAAGACAGGGCTCTTGGTTTCCAGGAACTCAAAATCCAATAGTGTAAAATATACTTCTAAACAAGCTGTAGCCATGGCTGTAACTCAAATTAGAAAAGAATTTCGTTCATTTCCATAGGAAATAAATTAGACTGAGGGACATTGGTGGTGTAATTTGAGGAAATGAGTTTTGGGGATTATGCGAAGGAAGAGAAATGCGTTACCTGAGAGATGGGAGTGGAGCAGAATAAAGTTGACAGAGACAAGAACGAGCAGAACAATTTTGGAGAACAAGAAGGGAGAGCATGTTTTTCCCTATCTGGACATGGGTGCAGAAGCAGGAGATGAAGTGGAAGAAATAACCCCCATCACAAGAGAGTGCAAAGGAAAACCAAGCCCAGGAACTTATCACACACACCAGAGCAAAGGAAAGGTGGAACTCCCTCCATTTGAACCACAGAACAAAGTGTACACCTATCACTATGACGGCAATTGCCCCCACTCACCTGTTAACTGAAACTTGATGTGTTAGCCAAGGATGGACATGGACAAACAACCAAACAAAGTCCCTGCATCCTCAGCTGAGCTCACACCTTGCTGGTGATAAGGCCTACTTATCTGGCTTTTCCAGCCCCTCTGATTAACCTTGGTGTCATCACTCAATCAGTCCACCCACTCTTGAACCTGGTAAACATTCTGTTTTTTGCCTCTGCATCTGGACATACATCTGTATTTTTGATGAAAACTCCCTGGTCCACAACAATTGATAGTACAAAAGCAGCTCCTTCACTAAAGCAAGTTTCAGTTTCTGTTCTTACCAATAAAGACTGTATTTACATTTTTGAAAAATTATTTTTTTTAATTTATTTTACATCCTGACCTCAGTTTTCCCTCTCTCCTCTCCTCCCAGTCCCTCCCTCCACCTCCCCTCTGCCCTTCCCCAATTCAATCATCTGTTTCTTTTCACAAAAGGGCAGGCCTCCCACGAGTATCAACTAAACATGTCATATCTAGTTGGAGTAAGATTAAGCATTTGCCCATGTAGTAAGTCTGGAAAAGGAATCAGAGGAGAAAGTGGGAAATAATCTTGAACATAATGGCATAGGAGACAACTTCCTGAACAGATAACCCATCTTGCAGGCACCAAGATCAACAGTTAACAAATGGGATCTTATGGAATTGAAATGTTTCTGTAAGGCAAAAGACACCATCAATAGGACAAAACAGCAGCCTACAGAATGGAAAAAGATCTTCACTAACCCCACCTCTGACAGAGGGCTGTTTTCCAAACTATACAAAGAACTCAAGAACCTAGATATCAACAAACCAAATAATCATCCAATTAAAAACATGGGGTACAGATCTAAACAGAGTTCTCAACACAAGGATCTCAAATGGCCGAGAAAAATGTAAAAAGATGTCCAATATCCTTAGTCATCAGGGAAATGCAAATCAAAATGACTCTGAGATACCATCTTACACCTGTCGGAATGACTAAGATAAAAAACACAAAGGACAGCTCATTCTGGAGAGCATGTGGTGAAAGGGGAACACTCCTCCATTGCTAGTGTGAGTGCAAACTTTCTACAGCCAGTTTGGAGGCCAGCTCCACTACCCTTGGGCATAAATCCAAATGATTTTCCATCCTACCACAAAGACACATGCTCAACTATGTTCATAGTAGCTTTATTCATAACAGCCAGAACCTAGATACAATCCAGATGTCCCTCAACTAAGGAATGGATAAAGAAAATATTTACACTGAAAGTGATACCTGGAAAGGGAGGTGCATTTGGGGGTCAGGTAAAATCCTGGCACAAGGGAATCTCCCAGGATTCTACAAGGATGACCCCAACTAAGACTCTTAAGCAATAGCAGATAACGTAGCCTGAACTGGCCATCTTCTGTGACCAGATCGGTGCCTAGCCCAATTGTCACCAGAGAGGCTTCATCCAGCAACTGATGGAAAAACAGATGCAGACCCACAGCCCAACATGAGGTAGAGTTCAGGGAATCCTACAGAAGAGGAGAAGAAAGGATTGTAGGAGCCAGAGGGGTCAAGGACACCACAAGAAAACTCACAGAATCAACTAACCTGGGCTCATAGGGGCTCACAGAGACTGACCCGACAACCAGGGAGCCTGCGTGGGACTAATGTAGGCACTGTGCATGTATGTTACAGTTGTGTAGCTTGGTCCTTTTGTGGGACTCCTAACAATGGGAACCAGGGCTGTCTTCAACTCATTTACTGGCTTTTGGGACCCCACCCCATTTACATTTTTTCCATCCATTTGAAACCTCCTGAAACACTGCTCCAGCCTCTTTAAACAGTTGTGCTCATCATGTAACCTGTATTTTCTGTGCATTTACATATTGATTGTGGTGTGTTATATGAAAATTAGGAATAGCAATTAAGACTGAAATAAAAAAAAAAAAAAAAACCCGCCTGGCGGTGGTGGCACACGCCTTTAATCCCAGCACTCAGGATGCAGAGCCAGGTTTATCTCTGTGAGTTCGAGGCCAGCCTGGTCTACAGAGGGAGATCCAGGAAAGGCGCAAAGCTACACAGAGAAATCCTGTCTCGAAAAACCAAAACCATAAAAAAAACAACCATGTGATCTTGTCCATATTACCAAAGTAAGCAGGATTTTCTTGCAAATTGATGCCATTAAAACTACTGTGTCTTATGAATTTATTGTTATTCAATAAATTCTGACATTGTGAAAGACACAACTGTTCACCTATGTTCCTGACAGAGTACATTAATGACATAATATTTTTGATATTTTTAAAATATTTGAAAAACAAAAAACTGTATGTTTTAAAAAAAACCAGTGGGAGAACACATTCCTATTTTCCTAGTAAATATATTCTTACAAATGTGGAAAGGTCTAGGATGGATCTATGTTTGAGAAGAACAAGAAGTGAAAATGATAACTTTATCATTAAGATGATAATTCAAACTAAGATCAGGAGCCTGCTTCCGGTTTTCAATTTTACCATGATTTTACAATAACAGTCTTCCAGTGTTTTCCAATACTGGCAAAGGTATCTTCTGTGGCCTGCTGTTGAGACTCTCAATTGGAACAACATAAGTAAGAGTAATTTGACAATAGCCATCAATATGTAAAGAGTTGAACGGAAGTGATGATTATAGAACCCACATGGAGGCTCAGCACCTCCTCAGGCAGCAGGAACACGTGGTACACAGATGCACACGCAGGCAAAACACTCATGCACATGACATAATAAAAAGAAATCTAAAAAATTAAAGTAAATAAACACATACACTTCAATTGACATAGAAAAGAGTGTGAACAATACAGTCTTTGTCATATCAATTCTTCTAGTTTGGATACTGAATAGAAAATGGCTGGCCACTATATGATGGAAGTTGCAGGATTATACAGAATCATTTCCATGTTTTTCAAATATTAAGAGAACTGATACAAAATATTTAGAAACAGAATAAGCATCACTGCATTCAAATTCTATAACATCAAATCCACTAGGCTCAGAGAAGTGGGATGTCAACTTTGACCATACATCATCATTTTCTTAATCTTTTTTTGGTGAAAATTTTATTTTTGCATAGAAGAGAAGTTTTAAGGTTATTAAGTTTATGGTCTAAAAAGAAAAGCCAGGAAACCCTTTTATCTATTTTCAGCAAGAAACTGTACATCTCTAATTTTTTATTCATATTTACAATGTAATTTGATCAAAGTGTTACTAAAATGCATGATAGTATCACACTTTTCTTTTTTCCTCTTATATAATATCATGACCACAGTTTCCCCCCCCCTTCCTCCCCTTCCAATGAGGCCTCCATCCACTCCTTTCTCTTTTCTGAATCTTTTTGAAAAATGGGTTTTCACCATGTAACTCTGGCTGTCCTGGAACTCACTATATAGATCAGGCTGGCCTTAAACTGAGAAAATTGCCTTCCTCTCCTTCCTGAGTCCCCACCACCATTCCCATCACACACAGTGTTTTGAATGAGAATGTCCCCAAGAGACTCAAGGTGTTTGAAAACTTAATCCCTATGGAGGGACTGTTTGGGGAGGTTTAAGAGGTGTGAATTTATTGCAAGAGGTTTGAAAATGTAAAGACTAGCAACATTTCTAGTAGTGTCTCTGTGTTTTGAGACTGCATTTGAAGAGGTAAGCTCTCAGCTTCCTGCTTCTGTTACCATACCTGCTGCTTGCTGCCTACCGTCCCTACCTGCCTTGATGGACTCACTCATTTTTCTAGAACCATAAGAACAAATAAACACACTTCCTTAAGTTGCTCTCATCATGGTATTTTATCACAGCAACAGAGAAGTAAATAATACACCAAGAGACTCTGGGTGAAGTCAGGCATACCTTGATTGCTTTTTGGATATGAGTTGTTTCGTTTTCTTCCACGAGAGCAATGACACTTGTCCCAGTGTTCAGTGGGACTTTGCTACACAACATGTCAGTATTGAAAAAGATAGATTCATTAATCCAGCCACAGTCGGTACACAGGGTGGTCACAATTCCTCTGACAGTCTTCAACTTGGAGATATCTATGGCACAGATAAACTAAGGTCACAATGGTTCATATCAAATGCAATCCGTCTCCACACAGAAGTCCTACTCTGAGCACCTGTGTAGATGTGAGCACATATCATCACTTCTCTGACCATAACAACCGTTCCTGGGCCCTAAGATTGTGACCACTGAATGTCACTTCCACAGCATCTGTGGGTGGCCTGTCCCAGTAAGAGTACAAGTCCTGCTCAGGAAGCCTCTTTAAACTCCCATTACTGCTGGTATATGCCTGTCTCAGCAGCAGCAGCAGCAGCAGCAGCAGCAAATGCATGACCATGGCTCTAAATTCAGACCGAGCATTAAAAGATATGTGCAGATGTAAGGACATGTTTCCAAATTGTCTTTTATTCTTAATGAGCATAATGGGAAGTAATGTTTTGGGAACTGGCTCCAGTATCCTGCTGGGACAACCGGCCACCTTCCTTCATGGTACCCTCCTTATGACTGACTCTGCCTCCTGGCTTCAGATACTTGTGTCCATGGGAAACAAGGCCAAATTCAGTCTCCAGTGAGATGTTCCCTTTTCTGGGGAATACACAGAGGTGTCTTGCAAGAGGAAATGGGGAGAGACAGTACATCCCGCAAAGACTTGTGTCAAGTCTTCTTTGAGTTGTTCTACATACCCTCCTGCTTTGGCTCACCAAGGGAGCTTGGGGCACAGTTCAGTGTTGGCCTAACTCTTGGGAACTCAGGGACACCCTCATGCTCAACAGCCACTCAGGATGGTGGCAGGTCCCTCCCCACCATCTCTGTCCCACTGCACCTCATGGTGGAGAGAGACCCTTTTCTGAGGAGTCCTTTGAATGACAGATAAAGGGACTCCAAGAGGCATACCTTGAAGTTGTTCCTGTGGTGTTTCTTCAGACCCTGTCTTCCACTGAAAGATAGCTGAAATTCGCTGCCAAAGTCTCTGCATACTGGTGTCACCACCAGCCTGGGCAATGCCGAGGCTTGCGAATGAATCACTACGCCTGATGTTAGGAATCTCAGGATCTGGCCCCACTTATCTTCTCCAGCCTCTGTGAGATGGTAGTGACCAGCTAAAGGGCAGCCCTCAGGAATGACAGGGACAGGGAACCACCCTGGCTTCTGGCAGCTCCCTTCAAGCTCCCAGGGAGAGTCCACCTCTTTCAACTGCCCAGCCAATGAGAGTCAATGGGATGTTACATCACTGCCAATGAGAGGCACTGGGAGGAGACTTTTGGCCCCACCCACCCATTGTGAGTTCATCAATATGAAGGTCCCTGGAAAAATCTGCGTGTAGGTGTGCCCTTGGGGGTACTCAGTTTGGATAAAAAAGGGTCTCCTTCCTACGTTTTCGATAGAACCAGGGTTTTGTCTTAGGAGGTGTGACAGAAACCTGTGTCCCTGCTCTGACCCCCAAAATTATGCTTGATGATTAACATAAGCACTATCCACATTGTGGCATTGTTTGAATCAGTGATAGAGTGTGTGTGTGTGTGTGTGTGTGTGTGTGTGTGTGTGTGTGTGTGTGTGTGTGTGTGTGTGTTGGTCTTCTGTAATTTAAAATTTTGAGGATAGTGAAGCCTTATCTAATTATTCTCTATCAATAAAAATCGGGAGTCAGACATTGGGGTAAGAACTTAAAAGAGCAAACAGGGGAGCTGCCACCAGTCACCTCCTACCTGTTTTGTTCCTTCCTCTAAAAGGGTCGAGTTCCTGTCTCAGCCCTGCCTTACTACTTACTGTCTCCTGTCTACAGTCCTCCAAACTTCTATGGATAATTTTGGTCAGCTAGTGTCTAGCTCTGCCCTCTGACTCTAAGCAAGCTTTATTTGTCAGAACACAATCAAAATATCACACGTTTCCCCCTTTTGTTTAAATAAAAATAGAAGTTTTTAACTAACATGGTAAAACTATATATAATAAGTACAATAACTATATACAATATATACAGGCAATAACTACATTAACAATGTCTAGTCCATTTGCATTTGACAAATTCAGAGAAAATTCTCCATTATCTATCCTATCTTGGTAAGCCTAAAGTGTTGTACCTAAATCATTTTCTATCCTAACTTGTATTACCAACCCAAAACTATCTCTTTATGTCTCTCAACCTTATTCACTTTACACCCCTTTTACGAGTTTCTTTTCTAAAATTTGTAACAAGGAAAACTATAACTATAACTATCTAGTCTTCAACTCCATCAGAGACCTGAGAAGGATATAATATTACCTGAGTAAACAGGAATTACAGAGCAAACAACTCCCAAAACTAAGGAATGACAGAAACAGCTGGCTGCTTGGACAGTCACTCGAGGTTCCTCTGCAATTTTGGGGGATCCATCTTCGGCCTACACGCCTAGAATATCTGACAGATTTTTCTGTGAAGCAGGAATTTTGAAGGACTGTCCTGCCTTGTCTTGGCAAACTTCAGCAGCCATTTTCTTTTGTGTCCTATCTGTCAAATTTGGACAGTATATGTCAGCAGTTGAGGCAAGGGCAGTTTCTTGGCCAGTTGCTAACTTTTACCACAAAGAAAATAAACCCCATATGGTGTTTCTTTGATGCCCATCATCTTCTCTGAAGTAGACTGGTGCTGCTGGGCTCAGACATGTTTCATTGTCATAAAAAAACCCTCATGTAGCCAGGCAGTGGTGTCACCTTTAATCCTAGTCCTTGGGAGGTGGAGGTACATGGATCTCTGTGAGTTCAAAGCCAGCCTGGGCTACAGAGTGAGTTGCAGTTAAGGCGCAAAGCTACTCAGAGAAATTCTGTTTTGAAAAACCAAAAAATAAAAAAAATTAAAGCAGGGTCCAAGTAAGTCTGGCCCAAGTGAATTAGGTGAATACAGTGGATCTCAGAATGAGGGGGCTGGACCCACAAAGCAGGGCCAGATCAGTAGTAGCAAGAATTAGTTATGCATCTTATCCACAGATAGTAAAGAGTGCTAATAGAAAGTTTCAAAACAGGACCAGTTAGCTGCCTGTTTACTCCAGACAGGGTATCAGTGACAGAAACAGTTCTAAGTTTACCCTTGTGAACCAAAGATTTCTTGGGGTTTCTTACAGGAACATGAATGACTCAAAATGCAGCTGCATGAGAGAGAAGCCCACCCCAGCATGAGTGTTGACTCACAAAAGCTGTGTCCCCAGGAGCTTTCTTCTCAACCTGCAGGCAGCCCCATCAGATAATCTCTTCCAACCAGCAATTGTTTACTTCTTTTCTAACCTTTGGGAGGGCCCCTGAAAACCTTACCACTTTCTGAGCTTCCCTAAACTTGTAAGTTTTCTTTAGTTCTGAGTTGCAGGATCTGCCATCCTCCCTACAGGAAGGAATGTTTCAGTTCTGGGGAGACAGCTACATAACATTAAAAGATGCCATTTAATTCTTACATTAGTCATTGTTTTCCAAAATAACAGAAACAATCAGAGATGTTTATTAACTCATTCACTGTTATATATTTACTATATGTATTTACTTTATTTTTATATTTTATTTATTTTTTTTTTGGTTTTTCGAGACAGGGTTTCTCTGTGTAGCTTTGTGCCTTTCCTGGAACTCACTTGGTAGCCCAGGCTAGCCTTGAACTCACAGAGATCCACCTGGCTCTGCCTCCCGAGTGCTGGGATTAAAGGCGTGCGCCACCACCGCCCGGCCTATGTATTTACTTTATTATTTACATGTTTATGATTTATTTTTTCTTCAATCAAAATTCCATGTCTATGTCCACCTTCTCTCTTTAAAAATTATTTCTTGGCGGTCTGAGCTGATATTTTCTTAATCCAATATTGGCTACCCTAGAACTTTCATTTGTATGGTATAATTAACAAGGAAGTTTGAATAATTTAAATTTTTAAAAGCAAGGACTTTGTCTGGAGAAATTCTGGTGAGCCCATTAAATGAATGATACTAGAGCCACTGAAGCAAGGTTGTAGATGTATGTGCATCAAAGGGCAAAGAGAGACAGACGCAACTTGTAGTTTGTAGTTCATGGCATAAAGTAGGAGAGACTGTGACTGTTCATTAAAAACATGTTTTTATATTTTCCAGCATGGACCCCACGATCAGTAAATGCTAAGTGTGCCAGCACTCATCTGTAACCCTAGCCTTGGAGGAATGGAGATGGACAGACGCCAGGCAGGGCTACCTGAAGTGCCAGTGGAGCTGAAACAGCCAGCTCCAGGTTCAGTGAGAAACCCTATCTCAAAAAAATAAGATGGACAGCAGTCAAGGAAAACACTTGATGTCTTTGTGTGAATGATTAAGTCACTGAAGGGAATTTTAGAAAAATGTAAGTTTGACTGATTTCAAAGAAATGTTTAAATACTCAATATTTGGTAAAACAAATTTTCATCCCTTTTTATGTATAATTATGAACGTTTTAAATGAGAAATAAAAATTAACAGCTTAGAAATGAATATAAAAATCAGGCTTCTATATATTTGCTGAACATCAAAATAAAAACCATTCTAAGCCATTAATGTTCGAAGACATGTGAAGTATTCTTAATCATTAAGTAAGGGTAGTTGTCATTTATCTGAAAACGGAGCCCAATATTTATAAATTTTGTTACTTGCATTAACCATGTTAGCAGTTTAGTTTGTTCCAAGACACAAATGTGCATTCTTTTAATGAATTTTTATAAATGAACAGGAAACATTTTCATTTCTCAGAGCAGGCTGTGGTAAGTAAGCAAATATATAGTGTTTATAAGATAGATTTTGTGGGATTTTTTTTTCTTTTTTTTTTCACATAGGGATAGAGTGGGAGAACAGTGAAAGAGATACCATGATAGAGGGAGACATTATGGGGACAGGGAGAAACCTGGTGCTAGGGAAGTTCCCAGGAATCCACAAGGATGACCCCAGCTTAGACTACTAGCAATAGTAGAGAGGGTGCCTGAACTGACCTACCCCAGTAAGAAGATCAGTGAATACCCTAACTGTCATCATAGAGCTTTCATTCAGTAACTGATGGAAGCAGATGCAGAGATCCACAGCCAAACACCAGGTCAAGCTCCAGGAGTCCAGTCAAAGAGAGGGATTTTTTTTTCTTAAGAACAATGTAAGCACATATGTCTCACAGTACCTACATAGGATTCTGAGATCACCTTGAGCCTAGACATTGTACACCCTCCTGGACAACACACAATACAATTCGTGCGTAGCTCAAGATCAAATCAAATCAAACCAATGTAACCTTCTACACTTGTATCACGTACCTTTGGGAACTGATAAAACACTGATGTCAAAATATAAATTTAAATAATCTTTATTGATAAAAATTAATTAACAGTGTTAGAAAGGAAAAAATCACTACAATAGTGTGTGGAAGTTCTGTACAAAGGAGTATTTGCTACTTACATAGTCATTTAGATTTTATTTGGAAGTTAATATGAAGAGGCTCTTGCACTGAAACAAGTTAATTATTAAGAATTACAATGTAAACTATTTCTATTCTAAAGACATACCCCTTAGCTAACATTGTAGTTATGTCTCATTACTCTGGCTCAAGTTCCTTCTTAAAAGAATCTTCAGAATAAAAATTGAAGAGCCAAATAATTGCAATCACTCCTAGAAGGAGACAGCAACAGTTACCTCATTTTTAGTTTACTGTTACTCATGCTTTCATTAGTCTGAAGTTTTACAAGACAAAGTGTACTTTAGAGTTTGCTTCATGAGTTTGCCTTGAAACACTGAAATTTTTTTAAGTTCACTTTCTGCATTAGTAAGCAGATCATAGCTGCTCTTCTCTGAGTTCTCCAAACTCAAAAACAGAAAGATACTTCTTACTAAACAAATCCCAAGGATACAAAGATGAAAGATTCTGCCTAGGTACCAAGGTTGAAGCATGTGATACTACTGTGTACCTGGCTCCATCCCCAAATGAGATCTCACCATGACCACTTGATGAGATAATCCAGTACTTCTATCTGTAACTTTTACCCTGAGACACACAGTTTTTAGTTATCCATGTCTGTGACTAAATCATTGTCGAAGAACCAGTGTTTAAAGGCCTTAAGCGTCCCTTCCTGTAGGAAGATATTTGAGATGTCTGTGTAAGTATTTGGAAAAGTTACTTTGCATTCAGGAAATGTTTGTCAGCATATCGCCTTGATGAAGGGTCTTAGGTATTGTGACATGACCTGAGTGCCATAATATTTACACTTCTAATGTTCTTGGCTGTTTTAGAATTCATGCCTTACACAGGAGACTTGTTGCTGGTTGAGTATTCCATGAAGACAGGCACGTCAAACATGGACATCCACACCGTGAGCCCCTTAAGCTCCCAGAATATGGATGAGGTAATTTGCTTCCATGTTGCCCTTGTCATGAATAGGTAGTTGCCTATTTTTCCTTCCTGGTTACTTTTTTGCCCAGGACTTTGTTTGGTATGTTTGCTAGTGTATTCCCTGTCAAAGTGGACAAACTCACTGATTGAAAAGGAAATAAGCAGAAAATAATGTAGAATATACACATTGTTAACTCCTAGCTTTTGTGCTTTACTTGACGTTAGGATGTTCTGTGAAAAACATTTGAAAAGCGTCTTGGCTGTGAGGTCATTATGGGGAAATTGTGAGTGCACTGGGTTTGAGGTGTTCAGCCTGCTTATAAGGATGGGTAAGACCTTGTCTAGTACAGCCTGAGAATAAGATGTAAAGTCAGGGAGGCAGTGTGTGAAATCACATTGTGTAGCATGAAGGGCACATCTTCTCATAATTCACCCAATGGGATGCTGACTCATTGTGATAACACAGTACCCAGGCATTCCCTGTGTGTCAAGGATGAGAATCAGTGATGGAGTGAAGGCCCTGATGAGTAGAGCTAAGTGGTTGTTGAGGGGTGTCTGTGGTGGGTTATGCTTCTCCATACTCATTACCTTCTTTTCCCATCATAGGTCCTTGTTACTAGTACTGATGGAAAAACTGGTGTGGTGGAATCCTGTATCTTTTTTACTGAGGATTCCCTCCAGAAGCCTACAGATTATACTCCGGGATTGTATGACATCGTGAATGTGGTTGCTGTGGACAGCATTCAACCACACTGTTCTTGGAGAGCAGTATCAATGATCCCAGTGGAAATTTGTATTGACCAAGTCTTGTAATTTACTATTATTTGTAAGGCTCTGGGTTAATAAAACAAAATGAGCATGTAATCCAAAGAAATGAACTATGACTCTTCTTTTAAACATCCTGGTGATTTCATTAGGAACATGAACTCATTTTAGGAAGGCACCTTGTTGATTCAAAACCATGCCCTATTGGAACATGATTTTAGCAAAGAAATAGCCCTGCCCTTAGGGTAGATGCATCATTTTCTTTAAGGAGGAGCAGCTTCAGTGTTACCAGTGTCCTCGTGGGCCATTAAGCAGCATAGAGAAGCAAAGCATTTAACTCAAGGTTCCAGGAGTGAGCAGGCAAATGTGACCAGGTTGGATTTAACATTACAGCTCGCCTTCTTGCTTGAGTCTCTCTATGCCTTTCCAAAGTTTTTTTCTTTACAGTATCTTTTATTTTCTACCAGGTACTTTATTTGTTAAACTTAGTGTTTATCCGTGGATCCTCTTCCTGTGATAGTGTACCAAATATGCCCGTGCAGAGAAATGAAAGACCAGACCCAGGTCTACTTCAAACAGAAAGATGAGAGTACACTTTTAGTAGTCTGAGAGGTGGCACCCCCCCCCCAAAGACCTTCCTATACTGAGGAGGACCTTCTGTGAAGTTAACTGGCCCTCCTTCCACATTTCCTGCCCTTTAGAAAGAATCCTGGACCTTTCCAACATCTGCAGAGTGAAGGATGCCTGCACTGGGGAGCCAGGCCACCTGGACCACTTTCCTTTCATCAATACCTGGTGTAGTGTGGCCCTCTACCCACAAGACAGAGTTCAATTCCATGCCTCTTGGGTATCCACTGCTGTCCTGATCTCTAAGAGGAGTTTCAACCCTGAAAAAGCCACCTTTCTTCCAGTTAGAGGATGAGGATTTGGAACTTCCACCTCTACCCCTCCTCCTGAGGGTGGCCTTCCCCACGCTCAGAATTTTGAACAAAGTGCCAATGTCTGCTTTGTATCCTGACTTCCCGTCTGATGGCTCATTCCACAGCTGCCATTGGCCCCTTTTCCACAGACCGCTGGAGGGTATCCTCCACCTCAGTATGCTTAAGGTCCAGGTCCATGAAGGCTTCCCAGTGACCAGCCATTGAGTACCCCGTGCCTGTGGTGTCAAACTCCATGGCCAGCCAACCTCCAGGAGGACAGGATTCTCAGACCAGACCCAGTTCATTATATTTATCAGGCATTCACCACTACTGATCTCCTGAACTAGTGACATCACACCCCACCATACTTAGAGCAGCCACAAGTTATGATCAAGTGTTGTAGAATATTATTTTGAGTTGTGTTACTTTTGTTTATGTTGCATTTGTTTTAACTGTGAAGCTGTGTTACTGTGTCTATCTAAAACACCTGGTGGCCTAATAAAAAGCTGACCGGCCAATAACTAGGCAGGAGAAAGGATAGGCCGGCCTGGCGGACAGAGAGAATATATAGGAGAAAATCTGGGAGAAAAAGAAGAAAGAGCAAGAGCACAAGGAGGGGAGGGTGTTGGGGGCCAGGAGCCCAGCCACCCAGCCACCCATCCAGCCATGGAGTAAGAGTGACAATAAGATATACAGAAGAAAAGAAAAGACCAGAGGGAAAAGGTAGATGGGGTAATTTAAGTTAACCAAAACTGGCTAGAAACAAGTCAAGCTATGGCAGGGCATTTAAAAGTAAGAAAAGCCTCTCTGTATTTATGTGGGAAATGGGTGGTGGGGCCCCAAAAGAGTAGAAAAATCAAACAACAGCAATCAACCTCATGTCTACCATTATGCACAGCCACTAACTTACTTGGGACAACTGCCAACAGCTCCTGACTGCCCTTTTTACCTCCAGAGGAAAGAGTGTAGGGTCTACTAGGCAGCACCTGCCTCGCTGATCATTCAGGCGTCACAAACACTATTAACCTGAAGTGATTTGCCGACACCTTCCTTCCTGATAAGTGTCCCAAATGTAACCCCAACACACCAGAGGTCCTCCAGGCACTTCTAAGAATGATGAAAGTCAGGCTGGAGGAGTTCAGAATGGAGATTGTGGAGTCATAATCTTGGTCAAAATTTGAAGAGTCACTCAGTGCTCTGATGAGTCCCTGAACCAATTGTATGACCAGCTCTGTGACAGTTAAAGACAGTACACCTGTTTTGACCCGGAGGCCCCTGTGCACTGGACAGTGGTCAACACAGCTTTTGGCCAACAGTTGATAACAGATGTTCACTGGAAGCCCCAAATGCAAGAGGGATTTTACAGGGATACATCCTGAGCAATTTATAGACATCACCATCAAAGTGGGTGTTAACTGGGAAAAGGCTGCAAAAAATGATGGTGCTCACATTGGGGACTAGAGAAAATTCAGCTTCCCCGAAATTCCTGCAACAGTTGGTTTCCATCTGAAGGTTAAAATAACAGGTTTCTTTTCTGATACCAGCCATGAAAATTCAGATGAACAAAAACGAAAATAAAATTCTTACAGATATTTTGAGGGAATATGTTATTTTATTTTACTTATTTTTATTGAAACTAGATTCTTCTTGGCAAAGACCAAGATAGCCAGGAGACTCTCTGCCTTCAAGATGCCTGGGTGAGCCGGGCGGTGGTGGCCCACGCCTTTAATCCCAGCACTCGGGAGGCAGAGCCAGGCGGATCTCTGTGAGTTCGAGGCCAGCCTGGGCTACCAAGTGAGCTCCAGGAAAGGCGCAAAGCTACGCAGAGAAACCCTGTCTCGAAAAAACCAAAACCAAAAAAAAAAAAAAAAAAAAAGATGCCTGGGTGAAGGAGTCAGTGATGGTGGTGTCTGGGCCTTGCTATAATTATACTCATAGTCATCCCTTTAACCAAGTAGGCAGTTTTGATCAACCAGGCCACACCCACCCTACAACTACCCAGTGCCTGTGCAATATAATGGGAACATGCCTGATGTACCCAGCCACTCCCAGGACCCTCAGGGCCCATGCTTGGAAAGGCTGAAGAACCTGCAAATAACCCGCTGATGGATGAGGACCCTTCCTTTTTGCCCCCCAATAAAAATGTGAAAACCAATTCCCTCCCCAAAGGAAAGAATATAGATTGTCCTCTCATACAATAAATTCTGCCCACAGTTTCCCTTCCTTGTAGATGGAACCAACGGTCTTATTAAATAAGAAACACAGAAACAATGCAAAGAAGAAAGCCAATGGATCAGAGCTAAGAATCTTACCCACCTGCTGCTAACCTCTTTAGCCAAAAGACCTCTCCGAAAGAGACCTACTTCCTGTCTGTTTGTTTTTATATAGACTTTCTGTTCTGCCTTGTCATTAGTTGTAATCCCAAACACATGACTGCCTCGTCACTGCCTGTATCTACAGCCCTCCAGGTCTTCAATGGTATTGAGATTAAAGGTGTGTGTCTCCAATGTTGGCTGTATCCTTGAACACACAGAGATCTACCTAGCTCTGTCTTCCAAGTGCTGGGATTAAAGGTGTGAATTAACGCTCAGCTTTTGCTATGGCTCTAATAGCTCTGACCCCGGGGCAACTTTATTTATTAACATACAATTAAAATCACATCTCAGTACAAATAAAATACCACCATACTTCCTCCTCTCCTCCCAGCTCCCCACCACCTCCCCTCTTTTCCAGATCTACTCCCACTCATTCTCTCATAAAAAAAGAGCAGATCTGCAAGAGACAACAAAACAAGGTACAATAAGACCAGGCAGAAGCCCTCACACCAGAGCTGGACAAGGCAACCCAGCAGAAGGAAAAGAGTCATAAGAGATTATTTTAATGTTTTAAAATTTATTGCCAGGTGGTGGTGGTGGTTACATCTTTAATCCCAGCACTTGGGAAGCAGAGATGAGTGAATCTCTGAGTTCGAGGCCAGCCTGGTTCATAGAGTGAGTTTCTGGATGGCTGGGGCCACACAGAGAAATCCTGTCTTGAAAAATCAAAAAAAGAAAATTACATTTTGTGTGTAGAGGTTTTTTGTATGCATGTATTTATGTGTACCAAATGTGTGCCTGGTATGTTCCAAAGAGGCCAGAAGAGGGCACCAAATCCCGTTAGACCATATAGTACAGGGGAAAAATTTTATGATTCACAGTAGTTTTCCTTAAAACACATAGAGGTGAATACTCAGCATACAGAACTACAAATCAGCTGATGATGTAGCTCAGTGGTAGAGTGCAGTGTAAAAAACATGAGTTTGATCTTCAGTGGTGAAAAACCAGCAATAAGCACTACAAATCTAAAGTTGATTTATGCAACTCCCACAGTTAAGTCTGAACTGTAAAGTGAGCAAAGAACCCAATTAGGAGTTTTGAGAAAACAGGAAGAAAGTCCTCACTAACGGTTTGCGTGCCTAATCTTAGGAGTGATTAGAGAAATACGAGGAAACAAAGGCAGTAACAACAACAAAACTCACAGAGAGGGGCTAGGGAGATGGCTCTTTTGATCAAGTTCTGGCCTTGCAAGCATATGGACTTAAAGTGGGAGCCTAGAATCCACTTTAAAAATCCAGGCTGGCAGGCCATTGCTGGGTAGGTGGAGACAGGCAGAGAGATCCCTGGAGCTTGCTGGCTAGCCAGGCTAGTGGAATTGGTGACCTGCAGGTTCAGTGAGACCCTGTCTCAAGATTTAAGATGGAGAATGATGAGGCTATGCATTATAACCGCCTACACACACACACACACACACACACACACACACACACACACACAGAGAGAGAGAGAGAGAGAGAGAGAGAGAGAGAGAGAGAGAGAGAGAGAGAGAGAGAGGAGAGAGAGAGCACATATGTGTACTCACAGGAACATGTGGGCACACATACTCATAATTCAAAATTGTTTTTTACTTAGTGGGGAAAGTCAGTTCCTTTCTCACTAGGATGCTGCAAAATCATCAGGGTGACATTTTTTTCTTAATCAACTTATAAGACTAAAGTAGTCCCTGTAAAAACTATGACAGTTATTTTCTTTTTCTGGACACAAAGGGTACAAAAATGGCCATTAAAATTATTTCCTTTTTTGGTGATTATACTAGAATTACATAACTTCCCCCTTCCTTTTCCTCCCACTGTACCATCCCATAGAGCTCTCTTTGCTCTTTTCAAGTTTAGCCTTTTTCTTTTTTAACAGTGCACAGGTAGGAAAACAGTGAAAGCAAACAGCTTTTGGGAGAAATGCCCTCATTCACATAAAGTGCATACAAGACTGGTCTGGAAAAATGGCTCAGCTGTTAAGAGCACTTATGGCTCTTGCAGAGGACTCTGTTTTGAAGCTCCCAAATGATGGCTCCCAAATATGCATAACTCCAGTTTCAGAGGATCAGTGCTGTCTTCTGGCTTCTGTGAGCATCAGGTATGAATGCATGTGGTTCATGGACATACATGATGGTGAGCATCAGGCATGCATGCATGTGGTTCATGGACATACCTGATGGCAAATACTCATAAACATGTCAGAGAGAGATAGATAGAGATAGAGATCCAGAGAGAGAGACACAGAGACATAGACACAGAAGGAGCGAGAGACAGAGACAGAGAGAGACACACAGAGACAGAGAGAGAGAGAGAGAGAGAGAGAGAGAGAGAGAGAGAGAGAGAGAGAGAACACTCTTGTAATCAGTCTCAGTAGGTAGAGACAGGAGGACCAGAAATGTGGTGTGCCTATGTACATGCAGGAAAAAACACACACATTAAATATATACATACATGAATCAAAACAAAAATTCATACAAGGGCCTCTACAGTTGAAATAAGGTAGCAGTGCCATGCTTCGTATTTTACACGTTTTCCTTTCATTTTCAAGCATGTAAAGGAGTATAAACCTAGAAACTGACAGAGTTTCGTGCTTTGCTTCGTATTTTACACGTTTTCCTTTGATTTTCAAGTGTGTAAAGGAGTATAGACCTAGAAACTGGAAAGCATTTGTCCTGAAGTCAGTGGTCCGTTCCCAGGGCTGAAGACGCCATCAGGATCAACCCGTTTGCCCTTCCAGCGGAGTTGGCCTCGCACTCTATGTGCGCATGTGCGGCCGTTCAGCCAATCAGCGAGCGCCCTGAGGAGCCTGCCTCTTCTCCCGCTCAAATCCCAAAGGTCCTCTGGCCGCGGTGGCGCTGGCACAGCAGCTTTCTCGGTCGGGGCGCCGAGTGCCGGAGGGGGCCGACGTGAGGGTGCTCACTGCCCGATGCCCAGTAAGCGAGTTCGGCTCGGCTGAGGGTTTGGGGTCACTGGAGGAGGCGGTGCTTAGTGAGGAAAATCCTCCGGACGGGCCGGTGACCTCTGGCAGGAAGTCGTTCCCGTGACTTCTGACAGGAGAACGGAGGCGGAGAACCTCACTAACGGCCGAGGGATGAACAGGCCGCGGCCTTCGAGGATGGGCAACCCTTGGAGGACACACTCACGGAGCCTGGCGGTAGAAGCCGAGAGCGGGGTGGGGTGAGGGGATGGGGGTGGGGTGGGCAGGACCGGGGTCTGCGGAACATGGAGCCCTGGGGAGGAGCTGTGGGGGCTGCCCCCATGCTTCTGGGTGGGGCCCAGATCCCTTAGACACAAACTGAGGACCCATCTTCGTTTCCCTCCATGTGGTCTGCTGGTTTGATGCGGACGGTGTGGATGGTGGAGAGAGGGGCGTGGCGAAGGAAAAGAGAAAAACAGAGGAGACATTGCAAGGGATTAATAAGTAACCCAGGGTGGGTTCTAACCACTGATCCTCCAGGCCCAATCTCCCACATACTGGGATTAGAGCCCTGCACCACCACGGTCAGCTTCTTCTGTCAGTTGCGGTTTGTTTCTGTAGGGTGGGATCTCCCTTTGTAGCTCAGGCCTTGTCAAGCTTAGACTGGCCTTGAACCTGCAATCTTTAAATATCTTCTGATGTTTGAAATACTCAGCTTCCTCAAATACCCAGCTTCTCAAATGTCTGGTCTTTCTGTGGGAGGAGTGGTGGTTATGGTGGTGGGTGTTTGTTGTGAATAGACCATACGATCTTTTTCCATGAACACATATTTGCCCAGGTTGATTTCTGATAGCACCATGATTTTACTTTAAAACTGAGCTACAGACTTGCTCACTTTTTAAAAAGAATCTGTGAGACATAGGACCAAAATTCAGATGTCCCAGACGTTAAGAACAGAAATATTTTGCTCTTTTTTTTTGTTGGGGGGGGGGGACTCATATAGTGTAGGTTGTGGCCAATTTTGCATTTTTAAAATTGAGAAATGACAAATTGTTTGCTTTGGTTAAAAAGGATACTTTTTTAAAAAAAGAAATCAAAGTTTGGATAGAGACATGTTTAGTAGGATACAGGAGGAGATGGAGAGGGGGAAATGTGCATACATGTCACAAGTATTGAATGTGTATATGAAATTATCAGTAATATAGGAAAATTATTAAAAAATCAATGTAAAAAGAGGGAAAACTTAATCTTTCAATGAACAAAGATAATTCTTATTTGGTTTTTTGACATTTTAAATTTAGCATTTATTTAAATGATACCTTTGAATTTCCATGACTTCTGAGATTCTTTACCTTTGTGTTTCAACTAAGAAAACATCTGATCGTTTGCCAACAGAAGAAGGGATTTTGGTAGAGTTATGTCTGTAGGAAAGCAGGAGCGCTTAGTGCTTTTTGACTTTGATGATGAAGAAGATGGTCTGAGTGTTTTGAAGAAGGCTCTGTCTGAAGGTACAGCATATCCAGTGTTGGGCATTGATTGTGTCCTGGACTTCATCTGATTGTTACCTAGTCTCAGATTTCCTGATACTTTCATTTCTAATTTTAGATGTACATTTCTCTACCGGAGTTTTAGTGATGCATATAGCTTCTCTTGGCTCTGTAGTCCCGGTATATTGAGAAATAATGAAGAACTTAAAATGGTTTTACCCCAGGAAGACTTGAAAATTGGTCATATAAAATGCTGGCAAATTGTGAATTGATTCCATAAAACCTGCAAAGAAATTATTTCATTTCTGTAGCTGCTTCAAAAATATACATTGAGAAAAGTTCCAGAGAAATGCAAATGAAGATAGCACTTTGCTAACTATTAGTAATATAACATAATTAATTTCCAATGTGTTTTTCATTTGTATTGTTAATACAGAAAAGAGCCCAGTGTTGAACAAAGATGAGAGGAAATGCCCTCCTGCAGAAGTGGATGAAGCTATGGGGTAAAATTTTCAAATACTTTTTTTTGCCAGTTCAATAGAGTACTTCAAATGTAGTGCCTGTGATTCCTGCTCTAGAGAGGTGGATGAAGGTAGATCAGAAATCCGAGGTCATCTTCAGCTATATACGTATTTCAACCTAGCCTGGACTCCTTGAGACCTAGTTAGTTGGGAAGAAGGGGTTCAGCAAGAGTGGGAGACAGATAAAAGAAAGTAATGGGGATGTACGTGTATGAATTGTCAGCAATAAAATAATAACAAAGGTTTACTTTAGTTGTCTAAGAAATAGTTTATGTTATGTTGCATGTGACATTTGTTCCAACCCATATGCTATATATTATAAATAATTAAAAGAACTTTTTGTGTAAAGTTTTGTGTGTGCTAGGCAAATGTTCTACCACTGAACTATATTTCCAGCTTTAATTTTTATTGTAATTTCTTCACAGAGATGAAATACACACTATGTTGGATAAATTCAGAGGTATGTTTTTTGGATATAAGTATGTTAACACTATATATTAATTTATGTAAAAGGACATGTTAATCGGTGTTCTATAGAACTGTCATTTAATGCTTTCTTAGCACTGGATTTCACATGAATTTTGTGATTTAAAAACATAAATTTTGCTGCTTAAAATTTTCCATGATAAAACAAAGTAAAAATGATGCCTTTAGACCTGTGAGTCTCATATAGAATTTTAGAAGAAAAAAATTCTTTCTATTCCCAGACTAATAGTTCCCACAAGTGATTCTATGTATCAGGTTTTTTATTTCCAAAATGTATTTTGTAAGACTCTTGCTGAATTCCCTTTTCTGTATAGGAGAGCAGGATCCTAAGACTAATAAAATTCTTCATTATTATTTGTTAAGATTTATTTTCTTTTTAATTATGTGTCTCCTTGGGGGGTATGTGCACGTGTAAGTGTCTGTCACGCTCAGAAGATGGAGTAGGATATCCTGGAGCTGGAGTTAGAGGCAGTTGTGAGCTGTGTAACATGGAACTGGGAAATGGTCTCAAGTCCTCAAAAGAGCAGCAAGCACTTGGAACCACTGAGCCATCTCTCCAACCCCTTTATAATTACTTTTATATCCAAAAATGTGAGGGTACTGGCTTATCGGTTAAGACTGATTGCTTCCCTTGTAAATGACCTGAGTTTGGTTTCCAGCATCCTCATGGTAGCTCACAGCCATTTCTAACCCCAGTTCTGGAGGATCTTACTCCCTCTTCTGATCTCTGTGGGCACATACAAGTTATATATACATACATGCATGCAAAACATTCATCTACATCAAGTGAAGAAAATCGAAAATAAAAGTTGTGAAAAGGATATCAGGATGGCTACCCCTGCTTGTTTCTTAAGACCATTTGATTGAAAAGTCTTTTCCCAGCCTTTTATTCTTAGGTAGTGTCTATCTTTGAATTTGAGATGTGTTTCTTGTATGCAGCAGAAGGATGGGTCCTGCTTTCGTATCCATTCTGTAAGTCTATGTCTTTTTATAGGTGAATTAAGTCCGTTGATATTAAGGGATATTAATGACCAGTGATTCTTCATCTCTGTTATTTTTGGTGGTAGTGTGTGTGTACTTCTCTTCTTTGGGGTTTACTGTTGTGGCTTTATCTATTGCCTGTGTTTTCAAGTGTGTATCTGACTTCCCTCGGTTGGAATTTTCCTTCTAGTGCTTTCTGTAGGGCTGGGTTTGTGGATAGGTATTGTTTAAATCTGGCTTTGTCTTCGAATGTCTTGTTCCTTCCGTCTATGATGATTGAAAGTTTTGCTGGGTATATTAGTCTGGGCTGACATCCATGGTCTCTTAGTGTCTGCATTACATCTGTCCAGGTCCTTCTGGCTTTCAAAGTCTCCATTGAGAAATCGGGTGTTATTCTGATGGGTTTACCTTTATAGGTCACTTGGCCTTTTTCCTTGGCTGCTCTTAATATTCTTTCTTTATTCTGTACATTTAGTTGTTTAATTATTATGTGTCGAGGGGACTTTTTTTGGGGGTCTAGTCTGTTTGGTGTTCTATAGGCTTCTTGTATCTTCATAGGCATTTCCTTCTTTAAGTTGGGAAAGTTTTCTTCTATAATTTTGTTGAATATATTTTCTGTGCCTTTGAGTTGGTATTCTTCACCTTCTTCTATCCCTATAATTCGTAAGTTTGGTCTTTTTATGGTGTCCCAGATTTCTTGGACATTTTGGTTCATGACTTTGTTGGCTTTAGTGTTTCCTTCGACTGATGGAACTATTTCTTCTACTGTATCCTCAATGCCAGAAATCCTCTCTTCCATCTCTTGCATTCTATTGGTTATACTTGCATCCGAAGTTCCTGATCTTTTACTCAGGTTTTCTATTTCCAGCATTCCCTCTGTTTGTGTCTTTTTCATTTTTTCAATTTCCCTTTTCAGATCTTGGACTGTTTCCTTTGTTTGTTTCATTGCTTTTTCATGATTTTCTTTCAGTGCTTTATTGTTTTCTTCCAGGATTTTAATGTTTTCTTCCAGGACTTTATTGTTTTCTTCTAATTTGTTTGCCCTTTCCTCTAGTTGTTTACAGCGTTCTTCCAATTTTCTTGTCTTTTCCTCTACACAAGCCTCTACCTTCTTCATGAAGTTACTCATAAGGCTACTTTCTTCTGCTTCTTCCAATTTTTGGTGTTCAGGTCTAGATGTTGGAGGCGAGCTAGGTTCTGGTGATGCTGTATTGCTCTTCATTTTGCTGTATGTACTTCTGCTTTGACGTCTGCCCATCTCCTTGTGATTCCTTCTTGGTCTTATCAGTGGACTTGTTTCACAAAGAGCTGACAGACTCAGGAAGACTCTCTCTCTTGTCCAAAAGGGAGTTCTCTTGTCCAACTCTTTGGTCCAGAAGGGAAGGACATTACATCCTCGTCACAGGAAAGATCGACCAAGATGAAGTTTCAATTCTGAACATATATGCCCCAAACATAAGGGCACCCACATATGTAAAAGAAACATTACTAAAGCTTAAACCACATATAAAACCCCACACATTAATAGTGGGAGATCTCAACACCCCACTTTCACCACTGGACAGATCTCCCAAATCGAAACTTAACAGAGAAATAAAGGACTTAACCGATGTCATGACCCAATTGGACCTAATAGATATCTACAGAACATTCCATCCTAACAAGAAAGAATATACTTTCTTCTCAGCACCCCATGGAACTTTCTCTAAAATCGACCACATACTTGGCCACAAAGCAAATCTCAACAGATACAAAACAATCAGAATAACCTCCTGTGTTCTATCAGATCACCATGGTTTAAAGCTAGATTTCAACAACAACAAAAACTACAGAAAACCTACAACCTCATGGAAACTGAATAATGCTCAACTGAATCACCAATGGGTTAAGGAAGAAATAAAGAAAGAAATTAAAGACTTCCTAGAGATCAATGAAAATGAAGACACCACATACCCAAACTTATGGGACACTATGAAAGCAGTGCTAAGAGGGAAATTCATAGCACTAAATGCCCACATAAAGAAGTTGGAGAAATCACACACTAGTGAATTAACAGCACATCTGAAAGCTCTAGAACAAGAAGAAGCAAAGTCTCCCAGGAAGAATAGACGCCAGGAAATTATCAAAGTGAGAGGTGAAATTAATAAATTAGAAACTAAGAGAATAATACAAAAAATTAATGAAACAAAGAGTTGGTTCTTTGAGAAAATCAACAAGATAGACAAGCCCTTATCCAAACTAACCAAAAGACAGAGAGAGAGAATCCAAATCAACAAAATCAGAAATGAAAAGGGGGACATAACAACAGACATTGAGGAAATCCAGAGAATTATAAGGTCATATTTCAAAAACCTCTACTCCACAAAACTGGAAAACCTAAAAGAAATGGACATTTTTCTGGATAGATACCACATACCTAAGTTTAATCAAGACCAGATAAACTATTTAAATAGTCCAATAACCCCTAAGGAAATAGAAACAGTCATTAAAGGTCTCCCAACCAAAAAAAGCCCAGGACCAGATGGTTTCAGCGCAGAATTCTACCAGATCTTCAAAGAAGAGTTAATACCAATACTCTCTAAATTGTTCCACATAATAGAAACAGAAGGAACATTACCAAACTCCTTCTATGAGGCTACAATTACCCTGATTCCTAAACCAAACAAGGATGCAACAAAGAAAGAGAACTACAGACCGATCTCCCTCATGAACATTGATGCAAAAATACTCAATAAAATACTGGCAAACAGACTCCAAGAACACATCAGAACAATTATCCACCATGATCAAGTAGGCTTCATCCCAGGGATGCAAGGGTGGTTCAACATACGAAAGTCCATTAATGTAATACACCATATAAACAAACTCAAAGAAAAAAACCACATGATCATCTCACTAGATGCAGAAAAGGCATTTGACAAAATCCAACACCCCTTCATGATAAAAGTCTTGGAGCGATCAGGAATACAGGGAACATACCTAAACATAATAAAGGCAATATATAGCAAACCAACAGCCAACATCAAATTAAATGGAGAGAAACTCAAAGCAATTCCACTAAAATCAGGAACGAGACAAGGCTGTCCACTCTCCCCATACTTATTCAATATAGTACTTGAAGTTCTAGCCAGAGCAATAAGACAACATAAGGAGATTAAGGGGATTCAAATTGGAAAGGAAGAAGTCAAGCTTTCCCTATTTGCAGACGACATGATAGTATACTTGAGTGACCCCAAAGATTCCACCCAGGAATTGATAAAGCTTATAAACACCTTCAGCAACATAGCAGGATACAAAATCAACTCAAAAAAATCAGTAGCCCTCCTATATACAATGGACAAAGAAGCTGAGAAGGCAATTAGAGATACATCACCCTTTACAATAGCCAAAAATGACATAAAATACCTTGGGGTAACACTAACCAAGCAAGTGAAGGACCTATATGACAAGAACTTTAAGTCCCTGAAAAAAGAAATTGAAGAAGATCTCAGAAAATGGAAAGATCTTCCATGCTCATGGATAGGCAGGGTTAACATAGTAAAAATGGCAATCTTACCAAAAGCAATTTACAGATTCAATGCAATCCCCATCAAAATACCAACACAATTCTTCACAGATCTGGAAAGAACAATACTCAACTTCATATGGAAAAACAAAAAACCCAGGATAGCTAAAAGAAACCTGTACAATAAAACAACTTCTGGAGGCATCACAATCCCCGACTTCAAGCTCTACTATAGAGCTACAGTAATAAAAACAGCCTGGTATTGGCATAAAAACCGACATGTGGACCAATGGAATCGAATTGAAGACCCTGACATTAACCCACACACCTATGGACATATAATTTTTGACAAAGAAGCCAAAAGTGTACAATGGAAAAAAGAAAGCATCTTCAACAAATGGTGCTGGCATAACTGGATATCAGCGTGTAGAAGGCTGCAAATAGATCCATATCTGTCACCGTGCACAAAACTTAAGTCCAAGTGGATCAAAGACCTCAACATAAATCCAGCTACTCTGAACCTGCTAGAAGAAAAAGTAGGAAATAGTCTTGAACGCCTTGGCATAGGAGATCACTTCCTAAATATAACACCAGTAGCGCAGACACTGAGACAAACAATCAATCAATGGGACCTCTTGAAACTGAGAAGCTTTTGTAGAGCAAAGGATACGGTCAACAAGGCAAAGCGACAGCTTACAGAATGGGAAAAGATCTTCACCAACCCCACATCTGACAGAGGACTGATATCCAGAATATATAAGGAACTCAAGAAATTAGACATCAAAAGGACCAACAGTCCAATTGAGAAGTGGGCTTTAGAACTAAACAGAGAATTCTCAACAGAGGAATCCCAAATGGCTGAAAGACATTTAAGGAATTGCTCAACTTCCCTAATCATCAGGGAAATGCAAATCAAGACAACTCTGAGATACCACCTTACGCCTGTCAGAGTGGCTAAGATCAAAAACACTGAAGACACTTTATGCTGGAGAGGATGTGGAACTAGGGGAACTCTCCTCCACTGCTGGTGGGAATGCAAGCTTGTACAATCACTTTGGAAATCAATATGGCGCTTTCTTAGAAAATTGGGAATCAATCTCCCCCAAGATCCAGCTATACCACTCCTGGGCATATACCCAAGAAATGCTCAATCATACCACAAGAGCACTTGCTCAGCTATGTTCATATCAGCATTGTTTGTAATAGCCAAAACCTGGAAACAACCTAGATGCCCTTCAACTGAAGAATGGATAAATAAATTGTGGCACATATACACAATGGAATACTACTCAGCAGAGAAAAACAACGACATCACACGGTTTGCAGGCAAATGGATGGATCTAGAAAAAATCATCCTGAGTGAGGTAACCCAGACTCAGAAAGACAAATATGGTATGTACTCACTCATAGGAAGATGCTAGATGTGGAACAAGGATGACTAGACTGCTACTCACATCACCAGTGAGGCTACCTGGAAAACGGGACCCCAAAAAAAGACACGGAGAAATGGACAAGATCTACATGAATAGCCTGGTCATGAGTGGGAACAATGAAGGGCGACAGTCGAGGGAAAGAGTGGGAGATCCTAGCTGGATCAAGAAAAGAGAGGGAGAACAAGGAATAGGAGACCATGGTAAATGAAGACCACATGAGAAGGTGAGAAGGGGAGGAAGCAGAGAGCTAGGGAGGCCCACGGAGATTCACAAAGATACCCCCTCAAAAGACTGCTGGCAATGGTCGCGAGACGGCAGGAACTGACCTACTCTGGTGATGGGATGGCCAGACACCCAAATAGTGGTGCCATAAACCCCATCCAAGGACTGAGGAATCTGAAGGCAGACATCCACGGCTGGGCCCCTGGTGGAGCACTGGGAGTCTAATTAGTGAGTAAGAAGAGGATTTATATGAGCGAGAATTGTTGAAGCCAAGGTTGGATAAAGCACCGGGACAAATAACCAAATGAATGGAAGCACAGGATCTATGAACCAAAGGCTGAGGGGCCCCCAACTGGATCAGGCCACCTGAACGGGTGAGACAGTCATTTGGCTTGATCTGTTTGGGAGGCAGCTGTGCATTGGTGCCAGGTCCTGGGCGCGTTGCATGAGTTGGCTGTTTGAATCCTGGGACTTATGCAGGGACACTTGGCTCGGTCTGGGAGGGGGGAATGGACCTGCCTGGACTGAGTCTACCAGGTCAACCCCGGTCCTCGGGGGAGACCTTGATCTGGAGGAGGTGGGAATGGGGGGTGGGCTGGGGGGAGGGGTGGGCGAGAGGGGGAGAACAGGGGATTCTGTGGCTATTATGTTGAACTGAATGGTGTTATAAAATAATAATAATAATAATAATAAAAAAAAGAAAAAAGAAAAAAAAAAAAGTTGTGAAAAGGAAAGATCTGAAATTTAAATACTGTTCATCACTTGTATAAACTCCCTTTTATATAGTATTTTGTTAATTACTTTGTTAATTTTGTGTTGCTTCCTTGTTTTTAAGACAGGATCTTACTGTGTAGTTCGAGTTGATCTGGAACTTGATCTGAAGCCCAGTCTAGGCTTAAACTGTAGATCTCCTGTGGCAGCCAGAGGTTGAAATTGGAATGTCTTCCTCAGTCATTTCATATGTGTGTGTGTGTGTGTGTGTGTGTGTGTGTGTGTGTGTGTGTGTGAAGAGAGAGAGAGAGAGAGAGAGAGATAGTTTTGCCGTCATATATGCATGCAAAACAAGCTTGTCTCTTGCCTTCAAGAGCCAGAAGAAAGAATTTATTCCTCTAGGAATGGAGGTATAGATCATTGTGATGCACCATGTGTGTGTGCAGGGGAAATGAACCCGAGTTCTCTGGAAGAGCAACCAATGCTGTTAACCACTGAGAAATCTCTCCAGGGCCTTCCTTTTTTTTGAGACAGGATCTCTTTGTATCTGGACCTCACCATTTCAGAGAGATTGAATGTCCAAGGAGTCCGAAGGAGCTGCCTGTCTCTGCCCCTCAGTGCTGTGGTCAGGGACACACAACATCACAGCTGGCTTTTATGTGGGTGGTGGGGATTCAAACTCAGGGCCTCATGCTTGGCATAGAAGGCATTTTAAACACTGAGCCATTTCCCCAGACAAAAGCTATTTTTCCATCTTCGGTATTTTGCTAGTTTTATAAAAATATATTTAGGATTATCATTGTCAATATTTTATACAAATATCTTATTTTTTAAATCATGACTTGGATTATAATACTCAAGAGAGTAATTTTATGTATTTTAAAGCTTGAGTTATAAGACAATACTTCAGGATCATTTCTGTAGTTAAAAGTTTGACTTCTAACCACTGTTCAAATGCTGGCTAATAAAGCTGATGTCAGTGGGATATTATTTTTTTGAATTTAGAAGTATTTCCCTTCTGCTAAACTGTTTTTGAAGCACTTAAAATTTATCTTCAACATTTTTCTCCTGGGTTCATTATTATTGTGTCTAATTTTAAAATTTTCTTCCATTAGGAAAATCAGAACTAAGGTAAGGTTGAACATTTCTCATCCAAAATATATAGGGCCAAAAATATTTTGGATTTCAGAGGTTTGTGTATTTTATGTTATTTGCATTGACTTCACTGGTTGTCCATCCCTAGTCTGAAAATGCAAAATTCTAAGTACTCTAAAGTGGGAAACTTTTTGTGCACCATGTTGGTGATATATTTCAATTTAGTTTTAAGTGTCTGTGATATTGTTTAATAATCTTTAGCCATATCTATATATCTATATCTATATATATACTTGAATATTTAGGAACAATTGAAGCTATTTTTAACATCAACCTTTATTTTCGATATAGATGGGATTAGTAAATCTCTTCTTGAAAAGAGAAGAAGAGTGCAAATCTTCTCTGAAACTGTTTCCAAAAAGAGTAGCTACAAGATGAAACAAGTTTGGGGAACCAAACAACAGCGAATGTAAGTTTGCTGGCATTTTTAAGCGCCAAGTTTATATCATCTCTGAGTATATATTGGTGCAAATTACTTATGAAAATAGTATCACCTGTCTATTGGAATCTCCAGTGAAATGTTTCAATTGAATTTTCTCTAAGTAAGTAGTAGTACAGCTGTTGATTTTAAATACAGTGCTTTTACTTTGCGAGGAAAGGTCACGAGGCATGAGAAAACCCAGTCTCAGAGCTTTATTTTGGGGCCGGAGTGAAGAGAGCATGGCAGGCCTGTGGAAGAGATACGTGAGGAGAAGGGACAGAGGTGGGAGGAGAAGAGAGAGGGGAAGAGTCTGTGATCAGCTTTTTAAGGATTTCCCTGCACATGCGCATGTGGGCTTAAGAAGCTATGCCATGCATGTGCAGATTACCTGACTGCACTGCACGCATTTGCGTAATGCGCAGCATAGTGATGATGTAAGTCCCCTTGCTTAGCTCTTGAACTGCGCATGTGTGGTCATACAACCGGAGGAGTGGCAGAATCCTAACAATAATCCCATGTCTTCATAGAAGTGAGACATATTTCGTGGAAGTCAGTGAAGGTTACATGCTCTTCCTTCCAAAGAACAATTGAGAGAGTTATTATTTTAAAAGTAATTCATGTTCACTCTGGAAAAACATTTATTATGTAAATGGTAGATGACACACAAACTATTAAATGTCTTTTAGTTAACTGTGTGGACAATGTAAACTATAGTTCATTTTACATCAAAAATAATTTGTGTTATTTTAATTTACCTAACTATTCTTTGTACTGAATCACATCTGCCAAAGGGATTAGTAAAATATTTCTACTTAGAAATAATTTACATTTTGTAGTTTTTTTTAATTTGAAACTGGATTTCTCTGTTTAGCCATGGCTGTCCTGGAGCTTTCCTGTAGACCAGGCTTGCCTCGAACTCACAGAGATCTGCTTGTCTCTGCCTCCTGAGTGCTGTGATTAAAGATATGTGCCAACACCACCCAGCTGAAGTAATTTGCTTTTTATTGGAAACTGTAGAAAAAGTGAAAAATTATTTGGAGATGAAATTGATCTTCCCTTGAAATATGTGTGTTTATATGTATATGTGTGTATGTATATATATGGGAGATATATACATGATATATATGCATCCTTATATTTTATATATACATATATATGCTAAAATTTCCTTGGATTTCAAGAGGCAAACCATATGACAAGATTTTTAGTAAGGGAAATAAGTATTATAGAATCTATATAAATCTACTTTTACTCTTGGGTTCCCACCAGAATATTTAAACTGTGAAAGTGTTATGATTTCTTTCTTTTTTATAGCATAAAATATGTTGATTCAATTTTGTTTTTATTATTTTCATATTGGTATAAAATGTGAGCCTTCATTCTTATGTTTTACAGGCTGGAAGTTAACAATAAGTATTACCCGCAGTTGATGGATCTGTTTAAGCAGTGGGATTTGGAGAAGCAGAAATACAAGAAACAGCAAGAAAACCTAATTGTTGGTATCGCAATTAGCTTTATAATTAATCTTTGATAGCAAGATTTCAAGTAGGACTCTAGATGCTCGCCTTCAATAGGCCTGGGGAGCTAACCCAAGGTGCATTACCCACTGTTACCCAGTTCTGGTCCTGCAGAACCGTAACCACAGAAGTATAGGCAAATATACCACAGATTCCACTGGGCTCCTTATAGTAGCTGGGATTCTTATCATTTCAAACAAAAGAAACTTTTGAAAGACTGAAGGTGGTTTACTTCTTGCTGTGAAATAAATCGTGGGTAAGTTAGATTTAGGTACGGTTGAATGGAAAACGGGGGTATTTTAGGAACTATCTTTCTTGATGTTGTTGCAAGTTATTCTTGGGGTTACTAAGTTAATCCTTCCAATCCTATGTTTACTCCAACATTGGAACATGCAGTGGACTGAGACAGACTTTCTCACTACTGCTGGTAGAACAGCATCACCGAGTTCTTTGTGGTCATTTGCCTATTCCTGAAAAAACACACTGTACTTAGATTATGATTTGGTTTAGCTTTTCTTTCCTTTATTCCTTTCCTCTCTCCCTCCCTTTCTCCCTTCCCTCCTTCCTTTCTTTCCTTTCTTTTTCTCTCTTTTCTGTCCATCTTCCTTCTCCATTGCTCCCCCATATCCCTGCTCCCTGCTTCTTGTGATGTGAAACTGAAGACAGGGCCTTTTACAAACTAGTGAATCACACCACGGCCAAACCACAGCACCAGTCCAGAAAACGGTTTACTTTCAATGTCCAGAGCTGTAACACAACAAATGTCCCCCTCACACATTATATAGCTGTATTAGTTACTCTTTATATTTTCTTCTTTCATTGCTTATAATCATCAAAAAATTAAACCTAAGATCTGGGGAAACAGGTCATATCATATAATTTTGGACTTCATAGATCAGCTTAGTTTTGCAAATGTTCAATTTGAGGTACACAAGAAATTTTGTCTAGGAAGTGGGTGACTAGGCCAATGACTTGTATATAAGTCTGAGATTCAGGAGAGAACGCTGAACTAAAGCTACAAAGTTAAAATTCTCAGCTTAAATGCAGGTTTTTAAACCATAAACCTGCGTGAAATCACCAAGGGAGTGGTTAAAAATGTAAATAGGAAGTCTGAGGATAGGCCACTAGGGGACTAGTTGGTAGAAATTCATCTACCCCAAATGAAGGAAGTATTTATAAAGAAAAGACCCTTAATTGTGCCATATACTGCCTATAGACCAGATAAGCTAGATTTAACAACAGGAAGTCATTGGTGTATTGGATAGAATGATTTGGTTGGAAAAATGAGTACAAAACTAATTAGAAGCAAGCGTGGTAGTGACAAGTTTAGTTCCAACACTTGCAAGGCCAAGGCAGGTAGATCTCTCAGTTCGAGGCCAGCCTTTTCTACAGAGTGTGATCCAGACAAGACAGTAAGACTGTCTGAAAAAATAAAAGGAATTAGAATTAGAATTGGTACAGGACAGAACAGGAAAGAAAGGACTGCTTAGTAGGAGAACAAATGAAACAGAGTTTGTAGAGATTCTTGTGTGATTTGGCTTTTTGAGCTAAGAGAGATAACGTGTTTGCGTGTTAATAGGAATAATCTTTTTGTTGTTGTTTTAGTTCTTTGAGAGAGGGTTTCTCTGTGTAACAGCCCTGGCTATCCTGGAGCTCCCTCTGTAGACCAGGCTGGCCTCGGACTCACCTCCCTCTGCCTCCCAAGTGCTGGGATTAAAGGTGTGTGCCACCACTGCCTGGCAATAGGAATAATCTGTAGACAAATTAATTATTTACTTTTTTGTGGTCCTGGGGGCCTGAAATTAGAACCTAGGGTTTCATCCATGATAGCAAATGCCACTTAGCACTAAGCTATATCCACAGACATTTCTTACTTTTCCTTATGAGACAAGGTTTCATTCAATTTCCCAGGCTGGCGTGTGGTTCAGGTATGCCTTGTCCTTGTGATCCTCATGCTTCATCGCCCCCAAGCTGCTGATATGGCAGACAGAAATTAACTGGCCTGGCTATAGGGTTAAATTTCAAATGGAAAGTAGAGGAGGTAAAAGCTGAGTTCTTGAGTTTGAATGGGCATGTGAGACAGAACATGGTAAAGATACTGTATCCTGAGAAATGAGAGCATAGACAGATACAGGTTGGTAAAGAGAGACTTGATGTTTTCTTTGTGATGTTTCTGTATACATAGTGAAATAAGGTCATCAGGTAGTGAAAATGTTTCCACCAAGTAGACTAGCTAGAGTTGAATTTTCCAAACTAGGGGTTTAGAAGAGTAAAAGTGAGAGAGTTAAAATTAATTATATTGTAGACATTGAGATTTCAAAGAATGAGCTCTTACTTGGATATGAAGATTTTCTACTTGTTCTCATGTGGTGGTGCATGCTGGTAATGACAGATATTTGGGAGACTAAGGAAGAAGCACAAGTCCCAGCTAGCGTGTTCAATATAGGGTGACCCTGTCTCAAAAAGTTAAACAATTCCTTTTCAATGAATGGTAGGATCATTACATTGCATATTAATTATTTATAAAATTACTTAAACTTAGACATAATCTTTGTCAAAGTCAAATGTTAAATGTATTCATTTTCAAATTATTTCTTTTGACTTCAGTATGGAATTATTCTTTTGCTTTAAGGGTGAGAATGTAGCTTAGAGATACAGCGTTTAACTATAAAATATAAAGCTTAGAAGAACAACAAAAATATTTTACTAAAATACATAAGTGTTTTTTATATTTGTAGAATATTTTCCAACAACAGAAAATGGTGCTAAGACAGTGCAAAATTAAACAGATGCAGAGAATGAAACTAATTATGCAGATGGTTACACGATACATACAGGTATGTTGTACCCAGAAATGGAACACCTCAGACAATTTGTGTATAATGTTGATTTTCCAGCTGATTAGGGAAACATTTGAATATGAAATTTTAACTGCTTTTCAGTTTGAATTGTTATGGACAAAAGTGTTAAGTATAGTTGTAGAGCTCTAATTGTTTTGTGATGATTATTCAAGATAGGAAATGCAAATTAGTAATTTTACCTAACAATGTACTTGCCATGCATCATAGTCATAGCTGATTAACTCTTGAGTCGCCATTTTCTGTTTATCGGAGATCAAGTCTGTGAATCAGTTCTACATTATCATCTGTATTTGCATCCCAGTGTTTGTTGAATAGGAAATACTGGATTGAAATTGTGGACTTTTTCTTTTCAAATGTATTGTAGAAGTACTTTCTGACATCCTCAGTTCTGGAATGTTACACTGACCAAAAATGACTGTAATGCTACTTTATAATCATTAGAGGTAACCAAGATAGTACTAGACTGTTGAGGAGATTTTTAGATTGAGAGTTGCCTGTTTATACATAAGCATATTACTAAATTTGGTTCTCAATATTAAATAGTTTTAAAAGGATGTTAAAAGTATGTTATTAAAATTTTTAAAATATCTTTCATGGAAACAAAAGTTATTTTGTTTTCAGGCAGAGACTTTGTCAGCTTTCTGTAATATTCCGTAGGAACAGTTTTTTGATTGGTATCAATATTTGATAAAGCACCAATCAAGCTTTCACCTAAATAGTATCATCACTGAATGTTCCCATTTACCATTAGGAACATTAGTGTAATGTTTAACTCTTCCATATCTTTTAGGTTCTGAAATTGAGCTTCTGTGCAGTGGCTCATTATTTCATCAAGTCTTTCTTATCGCTATTAACCTTAGTTCATTCTTTCTGCTAGGAAACCTTATCATCTGTGTACTTTGAAAACTCTTAACTGATTTCTCTTCTTCAGTCCATCCTTCATAGGTCTGTCATGTTGTCTTTCTACAACATCTCTTCCTTCCTGCACATCCAGCAGTGACTTCTCAGTGGTTTTAAGTTTCTTAAATACATTCTAGCTATTTAGATTCCCCATGACTGAGTCTCGTTTTAAGCACCATTTCCTCCATGTACCTACAATCCCCACCTCTACACAACTGCTTTGTCTCACCCCACAGACTGTACTCCTGTGATCTGGGAATGTTGTTCTCCAATATGTTTCAGTCCTCCTTATCTGTTGATGTCTTGTTCATTTGCCAGCTAAACTAAAATCTTTACCACTCTATACTCTGTAGATACAGAAAGCTGCATTTCTATTTGTATTTTAACTTATTTGCACTGTTGTTTATATTGTTCCTCATTGAAGAAAAATGAAGCAATCTCCTCTTACTATGGTTATTGTTATTATTATTACTCTATTAAGTAATTAACATTGGGGACAATAGGAAGTAGAATAATAGTTTATTGAGTGGATAGTAAAGGTTTAAAATTGATTTCTTTTGGCTGGATGTGATGGTACATGCCTATACTGCTAGTATTAAGGAGGCTAGGGTAGGGGGATATCAAATTTGAGGTTGACTGAGCTACATTGTGAGACTCTGCCTTAATGTGTATATATATATATTTTTAAATGTGAAAAACACTGAATGCTAAAACGTGATATTTCTGAGACAGGTCTCACTCTATTGCCTTATCAGGCCTGCTATGTAGGCCAGACAAGCCTTGAATTCACAGAGATCCACTTGTCTTGGCCCTCAAGTGCTTGGATTAAGGGTATGCCCTACCATATACAGATTAAAAATGTAATTTTCAATTTACGTAATTTAAAAAGATTTCCACAGTACAGATCATTTTCTTCCCTTAGTGAATTCATGTCACATTTACCACTAGTCCAAATAAAATATAACCTGACATTTGGAAACCTACTAGAAAATTTCAAAATTATCTTGCTGTTGGGACCTTGTAGTCTTAATCCTATATCTTTTGTCTTTGCTTTTCTTTGAGTCAGGTCCCACTGTGTTGCTCAGGCTTACTTCTAGATCTCTGTTCTCCTTCTTGAGCCTCCAGATACCTAGGAATCATGTGAAACTGCACAACATTTTTGTTGTTTGTTTGCTTTTGCTTCATCTTGATCTTAACAGTTCATTAAACCTTTGTTTGGGAGAAAGTATGCTAATTTAGTCTCTTTAACAACATTTGATTCATATCTGATGTATTTTACTTCATTCTATATTATTATTATTCATTTCTAATTTATGATGTTTTGAAAAATGGAATAAATAATAACCATTGATGAGTATTAATAAAGTCTCACTTGTGAAAATGAATTTTACAATTTAGAATCTAAGATGAAACACGATGGATTATAACTGAACTTGCCTTTTGTGTTTTAGATTTTGAAGAACATTGAGGATAAGAATAATAATGATCAAACTACTGCTTCATTTGTTGAACTTAAAAAAGAAATAGCTGAGTATCAAAAGAAATACATGATGGAAACGGTAAGTTATATTTTAATCTGGAAGTTTTATACATATATATAAAATTTAGCAGAAGCACTGAAGTATTTTATTTACTAAAATATGCATAATAACTAAAAATTCATCATTTTTATTTTCTCCTTCTATGAGACAGCAGCAGCAAGAGATTGCAAATATTCGAAAGTCTCTTCAATCCATACTATTTTCATGATTCTTTGAAGAAAACATGAACCTGTGTGGAACAATATAATTCTAATGTTAGATAAAAAGCATGTTTTTATGGTGGAAATTCACATTTAAATAAAATGAGAACAGCAAATAACTAGCACCTATTCTGATGTTTCCAGGTTTTAACCCTTTTGTTGTTAATTAGTGAGATTTTTCTGTGCAGCAATGTGAATTCACTTTTGTGAATAAAGATTAGTTTGTTTTTTTTGCCATTAGCGTATTGCTTTGTTTTATTTTGGAGACATGATCTTACCATGTGACCCAGACTAGTCTCCTATTTCTGAGCTCAAGTGATCCTCACAACTCAGCCTCCAAAGTGCCTGTGATTTTTAATTTTGATTTGCTGATATATGTATAGTATTTATGTATATGTACTATATGTATAATACTTATCTCAAAATTGAACATGTTTATGTGCCTCTTCATAAAAAGGCAGAAGCAAAAGATTGCAAATTCTCTCAAAAGCTTTTAAAATGTATTATTGTACTTTCCAAATAAATAAAAATGGCATGTGACTGGCAGCCATTCCTCTGTAGCAAGGTTTCAACTCTTTCATTGTAAAAGTGAATTTTTTTCTCTAACGCTGTGAAATCATTTTATCATCAATAAAGAGTATTTAAGTTTAAGTTTTGGCTTCTGCATATTTTTTAATCACTCATAACAGGTACAAACATACTATTATAGAATGTCAAATTAGGTATTGTATTATGTCATAGGTTTTTCTGTCTTGTCTCGTTTTTGAGACAGATTCTAACCGTGTTTCCCAAACCAGTCTTGAACTCCAGGGCTCAAGTGATCTTCACATCTCAGCCTGCTAGATACCTTGTACTATAGGTGTGTCTCACAGCACTGAGCCTCTTTTTTTTTTTTTTTTTGAAGGAAAATATTCAAGATCCCCATTTTACATGTATATCCCCTTCTTTGTGTTTAGTAAAATATCAGTCCAATTTGAGGGAAATAAAATATTCTTTGATTTATAAAACTTACTTAAAACAAACCTTGTGTCTAACAATAACTCAAACTGCCGTGTGTGCCTGCAGCTGCCATGCTCCCTGCCACAAAGATAGTGGACTGAGCCTCTGAAACGGTAAGCCAGCCCCAGTTAAATGCTGTTCTTTATAAGAGTTGCAGGGATCCCCTGGGACAGGGCAATAGAGTAGAGTTTGCTGGTGGGGAGGGGAGCAGGGGGAATCTGGTTGGGGGTATATGGAGAGACTGCAGGGAGAGGCAGCTGGAATTGGGGGGAACTTGGGGAGTAGTGTGGAACCTAGTGCAGTGGAAAATTTCTGAAATCTATAAGGGTGACACTGTGAGGATCCCGAGTAATGGAGGGTACAGAATCTGAACTGGACATCTTTTGTAGCCACGCAAGGCTTCTAGTAAGGAGCTGGGATTGCATTCAGTCAAGTCTTTGGCCAAAGGTGTTCCGTGGAATTCCCCAAATACCCCAGGCTCATGGTAGGACAGAAGGTCGCCCTCCAAATACTGATAGCAGGATGGCCTTATTACAGAGGACAATATCCACACAGCTCATTGAATGTAGAGAAGTTAAGTGGTACCTTCATGGAACCATCACAGCTATGGTCTAGTATCTGGTATGGGAAGGTACTTTTCAGGCCACTAAAAGAGAAACGTGGACAACAACCGAGCCACAAAACCTTCATCCTACAATCGGCCTGCAAGATATGCAGGGGGAGGGGGAATGGTGGTGCAGAGCTTGTGGGAGTGGCCAACTAATGTCTGGTTTAACTTGACGTCCATGTCATGAGCAGGAGCCCATGCCCAACAATGCCTGGATAGCCCAGAGACCTAGGGTAGAACCAGACATGACAGGCTAAACAAATAAACAAACAAACAAACAAATAAATGTAAATAAATAAAACAATGAAATGATTCCCTATGATATTCTGCTATACTCACAGACTGGTTCCTTGTCCAGTCCTCACCAGAGACACTTCCTCCAGCAGCAGATGGGATCATGTGCAGAGATCCAGAACCAGAAGTATGGAGTCTAAATTGGAGGTCTCCATTCGGTCCCTTCCCTTGGAGTTCAAGAAACCCTGTAGAGGAGGGAAAGGAAAGACTATAGGAGTCAGAGGGAATGGAGGACAGCGGGAGAACATGGCCTACTGAATCACCTATGCTGGGCTCACCTGGGCTCACAGAGACTGAAGTGACAAGCACCGGCCTGCACACGTCTGTGCCAGGTCTTCTGTGTACATGGTATGGCTGTTAGCTTGGTGTTCTTGTGGGACTTGTTTCTAACAGTGGGAGTGGAACGATCTCTGACTCTTTTGTCTGCTCTTGGGACACTTTAGCCTCGATGAAAGCTTTTGCCTTGGCTTACTGTATCTTATCTTGTCATATTTGGTTGTGGTCTCTGGGAGTCCTCCTCCTTTCTGAATGGAAACACAGGGGGATTAGATCTGGGGGAAGGGGGTTTGTGGGGACCTGGGAGAAGGGGAGGGAAATGAAACTGGCTGGGATGTATTGTATGAGAGAAGAATCTACTTCCAATTGAAACAAAACAGAAGTCTTTAGACTGTTTATGCACATCTGAAGCCAGTCAATTTTACCACTGATTTCATTGTCCTTGAACATATTCTGAGATGAGCAAAGTGGTTGAATTTGATCATGGAGCCCAGGCTTTTCCTTTGTCAATTTATCCAGAAATGGTAGGACCAACCAACCAGTATCATCATTTTCCTTGTTTTTCCACAAATTGTCAAAAATTTTATGTAGAGTCACCAACTCTGTTTCTGCTCACAACTGGTGAATCAGAATAATCAAATGCATTTGTTTCCTTTAGTCACACCATGGGCTTTCAGAACTCTCTGAGCTTCCAGGAGAGGCTTCAGTAACTGTAGGTGTTGACAAATTGGAAAACCTATGCCATGTCCTTAAAATTTATGCCAGGTGGCAGCGGGACATGCCTTTCATCTCAGTACTCAGGAAGCAGAACCAGGAGGATCTCTGTGAGTTCGAGGCCAGCCTCGTCTATAGAGCGAGATCCAGGACAGGCACTAAAAACTACACAGAGAAACCCTGTCTCGAAAAACAACAACAACAAAGTTATCCTTATATTTCTGTGGTTCTAAAACCTCTTCTGGTACCAAAATCGGCATTAATCATGGTTCTTTAGAGGATCAAAACTTATGAGGATTTACATACATACATACACACACACACACACACACACACACACACACACACACACACACACACACACACACATATATATATATATATATATATATATATATATATATATATATATGATTTATTGGAATGGCTTACAGGCTATGGTCCAGCTAGTCCAACAATGGCTGTCGACCAATTTAAATCCAAGAAGCCAGTGGTTGTTCAGTCCATGAGGCTGGATGTCTCAGCTGGTCTTCAGTATATACCAGAATCCTGAAGTAGTGTTCTCTAATGCCAGGGAAGGAATGGACTTGCTATTAAGAGCAAGAACAAGCAGGCAAAGAGAGCAAGCTTCCTTACTCCATGTATTTTATATAGACTGCCAGTAGAAGGTGTGGTCCAAATTAAAGGTGGCTCTTCCCACCCCTAAAGATCTGGATTAAAGGTGCATCTTCCCACTTCAAAGATCCAGATTATTAGTGGGTCTTTATCCTTCAGATGATTTAATTAATAAAAGTTCCCTCACAGATATGCCCCTCATTTAGGCTTTAGTTCATTCCAGATGGATTCAAGTTATCTGGGAAAGCAATGATCCTCCCATCCACAACTGAGATGGATAGTGAATCAGGATGAAGGGGCAAGGGCTCTACCCTCTTCGGACTCCAAGAGCCCTTGGTTACTTCAACAATGGGAGGCCACACAGCTACATTTCTGATAGAGGCTGGGGCAGAGCTGTTTTCATTGGTAACTGGACTTACTGGGTTTTAAAAACATGGTTGTCTGGCATTAGGAGACTGAGCAAAGTGTAAGGATTTAGAACAGAAGGAAGAATGATTTCGGTCCATTTTTTTACCTCCCAGAGATCCTGAACTGTCTTAATTATCTGAGGTCCCTGGTTTATGGACATGGAGGAAAGGCATATTCCAAGCCAACTGGTGTGGGGTAAGAATGTCAGCATCTAGCAGCCTCTTGATACGAGGAGCAAATCCCAGTCTAGCCTTTTGGTTAATGGAATATTGCTGGAATCTTATAGGTATGGCTGTAGTCAAGATTCTTCTCAGGAGTGGTGGGCAGTTCACTTCCAAGCATGGATGATTTTTCTCAGCCCATACTTTGAGAAGCTGTTGTTGCAAGTACTGGATCAGGATTTCTTTTTTTTTTCCATCACAGGCAATTTATTTTGTTCTATTCATTCACAGTTAATACAGAAAATACTTGGAAACATTTCCATATAATGTTTGACACAGAAATCATCAAATAGAAGTATACAATGTTGACAGGAGGCAGTACATTTATAATTTATAACCCCAAATGTATTTATAAATTAGAAATGGAAAGATCTACAAATGAAATTATGAAGGTTCACCAAAGTCATTTAATCTGTCAGTTTCTCATTCATTTTTATGTCTTAATAATATTCTATTGTATGAATAAGCCACATTTTATTTCTCTCCAGTATTTGATAGCTATTTGAGTTGTTTTAACTTTTTTACTATTAGCAACACACTGCTGTAAACTTTCATGTACATGTTTCATAGGTGCACATTTTCAGTAGTTTGAGGATTTATTCCTAAGGGTAGAATTGTTGAGTAGCAGAGTAACAGTGTTTTGCATTTTGACCAACCACCAAACTGTTTTGCCAAAGTGGCATACCATTTTACAATCTCACCAAATCCTTGTTTTTAAGGCTCTGATTTTTGTACAAAAGCATTCAATCATTCTGTCAGACCAAACCAGGAAAAGTAAGCTATAGTTCAGAGCTGTTCTATTCCATTTACTATGCAAAGCCATTCTTGGCATTTGCAACTCTCAGCCCTTTTGAGTATTCTTGCAGTGTTCACCTTTTCCTCCACCACTTTTTTCTTCTTTCTTTCTGGTTTATTTCTATCTATTACAAATGTATAAAAAATCCTCCATCAACACTGCTGTTAGCAGCAGAACCTTGAGAAATATACCTTTGGTTTGCCTCAGAAAAGGAACACATATTGCACTGTAAAGTTTATAAAATTGGCGCAAAACATTGTGATAATGTTACAATACCAGTTTTAAGAGTTCAGTGACTAATGGGGAGCCGATGGGATACATGCAGAACTGTGAAAGCGATCTCACTTAGCCAGCTGTACACGTAGACTGTAAATCTACATTCAGATCATTTCTGAACTAAGACTATCATCTCAATTTATCTGTTGAGGTCAACCAGGAAACCCTAGAATATACCTTGATTTTTGCAAAAAACAAAATAGGGGGAGGGGTTTCTTCAGCATTTCAGTCCACGAGTAACAGTATCCTAACAGGCAAAGTGTTCTCTCACTGTCAACATAGAATGAACTGCTGCTGGAGGTCAACTTGGGTTTTAATTTGCATTAGCACTTACATGCATAGTAGTCCAAGTTGTTGACCTCATGACTTTAAAAAGTAACTCTAAAAAAGTAAAATGGCCCTTCTTGGAAGACTAAAAAAGACATCCAGCCACAGTTGTAAAAAGTCTCATCAAAACAATATACCCTTTTATGAATTACGCCTCAATTAAAAAAAAAAGTAGCCCCAAATAAGAAGCAGCTCTGAAAAAGAAAATATAACTTAAGATATTTGAAAAAATACTTGCAGCTTGATCTGCACTGACAATGATTGTCGAAGCCTAGAATTCAACATTTACAAATTCTCATTCACACACACAAAACACACTATTATCACACAACTTGTGTCTTGAGAGAATCTTCTGCTTTTTAAATCTTTGGCCTCCCAGTCAATCCCAAGTTCAACCAACTCTAACTAAAACTTCACTCAGAATTTCACCAAGCTTTTCACCCACACATTAATGCTTGTCGTATCTTTCATCAACTGTCAAACTCTGAAGCCTGCTCAGAGATCGCCAGGCAAAAGAAAATAAGTGAAATACACAGAGGTTATTTCAAAACAGAACATAACCATCATCCAAAAAAAAAATGTCATGATTCCCGATTGGGATCATCCCTTGTTTCCCACGTTGGACTATTTCACACTCCAGCACTGGCCAAAGGACACGAGAGCTGGCTCTGGAGCATACAGTCTCTCACACAGATGTCCCCAGAGGAACACCAGAGACAAAGTCACGGGAGGCCTCTCCCACACAGAGACTGTCCCACAGGGGCAGTGAGGGAGGACACCCACTAGTCTGTGGAGATCCCTGAAGAGAGTATGATTCTTAAAATCTGGACTTTACATAATTCACATCAGCCCTGTTCAGGTACTTACTGGAAGAAAGATGCAGCTGCTTGCCAGAACTCAGCACTCCACTCCAGATCTCTGCTGCCTTAGTCTCTGTCGCGGATTTCTGAGTTCTGGTAGTTACCTGGACCACTGAGGCATTGCCACAAGACTTCTTCTCTTTTGAAACATCCTTTTTCTCTAAATATTAGGATAGCTACACCAGCTTGTTTCTTAGATCCATTTGCTTGGAAAGCCTTTTCCCAGCCCTTTACTCGGAGGTAGTGTCTATCTTTGAAGTTAAGGTGTGTTTCTTGTATGCAGCAGATGGATAGGTTCTGTTTTCTTATCCATTCTGTTAGCCTATGTCTTTTTATAGGTGAGTTGAGACTATTGATATTGATGGATATTAATGACCAGTGATTGTTAATTCCTGTTATTTTTTGTGGTTGTGTTGTGTTGTCCTTCTGTGGTGTATGTTGGTGTGGGATTATCTATTGCTTGATTTTTCATGGATGCGTTTAGCTTCTTTGGGTTGAATTTTCCCTTCTAGTGCTTTCTGTAGGGCTGGGTTTGTAGACAGGTATTGATTAAATCTGGTTTTATCCTGGAATATTTTGTTTACTCCGCCTATGGTGATTAAGAGTTTTGCTGGGTATAATAGTCTGGGTTGGCATCCGTGGTCTCTTAGTGTCTGCATGAGATTTGTCCATGATCTTCTAGCTTTCATAGTCTCTATTGAGTAGTCTGGTGTTATTCTGATGGGTTTACCTTTATATGTTACTTGGTCTTTTTCCTTTGCGGCTCTTAATATTTTTTCTTTGTTCTCTGTGTTTAGTGTTTTAATTATTATGTGGCGAGGGGACTTTTTTTTTGGATCCAGCCTATTCGGTGTTCTGTAAACTTCTTTTATCTTCATAGGTATTTCTTTCTTTAGGTTAGGAAAGTTTTATTCTATGATTTTGTTGAATATATTTTCTGTGCCTTTGAGTTGGTATTCTTCTCCTTCTTCTATCCCTATTATTCTTAGGTTTGGTCTTTTCATGGTGTCCCAAATTTCCTGGACGTTTTGTGTTAGGACTTTTTTGTCTTTATTGTTTTCTTTGACTGATGAATCTACTTTCTCTATCGTGTCTTCAGTATCAGAGATTCTCTGTTCCATCTCTTGCAATCGGTTGGTTATGCTTGTTTCTGTAGTTCCTGTTCGTTTTGTCAGAATTCCTATTTCCAGCATTCCCTCAGCATGTGTTTTCTTTATTATCTCAAATTCATTTTTCAGATCTTGGAATGTTTCTTTCATCTGTTTAATTGCTTTTTCTTGGCTTGATTTGATTTCTTCCCATTTTTTATTCGTTTTTTCTTCCATTTGTTTAAGGGAGTTTTTTATTTCCTCTTTAATGGAGTTTTTCATTTCCTCTTTAAGGGAAGTTTTTATTTCCTCTTTAAGAGAGTTTTTCATTTCCTCTTTAAGGAAAGTTTTTATTTCCTCTTTAAGGTAGTTTTTCATTTCCTCTTTAAGGAAAGTTTTTATTTCCTCATTGAGGGAATGTTTTATTTCTTCTTTAAGGGCCTCTATCATCTTCTTAAAGTCATTTTTAGGGTTGATTTCTTCTGTTTCTTCTGTCATGGTATGTTTAGGTCTTGCAGGTGTAGAATCACTAGGTTCTGATGTTGCCATATAGGTCTTTATGTTATTGCCTGTATTTTTGCGCTGGCGTCTACTCATCTTTTCCTCTGTGCGGTGCAGGTGGTGTCTGTGTCTGAGAGTGCCTCTCTTGTTCTAATTTTTAGTCTTGGTTTAGTAGGGAGGGGTTCTTGGTTAAATTGGTGCTATTGGGCTGTTTCTTCAGGGACAGCTGATTTCAGTCGGTGAATTATATACTTATGATTCTGGTGATCTGGTTTAGTGTCTGGGTAGCGCCTTCTTCTGTGTTCCCAGGTCACGTTTTGTTCATTTGTCAACTCCTCAGCTGATCTTGTTTCTTCAGACTTCCAACTGTAGGCATCTGAATCCTCTCCCAGATGGGTTTCAGCTGAGCAGGGTAGTCTCACCAACACCTCCAAGTTGTTGGGTTTCAGAGGATCAGCAGTTGGGCCCTGGGTTGTCCCCAGACAGAGTGCCCAGACTCGCCCTGGTTCCGACCCACGGAGATAGCCTCTTCCCCACGTGTTGGGGCCAGGGGCGTCCCCGCTCCAAGCTGCGTCCTCCCCTCTCCGTCCCCGGGCCTGTCCACTCATGCGGCCCGCCGCCACAGGCCCACCTGCATCCACTTGTCTCAACCGCCGGGCCTGTATGTCCCTGTCAGCTACCGCTGGGTCTTTCTGCCTCTGTGGGCCGCCAACGGGCCTGTATGTCTCCGCCGGCTGCCACCGGGCCTGTATGTCTCTGCCAGTTGCCGCTGGGCCTGTATGACCCACAGCTCACTAATTATTATGCATGTACCCATTGTGATTCCAGATGACCCTTTCTGCCACCTTTTCCTGTGTCTTTGTGTGATATTTTGATAGCATGCACAATATTCAGTTTTGATTTTAAAACTGGTAAGCAGTCACTTGTTCTGGACAGTGAAATTATCCAGTATGGTTTGTGGGAGATGGGTTTCTGCTTTGTGCTCATGTGAGTATCATGTTTTTGAATAGAGAAAGTACATTATTTAATGAAGAAATTTTCCGAGGGAAACTACCTCCAGTAAGAATCATAATTCTCGATGAGCCAGAATAGTAGTATTCTTCCACACTTAGGTGAATGGAGCCCTGGCATGCCTTGTCTTTGCAATCTCTTTCAAAGGGGGTCATTTCTTCCACTTCATCTCCTGCTTCTGCACCCAGCTCCAGATAGGGAAAAACATGCTCTCCCTCCTTGTTCTCCAAAATTGTTCTGCTCGTTCTTGTCTCTGTCAACTTTATTTGCTCCACTCCCATCTCTCAGGTAACGCATTTCTCTTCCTTCGCATACTCCCCAAAACTCATTTCCTCAAATTACACCACCAATGTCCCTCAGTCTAATTTTTTTCCTATGGAAATGAACAAAATTCTTTTCTAATTTGAGTTACAGCCATGGCTACAGCTTGTTTAGAAGTATATTTTACACTATTGGATTTTGAGTTCCTGGAAACCAAGAGCCCTGTCTTTCTAAGGTCAGAAGGTAAGTTTGTGAGAGCATTAAACATAGGTGTGAAATTCACAGTTGCAAGGCACTTGCAATCCATGGAGCAAGCACAGACACAATTGATGTCGTCATCTCAGGTCCATGGTGTATCATTAATGGGAAATGTATGGTCTAGGTTTGAGAACAGTTGCTTAAAACATCTGCCACAGGAGTGCTATTTTGGCATGACTCATAAAGTCCATGTCTCTGACAAGGAGTCCTATGTCCTGCAAACACCCTTACAACTCTGTTAGGTCAACTCTTTAAAATGCTGTTGTTTTCATGGGGAATCCTTGGTAATTGTACAAGTGCCTGTGATTTTATTTTATCTTCAATCACCCTCTCCTTCTCTTATAGGTGAAAACCATGACTGACCCTGTTGATGGTACTGAGCCATCAGACCTTGACAGAGAACTTTGCATTAAGTGTGTCACCTCGGTCACACAGGACAGCATCTATATCGACAAGGAAACTTCTTTCCCTGTCCATCTCTTTTCTGGAGGTAAGATTTATAGTTTTAAAAGCAAACAGCAAGTGTTATTATTCCTAGGGGCATAAGTGTTATGCCCCACTTTAAGTCCATATGCTTGCAAGGCCAGAACTTGACCAAAGGAGCCATCTCCCTAGCCCCTCTCTGTGAGTTTTGTTGTTGTTACTGCCATTGTTTGCTTGTATTTCTCTAATCACTCCTAAGATTAGGCACGCAAACCGTTAGTGAGGATTTTGTTCCTGTTTTCTCAAAACAGCTAATTGGTTTTTGCTCACTTTACAGTTCAGACTTAACTGTATGAGTTGCATAAATCAACTTTGGATTTGTGGTGCTTATTGCTGGTTTTTCACCACTGAAGATCAAACTCATGTTTTTTACACTGCACTCTACCACTGAGCTACATCATCAGCTGATTTGTAGTTCTGTATGCTGAGTATTAGCCCCTATGTGTTTTAAAGAATACTACTGTGAATCATAAAATTATTCCCCTGTACTATAGGGTCTAAAGGGATTTGGTGCCCTCTTCTGGCCTCTTTGGAACATACCAGGCACACATTTGGTACACATAAATACATGCATTCAAAAAACCCCTGCACACAAAACGTAATTTTCTTTTTTTGGCTTTTCAAACAGGGTTTCTCTGTGTGGCCCCAGCCATTCTGGAACTCACTCTATAAACCATGCTGGCCTCGAACTAGGAGATTCACTTGTCTCTGCTTCCCAAGTGCAGGGATTAAAGGTGTAACCACCACCACCTGGCAATAAATTTTAAAAAATTAAAATAATCTCCTATGACTCGTTTCCTTCTGCTGGGTTGCCTTTTCCAGCTTCGGTGTGAGAGCATCTGCCTGGTCTTATTGTATCTTGTTTTGTTGTCTCCTGCAGATCTGCTCTTTTCTTATGAGAGAATGAGTGGGAGTGGATCTAGAGGAGAGGGGAGGTGGTGGGGAGCTGGGAGGAAAGGAGGAAGGGAAACTGTGGGCAGAATTTATTGTATGAGAGAAGAATCTATTTTCTTTCCTTTTGGGGGGAGTTGGTTTTCACATTTTTATTGGGGGGCAACAAGGTAGGGTCCTCATCCATCAGCAGGATTATTTGCAGGTTCTTCAGCCTTTCTAGGTATGGGAACTGAGGGTCCTGGGAGTGGCTGGGTACATTAGGCATGTTCCCATTTTCTTGCACAGGCATTGGGTAGTTGTAGGGTGGGTGTGGCCTGGTTGATCAAAACTGCGTACTTGGTGTAAGGGCTGACTATGAGCATAATTATAGCAAGGCCCAGACACTACCATCACTGACTCCTTCACTGAGGCATCTTGAAGGAAGAGAGACTCCTGGCTATCTTGGTCTTTGCCAAGAAGAATCTAGTTTCAATAAAAATAAGTAAAATAAAATAACATATTCCCTCATAATGTCTGTAAGAATTTTATTTTCGTTTTTGTTCATCTGAATTTTCATGTGTGCTATCAGAAAAGAAACCAGTTATTTTAACCTTCATATGGAAACCAACTGTTGCAGGAATTTCGGGGAAGCGGAATTTTCTCTAGTCCCCAATGTGAGCACCATCATTTTTTTGCAGCCTTTTCCCAGTTAACACCCACTTTGATGGTGATGTCTATAAATTGCTCAGGATGTATCCCTGTAAAATCCCTCTTGCATTTGGGGCTTCCAGTGAACATCTGTTATCAACTGTTGGCCAAAAGCTGTGTTGACCACTGTCCAGTGCACAGGGGCCTCCGGGTCAAAACAGGTATACTGTCTTTAACTGTCACAGAGCTAGTCATACAATTGGTTCAGGGACTCATCAGAGCACTGAGTGACTCTTCAAATTTTGACCAAGATTATGACTCCACAATCTCCATTCTGAACTCCTCCAGCCTGACTTTCATCATTCTTAGAAGTGCCTGGAGAACCTCTGGTGTGTTGGGTTACATTTGGGACACTTATCAGGAAGGAAGGTGTCGGCAAATCACTTCAGGTTAATAGTGTTTGTGATGCCTGAATGATCAGCCAGGCAGGTGCTGCCTAGTAGACCCTACACTCTTTCCTCTGGAGGTAAAAAGGGCAATCAGGAGCTGCTGGCAGTTGCCCCAAGTAAGTTAGTGGCTGTGCATAATGGTAGACATGAGGAAGAGTGCTGTCGGTTGATTTTTCTACTCTTTTGGGGCCCCACCACCCAGTTCCCACATAAATACAGAGAGGCTTTTCTTACTTTTAAATGCCCTGCCATAGCTTGACTTGTTTCTAGCCAGCTTTTCTGAACTTAAATTACCCCATCTACCTTTTCCCTCTGGTCTTTTCTTTTCTTCTGTGTATCTTATTTTCACTCTTACTCATGGCTGGCTGGGTGGCTGGGTGGCTGGGCTCCTGGCCCCCAACACCCTCCCCTCCTTGTGCTCTTGCTCTTTCTTCTTTTTCTCCCACATTTTCTCCTTCTATTTATTCTCTCTGTCCGCCAGGCCGGCCTATCCTTTCTCCTGCCTAGTTATTGGCCGGTCAGCTTTTTATTAGGCCACCAGGTGTTTTAGATAGACACAGTAACACAGCTTCACAGTTAAAACAAATGCAACATAAACAAAAGTAACACAACTCAAAATAATATTCTACAACACTTGATCATAACTTGTGGCTGCTCTAAGTATGGTGGGGTGTGATGTCACTAGTTCAGGAGATCAGTAGTGGTGAATGCCTGATAAATATAATGAACTGGGTCTGGTCTGAGAATCCTGTCCTCCTGGAGGTTGGCTGGCCATGGAGTTTGACACCACAGGCACGGGGCACTCAATGGCTGGTCACTGGGAAGCCTTCATGGACCTGGACCTTAAGCATACTGAGGTGGAGGATACCCTCCAGCGGTCTGTGGAAAAGGGGCCAATGGCAGCTGTGGCATGAGCCGTCAGACGGGAAGTCAGGATACAAAGCAGACATTGGCACTTTGTTCTGAATTCTTAGTGTGGGGATGGCCACCTTCAGGGGGAGGTGTAGATGGTGGAAGTTCCAAATCTTGATCCTCTAACTGGAAGCTAGGTGGCTTTTTCAGGGTTGAAACTCCTCTTAGAGATCAGGACAGCAGTGGATACCCAAGAGGCATGGAATTGAACTCTGTCTTGTGGGTAGAGGGCCAGACTACACCAGGTATTGATGTAAGGAAACTGGTCCAGGTGGCCTGGCTCCCCAGTGCAGGCATCCTTCACTCTGCAGATGTTGGAAAGGTCCAGGATTCCTTCTAAAGGGCAGGAAATGTGGAAGGAGGGCCAGTTAACTTCACAGAAGGTCCTCCTCAGTATAGGAAGGACTTTGGGGGGGGGTGCCACCTCTCAGACTACTAAAAGTGTACTCTCATCTTTCTGTTCGAAGTAGACCTGGGTCTGGTCTTTCATTTCTCTGCACTTGCATGTTTGGTATACTATCACAGGAAGAGGATCCACAGATAAACACTAAGTTTAACAAATGGAATAGCTGGTAGAAAATAAAAGATATTGTAGAGAAAAAAACTTTGGAAAGGCATAGAGAGACTCAAGCAAGAAGGCGAGCTGTAATGTTAAATCCAACCTGGTCACATTTGCCTGCTCACTCCTGGAACCTTGAGTTAAATGCTTTGCTTCTCTATGCTGCTTAATGGCCCACGAGGACACTGGTAACACTGAAGCTGCTCCTCCTTAAAGAAAATGATGCATCTACCCTAAGGGCAGGGCTATTTCTTTGCTAAAATCATGTTCCAATAGGGCATGGTTTTGAATTAACAAGGTACCTTCCTAAAATGAGTTCATGTTCCTAATGAAATCACCAGGATGTTTAAAAGAAGAGTCATAGTTCATTTCTTTGGATTACATGCTCATTGTGTTTTATTAACCCAGAGCCTTAGAAATAATTGTGAATTACAAGGCTTGGTCAATATACATTTCCACTGGGATCATTGATACTGCTCTCCAAGAACAGTGTGGTTGAATGCTGTCCACAGCAACCACATTCACGATGTCATACAATCCCGGAGTATAATCTGTAGGCTTCTGGAGGGAATCCTCAGTAAAAAAGATACAGGATTCCACCACACCAGTTTTTCCATCAGTACTGGTAACACAAACCTACGATGAGAAATGAAGGCAATGAGTATGGAGAAGCATAACCCACCACAGATGGACCTCAACAACCCCTTGGCTCTACTCAGCAGGTCCTTCAACCCATCACTGATTCTCATCCTTGACACACAGGGAATGCCTGGGTACTGTGTTATCACAATGAGTCAGCATCCCACCTCATTTCTATTAAACCACAGAAATAACACAAACATTGGGTGAATTATGAGAAGATGTGCCCTTCATGCTACACAATGTGATTTCACACTCTGCCTCCCTGACTTTACATCTTATTCTCAGGCTGTACTAGACAAGGTCTTACCCATCCTTATAAGCAGGCTGAACACCTCAAACCCAGTGCACTCACAGTTTCCCCACAATGGCCACACAGCCAAGACGCTTTTGAAATGTTTTTCACAGAACACCCTAACGTCAAGTAAAGCACAAAAGCTAGGAGTTAACAATGTGTATATTCTACATTATTTTCTGCTTATTTCCTTTTCAATCAGTGAGTTTGTCCACTTTGACAGGGAATACACTAGCAAACATACCAAACAAAGTCCTGGGCAAAAAAGTAACCAGGAAGGAAAAATAGGCAACTACCTATTCATGACAAGGGCAACATGGAAGCAAATTACCTCATCCATATTCTGGGAGCTTAAGGGGCTCACGGTGTGGATGTCCATGTTTGACGTGCCTGTCTTCATGGAATACTCAACCAGCAACAAGTCTCCTTTGTAAGGCATGAATTCTAAAACAGCCAAGAACATTAGAAGTGTAAATATTATGGCACTCAGGTCATGTCACAATACCTAAGACCCTTCATCAAGGCGATATGCTGACAAACATTTCCTGAATGCAAAGTAACTTTTCCAAATACTTACACAGACATCTCAAATATCTTCCTACAGGAAGGGATGCTTAAGGCCTTTAAACACTGGTTCTTCGACAATGATTTAGTCACAGACATGGATAACTAAAAACTGTGTGTCTCAGGGTGAAAGTTACAGATAGGAATACTGGATTTTCTCATCAAGTGGTCATTTTGAGATCTCTTTTAAGGATGGAAGCCAGGTACACAGTAGGATCATATGCTTCAACCTTGGTACCTAGGCTAGGGACAAAATATGAGAGCCTATCTGATGAATATTCTGGAAAGAGGACACAGAAAGAAAGAGGCCTATCTGCACCTTTGCTCTGAAACGGTGGATGTATTTTCAAGATAAATGTCTTATACTTGTATGATGTTATCATTGATGATATTTTGCATGTATCCTGATGCAGTGGCAGAAAGATTATGCCCTCAGCACTCAGAAGAGTCAGGGATGGGTTTGCTAAGGTCATGAACAATTCTCAGATGCATAGTGAGTTTCAGATAACTTAGAGGAACCCTGTATGAGAAATCAAAACAGCCAAACCAATCAATTGAATAGTGAAAACCACATGGATGCATGATGATGGCACTGGGGGACAGGACCGCTATGTGATACTTAAAATATTACCCACTTTCCCCATTTTAATCATACCCCACTTTCAATTTCAAGGACACTTCCCACACTCTTGTTCTTTGCTTTTAAAACTATAAATCTTACCTCCAGAAAACAGATGGACAGGGAAAGAAGTTTCCTTGTCGATATAGATGCTGTCCTGTGTGACCGAGGTGACACACTTAATACAAAGTTCTCTGTCAAGTTCTGATTGCTCAGTACCATCAACAGGGTCAGTCATGGTTTTCACCTATAAGAGAGGGAGACGGTGGTTGAAGATAAAATAAAAATTACAGGCCGGAGACTGTACAGTTACCAAGGATTCCCCATGAAAATAATAGCATTTTAAAAAGTTGACCTAACAGAGTTGTAAGGGCTTTTGCAGGACATAGGACTCCATGTTAGAGACATGGACTTTATTAGTTATGCCAAAATAACACTCCTGTGGCAGAAATCTTCTAAGCAACTGTTCTCAAACCTAAACCATACATTTCCCATTAATGATACACCGTTGGCCTGAGATGATGACATCAATTGTGTCTGTGCTTGCTCCATGGATTGCAAGTGCCTTGCAACTGTGAATTTCACACCTATGTTTAATGCTCTTACAAACTCACCTTCTGACCTTAGAAAGACAGGGCTCTTGCTTTCCAGGAACTCAAAATCCAATAGTGTAAAATATACTTCTAAATGAGGTGTAGTCATGGCTGTAACTCAAATTAATTTTTAGACTGACATTGGTGGTGTAATGTGAGGAAATGGGTTTTGCAGGATATTTGAAGGAAGAGAAATGGGTTACCTGGGAGATGGGAGTGGAGCAGAATAAAGTTGACAGAGACAAGAACGAGCAGAACAATTTTGGAGAACAAGAAGGGAGAGCATGTTTTTCCCTATCTGGACATGGGTGCAGAAGCAGGAGATGAAGTGGAAGAAATAACCCCCATCACAAGAGATTGCAAAGGAAAACCAAGCCCAGGAACTTTTCACACACACGAGAGCAAAGGAAAGGTGGAACTCCCTCCATTTGAACCACAGAACAAAGTGTATACCTATCACTATGACGGCAATTGAGCCCAATCACCTGTTAACTGAAACTTGATGTGTTAGCTAAGGATGGACATGGACAAACAGAGGAAGTCCCTGCGTCCTCAGCTGAGCTCAGACCTTGCTGTCATAAGGCCTACTTACTTATCTGCCTTTCCCAGCTCCTCTGATTACCCTCGGTGTCTTCATTCAGTCTATCCACTCTTGAACCTGGCAAATATTCTGTTTTTTGCCTCTGCATCTGGACATACATCTGTATTTTTGATGAAATCACCCTGGTCCACAACAATTGATAGTACAAAAGCAGCTCCTTCACTAAAGCAAGTTTCAGTTTCTGTTCTTACCAATAAAGACTGTATTTACATTTTTGAAAAATTATTTTTTTTAATTTATTTTACATCCTGACCTCAGTTTTCCCTCTCTCCTCTCCTCCCAGTCCCTCCCTCCACCTCCCCTCTGCCCTTCCCCAATTCAATCATCTGTTTCTTTTCACAAAAGGGCAGGCCTCCCACGAGTATCAACAAAACATGGCATATCTTGTTGGAGTAAGACTAAGCATTTGCCCATGTAGTAAGTCTGGAAAAGGAATCAGAGGAGAAAGTGGGAAATAATCTTGAACATAATGGCATAGGAGACAACTTCCTGAACAGATAACCCATCTTGCAGGCACCAAGATCAACATTTAACAAATGGGATCTTATGGAATTGAAATGTTTCTGTAAGGCAAAAGACACCATCAATAGGACAAAACAGCAGCCTACAAAATGGAAAAAGATCTTCACTAACCCCACCTCTGACAGAGGGCTGTTTTCCAATCTATATAAAGAACTCAGGAACCTAGATATCAACAAACCAAATAATCATCCAATTAAAAGCATGGGGTACAGATCTAAACAGAGTTCTCAACACAAGGATCTCAAATGGCCGAGAAAAACGTAAAAAGATGTCCAATATCCTTAGTCATCAGGGAAATTCAAATCAAAATGACTCTGAGATTCCATCTTTCACCTGTGGGAATGACTAAAATAAAAAAACACAAAGGCCAGCTCATTCTGGAGAGCATGTGGTGCAAGGGGAACACTCCTCCATTGCTAGTGTAAGTGCAAACTTTCTACAGCCAGTTTGGAGGCCAGCTCCACTACCCTTGGGCATAAATCCAAATGATTCTCCATCCTACCACAAAGACACATGCTCAACTATGTTCATAGTAGCTTTATTCATAACAGCCAGAACCTAGAAACAATCCAGATGTCCCTCAACTAAGGAATGGATAAAGAAAATATGGTACATTTACACTGAAAGTGATACCTGGAAAGGGAGGTGCATTTGGGGGTCAGGTAAAATCCTGGCACAAGGGAATCTCCCAGGATTCTACAAGGATGACCCCAACTAAGACTCTTAAGCAATAGCAGATAACGTAGCCTGAACTGGCCATCTTCTGTGACCAGATCGGTGCCTAGCCCAATTGTCACCAGAGAGGCTTCATCCAGCAACTGATGGAAAAACAGATGCAGACCCACAGCCCAACATGAGGTAGAGTTCAGGGAATCCTGCAGAAGAGGAGTAGAAAGGATTGTAGGAGCCAGAGGGGTCAAGGACACCACAAGAAAACTCACAGAATCAACTAACCTGGGCTCATAGGGGCTCACAGAGACTGACCCGACAACCAGGGAGCCTGCGTGGGACTAATGTAGGCACTGTGCATGTATGTTACAGTTGTGTAGCTTGGTCCTTTTGTGGGACTCCTAACAATGGGAACCAGGGCTGTCTTCAACTCATTTACTGGCTTTTGGGACCCCACTCCATTTACTTTTTTTCCATCCATTTGAAACCTCCTGAAACACTGCTCCAGCCTCTTTAAAAAGTTGTGCTCATCATGTAACCTGTATTTTCTGTGCATTTACATATTGATTGTGGTGTGGTATATGAAAATTAGGAATAGCAATTAAGACTGAAATAAAAAAAAAAAAAAAACCCCGCCGGGCGGTGGTGGCACACGCTTTTAATCCCAGCACTCAGGAGGCAGAGCCAGGTTTATCTCTGTGAGTTCGAGGCCAGCCTGGTCTACAGAGGGAGATCCAGGAAAGGTGCAAAGCTACACAGAGAAATCGTGTCTCGAAAAACCAAAACCATAAAAAAAACAACCATGTAATCTTGTCCATATTACCAAAGTAAGCAGGATTTTCTTGCAAATTGCTGCCATTAAAACTACTGTGTCTTATGAATTTATTGTTATTCAATAAATTCTGACATTGTAAAAGACACAACTGTTCACCTATGTTATGACAGAGTACATTAATGACATAATATTTTTGATATTTTTAAAATATTTGAAAAACAAAAAACTGTAAGTTTTAAAAAAACCAGTGGGAGAACACATTCCTATTTTCCTAGTAAATATATTCTTACAAATGTGGAAAGGTCTAGGATGGATCTATGTTTGAGAAGAACAAGAAGTGAAAATGATAACTTTATCATTAAGATGATAATTCAAACTAAGATCAGGAGCCTGCTTCCGGTTTTCAATTTTACCATGATTTTACAATAACAGTCTTCCAGTGTTTTCCAATACTGGCAAAGGTATCTTCTGTGGCCTGCTGTTGAGACTCTCAATTGGAACAACATAAGTAAGAGTAATTTGACAATAGCCATCAATATGTAAAGAGTTGAACGGAAGTGATGATTACAGAACCCACATGGAGGCTCAGCACCTCCTCAGGCAGCAGGAACACGTGGTACACAGATGCACACGCAGGCAAAACACTCATGCACATGGCATAATAAAAAGAAATCTAAAAAATTAAAGTAAATAAACACATACACTTCAATTGACATAGAAAAGAGTGTGAACAATACAGTCTTTGACATATCAATTCTTCTAGTTTGGATACTGAATAGAAAATGGCTGGCCACTATATGATGGAAGTTGCAGGATTATACAGAATCATTTCCATGTTTTTCAAATATTAAGAGAACTGATACAAAATATTTAGAAACAGAATAAGCATCACTGCATTCAAATTCTATAACATCAAATCCACTAGGCTCAGAGAAGTGGGATGTCAACTTTGACCATACATCATCATTTTCTTAATCTTTTTTTGGTGAAAATTTTATTTTTGCATAGAAGAGAAGTTTTAAGGTTATTAAGTTTATGGTCTAAAAAGAAAAGCCAGGAAACCCTTTTATCTATTTTCAGCAAGAAACTGTACATCTCTAATTTTTTATTCATATTTACAATGTAATTTGATCAAAGTGTTACTAAAATGCATGATAGTATCACACTTTTCTTTTTTCCTCTTATATAATATCATGACCACAGTTTCCCCCCCTTCCTCCCCTTCCAATGAGGCCTCCATCCACTCCTTTCTCTTTTCTGAATCTTTTTGAAAAATGGGTTCTCACCATGTAACTCTGGCTGTCCTGGAACTCACTATATAGATCAGGCTGGCCTTAAACTGAGAAAATTGCCTTCCTCTCCTTCCTGAGTCCACACCACCATTCCCATCACACACAGTGTTTTGAATGAGAATGTCCCCAAGAGACTCAAGGTGTTTGAAAACTTAATCCCTATGGAGGGACTGTTTGGGGAGGTTTAAGAGGTGTGAATTTATTGCAAGAGGTTTGAAAATGTAAAGACTAGCAACATTTCTAGTAGTGTCTCTGTGCATTGAGGCTGCATTTGAAGAGGTAAGCTCTCAACTTCCTGCTTCTGTTACCATACCTGCTGCTTGCTGCCTACCGTCCCTACCTGCCTTGATGGACTCACTCATTTTTCTAGAACCATAAGAACAAATAAACACACTTCCTTAAGTTGCTCTCATCATGGTATTTTATCACAGCAACAGAGAAGTAAGTAATACACCAAGAGACTCTGGGTGAAGTCAGGCATACCTTGATTGCTTTTTGGATATGAGTTGTTTCGTTTTCTTCCACGAGAGCAATGACACTTGTCCCAGTGTTCAGTGGGACTTTGCTATACAACATGTCAGTATTGAAAAAGATAGATTCATTAATCCAGCCACAGTCGGTACACAGGGTGGTCACAATTCCTCTGACAGTCTTCAACTTGGAGATATCTATGGCACAGATAAACTAAGGTCACAATGGTTCATATCAAATGCAATCCGTCTCCACACAGAAGTCCTACTCTGAGCACCTGTGTAGATGTGAGCACATATCATCACTTCTCTGACCATAACAACCGTTCCTGGGCCCTAAGATTGTGACCACTGAATGTCACTTCCACAGCATCTGTGGGTGGCCTGTCCCAGTAAGAGTACAAGTCCTGTTCAGGAAGCCTCTTTAAACTCCCATTATTGCTGGTATATGCCTGTCTCAGCAGCAGCAGCAGCAGCAGCAAATGCATGACCATGGCTCTAAATTCAGACCGAGCATTAAAAGATATGTGCAGATGTAAGGACATGTTTCCAAATTGTCTTTTATTCTTAATGAACATAATGGGTAAGTAATGTTTTGGGAACTGGCTCCAGTATCCTGCTGGGACAACCGGCCACCTTCCTTCATGGTACCCTCCTTATGACTGACTCTGCCTCCTGGCTTCAGATACTTGTGTCCATGGGAAACAAGGCCAAATTCAGTCTCCAGTGAGATGTTCCCTTTTCTGGGGAATACACAGAGGTGTCTTGCAAGAGGAAAGGGGGAGAGACAGTACATCCCGCAAAGACTTGTGTCAAGTCTTCTTTGAGTTGTTCTACATACCCTCCTGCTTTGGCTCACCAAGGGAGCTTGGGGCACAGTTCAGTGTTGGCCTAACTCTTGGGAACTCAGGGACACCCTCACGCTCAACAGCCACTCAGGATGGTGGCAGGTCCCTCCGCACCATCTCTGTCCCACTGCACCTCATGGTGGAGAGAGACCCTTTTCTGAGGAGTCCTTTGAATGACAGATAAAGGGACTCCAAGAGGCATACCTTGAAGTTGTTCCTGTGGTGTTTCTTCAGACCCTGTCTTCCACTGAAAGATAGCTGAAATTCGCTGCCAAAGTCTCTGCATACTGGTGTCACCACCAGCCTGGGCAATGCCGAGGCTTGCGAATGAATCACTACGCCTGATGTTATGAATCTCAGGATCTGGCCCCACTTATCTTCTCCAGCCTCTGTGAGATGGTAGTGACCAGCTAAAGGGCAGCCCTCAGGAATGACAGGGACAGGGAACCACCCTGGCTTCTGGCAGCTCCCTTCAAGCTCCCAGGGAGAGTCCACCTCTTTCCACTGCCCAGCCAATGAGAGTCAATGGGATGTTACATCACTGCCAATGAGAGGCACTGGGAGGAGACTTTTGGCCCCACCCACCCATTGTGAGTTCATCAATATGAAGGTCCCTGGAAAAATCTGCGTGTAGGTGTGCCCTTGGGGGTACTCAGTTTGGATGTAAAAGGGTCTCCTTCCTACGTTTTCGATAGAACCAGGGTTTTGTCTTAGGAGGTGTGACAGAAACCTGTGTCCCTGCTCTGACCCCCAAAATTATGCTTGATGATTAACATAAGCACTATCCACATTGTGGCATTGTTTGAATCAGTGATAGAGTGTGTGTGTGTGTGTGTGTGTGTGTGTGTGTGTGTGTGTGTGTGTGTGTGTGTGTGTGTGTTGGTCTTCTGTAATTTAAAATTTTGAGGATAGTGAAGCCTTATCTAATTATTCTCTATCAATAAAAATCGGGAGTCAGACATTGGGGTAAGAACTTAAAAGAGCAAACAGGGGAGCTGCCACCAGTCACCTCCTACCTGTTTTGTTCCTTCCTCTAAAAGGGTCGAGTTCCTGTCTCAGCCCTGCCTTACTACTTACTGTCTCCTGTCTACAGTCCTCCAAACTTCTATGGATAATTTTGGTCAGCTAGTGTCTAGCTCTGCCCTCTGACTCTAAGCAAGCTTTATTTGTCAGAACACAATCAAAATATCACACGTTTCCCCCTTTTGTTTAAATAAAAATAGAAGTTTTTAACTAACATGGTAAAACTATATATAATAAGTACAATAACTATATACAATATATACAGGCAATAACTACATTAACAATGTCTAGTCCATTTGCATTTGACAAATTCAGAGAAAATTCTCCATTATCTATCCTATCTTGGTAAGCCTAAAGTGTTGTACCTAAATCATTTTCTATCCTAACTTGTATTACCAACCCAAAACTATCTCTTTATGTCTCTCAACCTTATTCACTTTACACCCCTTTTATGAGTTTCTTTTCTAAAATTTGTAACAAGGAAAACTATAACTATAACTATCTAGTCTTCAACTCCATCAGAGACCTGAGAAGGATATAATATTACCTGAGTAAACAGGAATTACAGAGCAAACAACTCCCAAAACTAAGGAATGACAGAAACAGCTGGCCGCTTGGACAGTCACTCGAGGTTCCTCTGCAATTTTGGGGGATCCATCTTCGGCCTACACGCCTAGAATATCTGACAGATTTTTCTGTGAAGCAGGAATTTTGAAGGACTGTCCTGCCTTGTCTTGGCAAACTTCAGCAGCCATTTTCTTTTGTGTCCTATCTGTCAAATTTGGACAGTATATGTCAGCAGTTGAGGCAAGGGCAGTTTCTTGGCCAGTTGCTAACTTTTACCACAAAGAAAATAAACCCCATATGGTGTTTCTTTGATGCCCATCATCTTCTCTGAAGTAGACTGGTGCTGCTGGGCTCAGACATGTTTCATTGTCATAAAAAAACCCTCATGTAGCCAGGCAGTGGTGTCACCTTTAATCCTAGTCCTTGGGAGGTGGAGGCACATGGATCTCTGTGAGTTCAAAGCCAGCCTGGGCTACAGAGTGAGTTGCAGTTAAGGCGCAAAGCTACACAGAGAAATTCTGTTTTGAAAAACCAAAAAATAAAAAAATTAAAGCAGGGTCCAAGTAAGTCTGGCCCAAGTGCATTAGGTGAATACAGTGGATCTCAGAATGAGGGGGCTGGACCCACAAAGCAGGGCCAGATCAGTAGTAGCAAGAATTAGTTATGCATCTTATCCACAGATAGTAAAGAGTGCTAATAGAAAGTTTCAAAACAGGACCAGTTAGCTGCCTGTTTACTCCAGACAGGGTATCAGTGACAGAAACAGTTCTAAGTTTACCCTTGTGAACCAAAGATTTCTTGGGGTTTCTTACAGGAACATGAATGACTCAAAATGCAGCTGCATCAGAGAGAAGCCCACCCCAGCATGAGTGTTGACTCACAAAAGCTGTGTCCCCAGGAGCTTTCTTCTCAACCTGCAGGCAGCCCCACCGGATAATCTCTTCCAACCAGCAATTGTTTACTTCTTTTCTAACCTTTGGGAGGGCCCCTGAAAACCTTACCACTTTCTGAGCTTCCCCAAACTTGTAAGTTTTCTTTAGTTCTGAGTTGCAGGATCTGCCATCCTCCCTACAGGAAGGAATGTTTCAGTTCTGGGGAGACAGCTACATAACATTAAAAGATGCCATTTAATTCTTACATTAGTCATTGTTTTCCAAAATAACAGAAACAATCAGAGATGTTTATTAACTCATTCACTGTTATATATTTACCATATGTATTTACTTTATTTTTTTATTTTTTTTTATTTTATTTTTTTTTTTTTTTGGTTTTTCGAGACAGGGTTTCTCTGTGTAGTTTTGTGCCTTTCCTGGAACTCACTTGGTAGCCCAGGCTAGCCTTGAACTCACAGAGATCCACCTGGCTCTGCCTCCCGAGTGCTGGGATTAAAGGCGTGCGCCACCACCGCCCGGCCTATGTATTTACTTTATTATTTACATGTTTATGATTTATTTTTTCTTCAATCAAAATTCCATGTCTATGTCCACCTTCTCTCTTTAAAAATTATTTCTTGGCGGTCTGAGCTGACATTTTCTTAATCCTATATTGGCTACCCTAGAACTTTCATTTGTATGGTATAATTAACAAGGAAGTTTGAATAATTTAAATTTTTAAAAGCTAGGACTTTGTCCTGAGAAATTCTGGTGAGCCCATTAAATGAATGATACTAGAGCCACTGAAGCAAGGTTGTAGATGTATGTGCATCAAAGGGCAAAGAGAGACAGGCGCAAGCTTGTAGTTTGTAGTTCATGGCATAAAGTAGGGTATTATTTTTATAACAAATGGAGAGACTGTGACTGTTCATTAAAAACATGTTTTTATATTTTCCAGCATGGACCCCACGATCAGTAAATGCTAAGTGTGCCAGCACTCATCTGTAACCCTAGCCTTGGAGGAATGGAGATGGACAGACGCCAGGCAGGGCTACCTGAAGTGCAAGTGGAGCTGAAACAGCCAGCTCCAGGTTCAGTGAGAAAACCCTATCTCAAAAAAATAAGATGGACAGCAGTCAAGGAAAACAAGTGATGTCTTTGTGTGAATGATTAAGTCACTGAAGGGAATTTTAGAAAAATGTAGGTTTGACTGATTTCAAAGAAATGTTTAAATACTCAATATTTGGTAAAACAAATTTTCATCCCTTTTTATGTATAATTATGAACGTTTTAAATGAGAAATAAAAATTAACAGCTTAGAAATGAATATAAAAATCAGGCTTCTATATATTTGCTGAACATCAAAATAAAAACCATTCTAAGCCATTAATGTTCGAAGACATGTGAAGTATTCTTAATCATTAAGTAAGGGTAGTTGTCATTTATCTGAAAACGGAGCCCGATATTTATAAATTTTGTTACTTGCATTAACCATGTTAGCAGTTTAGTTTGTTCCAAGACACAAATGTGCATTCTTTTAATGAATTTTTATAAATGAACAGGAAACATTTTCATTTCTCAGAGCAGGCTGTGGTAAGTAAGCAAATATATAGTGTTTATAAGATAGATTTTGTGGGATTTTTTTTCTTTTTTTTCACATAGGGATAGAGTGGGAGAACAGTGAAAGAGATACCATGATAGAGGGAGACATTATGGGGACAGGGAGAAACCTGGTGCTAGGGAAGTTCCCAGGAATCCACAAGGATGACCCCAGCTTAGATTACTAGCAATAGTAGAGAGGGTGCCTGAACTGACCTACCCCAGTAAGAAGATCAGTGAATACCCTAACTGTCATCATAGAGCTTTCATTCAGTAACTGATGGAAGCAGATACAGAGATCCACAGCCAAACACCAGGTCAAGCTCCAGGAGTCCAGTCAAAGAGAGGGAATTTTTTTTCTTAAGAACAATGTAAGCACATATGTCTCACAGTACCTACATAGGATTCTGAGATCACCTTGAGCCTAGACATTGTAAACCCTCCTGGACAACACACAATACAATAAGTGCGTAGCTCAAGATCAAATCAAATCAAACCAATGTAACCTTCTACACTTGTATCACGTACCTTTGGGAACTGATAAAACACTGATGTCAAAATATAAATTTAAATATTCTTTATTGATAAAAATTAATTAACAGTGTTAGAAAGGAAAAAATCACTACAATAGTGTGTGGAAGTTCTGTACAAAGGAGTATTTGCTACTTACATAGTCATTTAGATTTTATTTGGAAGTTAATATGAAGAGGCTCTTGCACTGAAACAAGTTAATTATTAAGAACTACAATGTAAACTATTTCTATTCTAAAGACATACCCCTTAGCTAACATTGTAATTATGTCTCATTACTCTGGCTCAAGTTCCTTCTTAAAAGAATCTTCAGAATAAAAATTGAAGAGCCAAATAATTGCAACCACTCCTAGAAGGAGACAGCAACAGTTACCTCATTTTTAGTTTACTGTTACTCATGCTTTCATTAGTCTGAAGTTTTACAAGACAAAGTGTACTTTAGAGTTTGCTTCATGAGTTTGCCTTGAAACACTGAAATTTTTTTAAGTTCACTTTCTGCATTAGTAAGCAGATCATAGCTGCTCTTCTCTGAGTTCTCCAAACTCTAAAACAGAAAGACACTTCTTACTAAACAAATCCCAAGGATACAAAGATGAAAGATTCTGCAGAAATGATATACAGACTTGTTATGCTTAGTTAAACAGAATAAAGTGTTAATAAACTAGGAAGTACATTTAAGGTCAAATTCCCAATTTACCATTTCATGTCTTGACTAATTACTACAAAACTTTATTGTATTTGGAAGTTTTCCTGTGCCCTGCCCAGTCCACAGCCGCTCAGATCCAAATAAACACACAAAGGCTTATATTAATTACAAACCATATGGCCATTAGCTCAGGCTTATTACTGACTAGCTCTTACACTTAAATTAACCCATAATTCTTATCTATGTTTAGCCACATAACTTGGTACCTTTTCTCAGTTCTACCTTGTCATCTTATCGCCTCTGTGTCTGGCTGGTTACTACTGATTCTGCCTTCTTCCTCCCAGAATTCTCCTTGTCTGCTTGCCCCGCCTATACTTCCTGACTGGCTACTGGCCAATCAATTTTTTATTTATCGACCAATCAGAAAAACACATTTTTCATAGATGTTTCTGTGGGACATTTTCATCAGTAAGTATAGCAGTTCATAAAATTTTTGATGCTTCAGAAAATGTTTAGTGCTGTGGGATGGTCTGTGAATACTATTGGTTAATAAATAAGCTGTTCTGACCATCATTCGGGAGCTTTGAACTGGAGTCTTCTGCAAGAGCCATAAGTGCTCTTAACAGCTGAGCCATTTTTCCAGACCAGTCTTGCATGCACTTTATGTGAGCGAGGGCATTTCTCCCAAAAGCTGTTTGCTTTCACTGTTTTCCTACCTGTGCACTGTTAAAAAAGAAAAAGGCTAAACTTGAAAAGAGCAAAGAGAGCTCTATGGGATGGTACAGTGGGAGGAAAAGGAAGGGGGAAGTTATGTAATTCTAGTATAATCACCAAAAAAGGAAATAATTTTAATGGCCATTTTTGTACCCTTTGCGTCCAGAAAAAGAAAATAACTGACATAGTTTTTACAGGGACTGCTTTAGTCTTATAAGTTGATTAAGAAAAAAATGACATCCTGATGATTTTGCAGCATCCTAATGAGAAAGGAACTGACTTTCCCCACTAAGTAAAAAATAATTCTGAATTATGAGTATGTGTGCCCACATGTTCTTCTGAGTACACATATGTGCTCTCTCTCTCTCTCTCTCTCTCTCTCTCTCTCTCTCTCTCTCTCTCTCTCTCTCTGTGTGTGTGTGTGTGTGTGTGTAGGCGGTTATAATGCATAGCCTCATCATTCTCCATCTTAAATCTTGAGACAGGGTCTCACTGAACCTGCAGGTCACCAGTTCCACTACCTGGCTAGCCAGCAAGCTCCAGGGATCTCTCTGCCTGTCTCTATCTACCCAGCATTGGCCTGCCAGCCTGGATTTTTAAAGTGGATTCTAGGCTCCCACTTTAAGTCCATATGCTTGCAAGGCCAGAACTTGACCAAAGGAGCCATCTCCCTAGCCCCTCTCTGTGAGTTTTGTTGTTGTTACTGCCATTGTTTGCTTGTATTTCTCTAATCACTCCTAAGATTAGGCACGCAAACCGTTAGTGAGGATTTTGTTCCTGTTTTCTCAAAACAGCTAATTGGTTTTTGCTCACTTTACAGTTCAGACTTAACTGTATGAGTTGCATAAATCAACTTTGGATTTGTGGTGCTTATTGCTGGTTTTTCACCACTGAAGATCAAACTCATGTTTTTTACACTGCACTCTACCACTGAGCTACATCATCAGCTGATTTGTAGTTCTGTATGCTGAGTATTAGCCCCTATGTGTTTTAAAGAATACTACTGTGAATCATAAAATTATTCCCCTGTACTATAGGGTCTAAAGGGATTTGGTGCCCTCTTCTGGCCTCTTTGGAACATACCAGGCACACATTTGGTACACATAAATACATGCATCCAAAAAACCCCTGCACACAAAACGTAATTTTCTTTTTTTGGCTTTTCAAACAGGGTTTCTCTGTGTGGCCCCAGCCATTCTGGAACTCACTCTATAAACCATGCTGGCCTCGAACTAGGAGATTCACTTGTCTCTGCTTCCCAAGTGCGGGGATTAAAGGTGTAACCACCACCACCACCTGGCAATAAATTTTAAAAAATTAAAATAATCTCCTATGACTCTTTTCCTTCTGCTGGGTTGCCTTGTCCAGCTTCGGTGTGAGAGCATCTGCCTGGTCTTATTGTATCTTGTTTTGTTCTCTCCTGCAGATCTGATCTTTTCTTATGAGAGAATGAGTGGGAGTGGATCTAGAGGAGAGGGGAGGTGGTGGGGAGCTGGGAGGAAAGGAGGAAGGGAAACTGTGGGCAGAATTTATTGTATGAGAGAAGAATCTATTTTCTTTCCTTTTGGGGGGAGTTGGTTTTCACATTTTTATTGGGGGGCAACAAGGTAGGGTCCTCATCCATCAGCAGGATTATTTGCAGGTTCTTCAGCCTTTCTAGGTATGGGAACTGAGGGTCCTGGGAGTGGCTGGGTACATTAGGCATGTTCCCATTATCTTGCACAGGCATTGGGTAGTTGTAGGGTGGGTGTGGCCTGGTTGATCAAAACTGCGTACTTGGTGTAAGGGCTGACTATGAGCATAATTATAGCAAGGCCCAGACACTACCATCACTGACTCCTTCACTGAGGCATCTTGAAGGAAGAGAGACTCCTGGCTATCTTGGTCTTTGCCAAGAAGAATCTATTTTCAATAAAAATAAGTAAAATAAAATAACATATTCCCTCATAATGTCTGTAAGAATTTTATTTTCGTTTTTGTTCATCTGAATTTTCATGTGTGCTATCAGAAAAGAAACCAGTTATTTTAACCTTCATATGGAAACCAACTGTTGCAGGAATTTCGGGGAAGCTGAATTTTCTCTAGTCCCCAATGTGAGCACCATCATTTTTTTGCAGCCTTTTCTCAGTTAACACCCACTTTGATGGTGATGTCTATAAATTGCTCAGGATGTATCCCTGTAAAATCCCTCTTGCATTTGGGGCTTCCAGTGAACATCTGTTATCAACTGTTGGCCAAAAGCTGTGTTGACCACTGTCCAGTGCACAGGGGCCTCCGGGTCAAAACAGGTGTACTGTCTTTAACTGTCACAGAGCTGGTCATACAATTGGTTCAGGGACTCATCAGAGCACTGAGTGACTCTTCAAATTTTGACCAAGATTATGACTCCACAATCTCCATTCTGAACTCCTCCAGCCTGACTTTCATCATTCTTAGAAGTGCCTGGAGAACCTCTGGTGTGTTGGGTTACATTTGGGACACTTATCAGGAAGGAAGGTGTCGGCAAATCACTTCAGGTTAATAGTGTTTGTGATGCCTGAATGATCAGCCAGGCAGGTGCTGCCTAGTAGACCCTACACTCTTTCCTCTGGAGGTAAAAAGGGCAATCAGGAGCTGCTGGCAGTTGCCCCAAGTAAGTTAGTGGCTGTGCATAATGGTAGACATGAGGAAGAGTGCTGTCGGTTGATTTTTCTACTCTTTTGGGGCCCCACCACCCAGTTCCCACATAAATACAGAGAGGCTTTTCTTACTTTTAAATGCCCTGCCATAGCTTGACTTGTTTCTAGCCAGCTTTTCTGAACTTAAATTACCCCATCTACCTTTTCCCTCTGGTCTTTTCTTTTCTTCTGTGTATCTTATTTTCACTCTTACTCATGGCTGGCTGGGTGGCTGGGTGGCTGGGCTCCTGGCCCCCAACACCCTCCCCTCCTTGTGCTCTTGCTCTTTCTTCTTTTTCTCCCACATTTTCTCCTTCTATTTATTCTCTCTGTCTGCCAGGCCGGCCTATCCTTTCTCCTGCCTAGTTATTGGCCCGTCAGCTTTTTATTAGGCCACCAGGTGTTTTAGATAGACACAGTAACACAGCTTCACAGTTAAAACAAATGCAACATAAACAAAAGTAACACAACTCAAAATAATATTCTACAACACTTGATCATAACTTGTGGCTGCTCTAAGTATGGTGGGGTGTGATGTCACTAGTTCAGGAGATCAGTAGTGGTGAATGCCTGATAAATATAATGAACTGGGTCTGGTCTGAGAATCCTGTCCTCCTGGAGGTTGGCTGGCCATGGAGTTTGACACCACAGGCACGGGGCACTCAATGGCTGGTCACTGGGAAGCCTTCAGGGACCTGGACCTTAAGCATACTGAGGTGGAGGATACCCTCCAGCGGTCTGTGGAAAATGGGCCAATGGCAGCTGTGGAATGAGCCGTCAGACGGGAAGTCAGGATACAAAGCAGACATTGGCACTTTGTTCTGAATTCTTAGTGTGGGGATGGCCACCCTCAGGGGGAGGTGTAGATGGTGGAAGTTCCAAATCTTGATCCTCTAACTGGAAGATAGGTGGCTTTTTCAGGGTTGAAACTCCTCTTAGAGATCAGGACAGCAGTGGATATCCAAGAGGCATGGAATTGAACTCTGTCTTGTGGGTAGAGCGCCAGACTACACCAGGTATTGATGTAAGGAAACTGGTCCAGGTGGCCTGGCTCCCCAGTGCAGGCATCCTTCACTCTGCAGATGTTGGAAAGGGCCAGGATTCTTTCTAAAGGGCAGGAAATGTGGAAGGAGGGCCAGTTAACTTCACAGAAGGTCCTCCTCAGTATAGGAAGGACTTTGGGGGAGGGGTGCCACCTCTCAGACTACTAAAAGTGTACTCTCATCTTTCTGTTTGAAGTAGACCTGGGTCTGGTCTTTCATTTCTCTGCACTTGCATGTTTGGTATACTATCACAGGAAGAGGATCCACAAATAAAGACTATGTTTAACAAATGGAATAGCTGGTAGAAAATAAAAGATATTGTAGAGAAAAAAACTTTGGAAAGGCATAGAGAGACTCAAGCAAGAAGGCGAGCTGTAATGTTAAATCCAACCTGGTCACATTTGCCTGCTCACTCCTGGAACCTTGAGTTAAATGCTTTGCTTCTCTATGCTGCTTAATGGCCCACGAGGACACTGGTAACACTGAAGCTGCTCCTCCTTAAAGAAAATGATGCATCTACCCTAAGGGCAGGGCTATTTCTTTGCTAAAATCATGTTCCAATAGGGCATGGTTTTGAATTAACAAGGTACCTTCCTAAAATGAGTTCATGTTCCTAATGAAATCACCAGGATGTTTAAAAGAAGAGTCATAGTTCATTTCTTTGGATTACATGCTCATTGTGTTTTATTAACCCAGAGCCTTAGAAATAATGGTGAATTACAAGGCTTGGTCAATATACATTTCCACTGGGATCATTGATACTGCTCTCCAAGAACAGTGTGGTTGAATGCTGTCCACAGCAACCACATTCACGATGTCATACAATCCCGGAGTATAATCTGTAGGCTTCTGGAGGGAATCCTCAGTAAAAAAGATACAGGATTCCACCACACCAGTTTTTCCATCAGTACTGGTAACACAAACCTACGATGAGAAATGAAGGCAATGAGTATGGAGAAGCATAACCCACCACAGATGGACCTCAACAACCCCTTGGCTCTACTCAGCCGGTCCTTCAACCCATCACTGATTCTCATCCTTGACACACAGGGAATGCCTGGGTACTGTGTTATCACAATGAGTCAGCATCCCACCTCATTTCTATTAAACCACAGAAATAACACAAACGTTGGGTGAATTATGAGAAGATGTGCCCTTCATGCTACACAATGTGATTTCACACTCTGCCTCCCTGACTTTACATCTTATTCTCAGGCTGTACTAGACAAGGTCTTACCCATCCTTATAAGCAGGCTGAACACCTCAAACCCAGTGCACTCACAGTTTCCCCACAATGGCCACACAGCCAAGACGCTTTTGAAATGTTTTTCACAGAACACCCTAACGTCAAGTAAAGCACAAAAGCTAGGAGTTAACAATGTGTATATTCTACATTATTTTCTGCTTATTTCCTTTTCAATCAGTGAGTTTGTCCACTTTGACAGGGAATACACTAGCAAACATACCAAACAAAGTCCTGGGCAAAAAAGTAACCAGGAAGGAAAAATAGGCAACTACCTATTCATGACAAGGGCAACATGGAAGCAAATTACCTCATCCATATTCTGGGAGCTTAAGGGGCTCACGGTGTGGATGTCCATGTTTGACGTGCCTGTCTTCATGGAATACTCAACCAGCAACAAGTCTCCTTTGTAAGGCATGAATTCTAAAACAGCCAAGAACATTAGAAGTGTAAATATTATGGCACTCAGGTCATGTCACAATACCTAAGACCCTTCATCAAGGCGATATGCTGACAAACATTTCCTGAATGCAAAGTAACTTTTCCAAATACTTACACAGACATCTCAAATATCTTCCTACAGGAAGGGACGCTTAAGGCCTTTAAACACTGGTGCTTCGACAATGATTTAGTCACAGACATGGATAACTAAAAACTGTGTGTCTCAGGGTGAAAGTTACAGATAGGAGTACTGGATTTTCTCATCAAGTGGTCATTTTGAGATCTCTTTTAAGGATGGAAGCCAGGTACACAGTAGGATCATATGCTTCAACCTTGGTACCTAGGCTAGGGACAAAATATGAGAGCCTATCTGATGAATATTCTGGAAAGAGGACACAGAAAGAAAGAGGCCTATCTGCACCTTTGCTCTGAAACGGTGGATGTATTTTCAAGATAAATGTCTTATACTTGTATGATGTTATCATTGATGATATTTTGCATGTATCCTGATGCAGTGGCAGAAAGATTATGCCCTCAGCACTCAGAAGAGTCAGGGATGGGTTTGCTAAGGTCATGAACAATTCTCAGATGCATAGTGAGTTTCAGATAACTTAGAGGAACCCTGTATGAGAAATCAAAACAGCCAAACCAATCAATTGAATAGTGAAAACCACATGGATGCATGATGATGGCACTGGGGGACAGGACCGCTATGTGATACTTAAAATATTACCCACTTTCCCCATTTTAATCATACCCCACTTTCAATTTCAAGGACACTTCCCACACTCTTGTTCTTTGCTTTTAAAACTATAAATCTTACCTCCAGAAAACAGATGGACAGGGAAAGAAGTTTCCTTGTCGATATAGATGCTGTCCTGTGTGACCGAGGTGACACACTTAATGCAAAGTTCTCTGTCAAGTTCTGATTGCTCAGTACCATCAACAGGGTCAGTCATGGTTTTCACCTATAAGAGAGGGAGACGGTGGTTGAAGATAAAATAAAAATTACAGGCCGGAGACTGTACAGTTACCAAGGATTCCCCATGAAAATAATAGCATTTTAAAAAGTTGACCTAACAGAGTTGTAAGGGTGTTTGCAGGACATAGGACTCCATGTTAGAGACATGGTCTTTATTAGTCATGCCAAAATAGCACTCCTGTGGCAGAAATCTTCTAAGCAACTGTTCTCAAACCTAAACCATACATTTCCCATTAATGATACACCATGGACCTGAGATGATGACATCAATTGTGTCTGTGCTTGCTCCATGGATTTCAAGTGCCTTGCAACTGTGAATTTCACACCTATGTTTAATGCTCTTACAAACTCACCTTCTAACCTTAGAAAGACAGGGCTCTTGGTTTCCAGGAACTCAAAATCCAATAGTGTAAAATATACTTCTAAATGAGGTGTAGTCATGGCTGTAACTCAAATTAATTTTTAGACTGACATTGGTGGTGTAATGTGAGGAAATGGGTTTTGCAGGGTATTTGAAGGAAGAGAAATGGGTTACCTGGGAGATGGGAGTGGAGCAGAATAAAGTTGACAGAGACAAGAACGAGCAGAACAATTTTGGAGAACAAGAAGGGAGAGCATGTTTGTCCCTATCTGGACATGGGTGCAGAAGCAGGAGATGAAGTGGAAGAAATAACCCCCATCACAAGAGATTGCAAAGGAAAACCAAGCCCAGGAACTTATCACACACACCAGAGCAAAGGAAAGGTGGAACTCCCTCCATTTGAACCACAGAACAAAGTGTACACCTATCACTATGACGGCAATTGCCCCCACTCACCTGTTAACTGAAACTTGATGTGTTAGCCAAGGATGGACATGGACAAACAACCAAACAAAGTCCCTGCATCCTCAGCTGAGCTCAGACCTTGCTGGTGATAAGGCCTACTTATCTGGCTTTTCCAGCCCCTCTGATTAACCTTGGTGTCGTCACTCAATCAGTTCACCCACTCTTGAACCTGGTAAACATTCTGTTTTTTGCCTCTGTATCTGGACATACATCTGTATTTTTGATGAAAACACCCTGGTCCACAACAATTGATAGTACAAAAGCAGCTCCTTCACTAAAGCAAGTTTCAGTTTCTGTTCTTACCAATAAAGACTGTATTTACATTTTTGAAAAATTATTTTTTTTAATTTATTTTACATCCTGACCTCAGTTTTCCCTCTCTCCTCTCCTCCCAGTCCCTCCCTCCACCTCCCCTCTGCCCTTCCCCAATTCAATCATCTGTTTCTTTTCACAAAAGGGCAGGCCTCCCACGAGTATCAACAAAACATGGCATATCTAGTTGGAGTAAGACTAAGCATTTGCCCATGTAGTAAGTCTGGAAAAGGAATCAGAGGAGAAAGTGGGAAATAATCTTGAACATAATGGCATAGGAGACAACTTCCTGAACAGATAACCCATCTTGCAGGCACCAAGATCAACATTTAACAAATGGGATCTTATGGAATTGAAATGTTTCTGTAAGGCAAAAGACACCATCAATAGGACAAAACAGCAGCCTACAGAATGGAAAAAGATTTTCACTAACCCCACCTCTGACAGAGGGCTGTTTTCCAAACTATACAAAGAACTCAAGAACCTAGATATCAACAAACCAAATAATCATCCAATTAAAAACATGGGGTACAGATCTAAACAGAGTTCTCAACACAAGGATCTCAAATGGCCGAGAAAAATGTAAAAAGATGTCCAATATCCTTAGTCATCAGGGAAATGCAAATCAAAATGACTCTGAGATTCCATCTTACACCTGTCGGAATGACTAAGATAAAAAACACAAAGGACAGCTCATTCTGGAGAGCATGTGGTGAAAGGGGAACACTCCTCCATTGCTAGTGTGAGTGCAAACTTTCTACAGCCAGTTTGGAGGCCAGCTCCACTACCCTTGGGCATAAATCCAAATGATTTTCCATCCTACCACAAAGACACATGCTCAACTATGTTCATAGTAGCTTTATTCATAACAGCCAGAACCTAGATACAATCCAGATGTCCCTCAACTAAGGAATGGATAAAGAAAATATGGTACATTTACACTGAAAGTGATACCTGGAAAGGGAGGTGCATTTGGGGGTCAGGTAAAATCCTGACACAAGGGAATCTCCCAGGATTCTACAAGGATGACCCCAACTAAGACTCTTAAGCAATAGCAGATAACGTAGCCTGAACTGGCCATCTTCTGTGACCAGATCGGTGCCTAGCCCAATTGTCACCAGAGAGGCTTCATCCAGCAACTGATGGAAAAACAGATGCAGACCCACAGCCCAACATGAGGTAGAGTTCAGGGAATCCTACAGAAGAGGAGAAGAAAGGATTGTAGGAGCCAGAGGGGTCAAGGACACCACAAGAAAACTCACAGAATCAACTAACCTGGGTTCATAGGGGCTCACAGAGACTGACCCGACAACCAGGGAGCCTGGGTGGGACTAATGTAGGCACTGTGCATGTATGTTACAGTTGTGTAGCTTGGTCCTTTTGTGGGACTCCTAACAATGGGAACCAGGGCTGTCTTCAACTCATTTACTGGCTTTTGGGACCCCACTCCATTTACATTTTTTCCATCCATTTGAAACCTCCTGAAACACTGCTGTAGCCTCTTTAAACAGTTGTGCTCATCATGTAACCTGTATTTTCTGTGCATTTACATATTGATTGTGGTGTGTTATATGAAAATTAGGAATAGCAATTAAGACTGAAATAAAAAAAAAAAACCCCCGCCGGGTGGTGGTGGCACACGCCTTTAATCCCAGCACTCAGGAGTCAGAGCCAGGTTTATCTCTGTGAGTTCGAGGCCAGCCTGGTCTACAGAGGGAGATCCAGGAAAGGAGCAAAGCTACACAGAGAAACCCTGTCTCGAAAAACCAAAAAAAAAAAAAAAAAAAAAAAACAAACAAACAAAAAAAAAACAAGCATGCAATCTTGTCCATATTACCAAAGTAAGCAGGATTTTCTTGCAAATTGCTGCCATTAAAACTACTGTGTCTTATGAATTTATTGTTATTCAATAAATTCTGACATTGTGAAAGACACAACTGCTCACCTATGTTCCTGACAGAGTACATTAATGACATAATATTTTTGATATTTTTAAAATATTTGAAAAACAAAAAACTGTAAGTTTTAAAAAAACCAGTGGGAGAACACATTCCTATTTTCCTAGTAAATATATTCTTACAAATGTGGAAAGGTCTAGGATGGATCTATGTTTGAGAAGAACAAGAAGTGAAAATGATAACTTTATCATTAAGATGATAATTCAAACTAAGATCAGGAGCCTGCTTCCGGTTTTCAATTTTACCATGATTTTACAATAACAGTCTTCCAGTGTTTTCCAATACTGGCAAAGGTATCTTCTGTGGCCTGCTGTTGAGACTCTCAATTGGAACAACATAAGTAAGAGTAATTTGACAATAGCCATCAATATGTAATGAGTTGAACGGAAGTGATGATTACAGAACCCACATGGAGGCTCAGCACCTCCTCAGGCAGCAGGAACACGTGGTACACAGATGCACACGCAGGCAAAACACTCATGCACATGGCATAATAAAAAGAAATCTAAAAAATTAAAGTAAATAAACACATACACTTCAATTGACATAGAAAAGAGTGTGAACAATACAGTCTTTGTCATATCAATTCTTCTAGTTTGGATACTGAATAGAAAATGGCTGGCCACTATATGATGGAAGTTGCAGGATTATACAGAATCATTTCCATGTTTTTCAAATATTAAGAGAACTGATACAAAACATTTAGAAACAGAATAAGCATCACTGCATTCAAATTCTATAACATCAAATCCACTAGGCTCAGAGAAGTGGGATGTCAACTTTGACCATACATCATCATTTTCTTAATCTTTTTTTGGTAAAAATTTTATTTTTGCATAGAAGAGAAGTTTTAAGGTTATTAAGTTTATGGTCTAAAAAGAAAAGCAAGGAAACCATTTTATCTATTTTCAGCAAGAAACTGTACATCTCTAATTTTTTATTCATATTTACAATGTAATTTGATCAAAGTGTTACTAAAATGCATGATAGTATCACACTTTTCTTTTTTCCTCTTATATAATATCATGACCACAGTTTCCCCCCCTTCCTCCCCTTCCAATGAGGCCTCCATCCACTCCTTTCTCTTTTCTGAATCTTTTTGAAAAATGGGTTCTCACCATGTAACTCTGGCTGTCCTGGAACTCACTATATAGATCAGGCTGGCCTTGAACTGAGAAAATTGCCTTCCTCTCCTTCCTGAGTCCTCACCACCATTCCCATCACACACAGTGTTTTGAATGAGAATGTCCCCAATAGACTCAAGGTGTTTGAAAACTTAATCCCTATGGAGGGACTGTTTGGGGAGGTTTAAGAGGTGTGAATTTATTGCAAGAGGTTTCAAAATGTAAAGACTAGCAACATTTCTAGTAGTGTCTCTGTGCTTTGAGACTGCATTTGAAGAGGTAAGCTCTCAGCTTCCTGCTTCTGTTACCATACCTGCTGCTTGCTGCCTACCGTCCCTACCTGCCTTGATGGACTCACTCATTTTTCTAGAACCATAAGAACAGATAAACACATTTCCTTAAGTTGCTCTCATCATGGTATTTTATCACAGCAACAGAGAAGTAAATAATACACCAAGAGACTCTGGGTGAAGTCAGGCATACCTTGATTGCTTTTTGGATATGAGTTGTTTCGTTTTCTTCCACGAGAGCAATGACACTTGTCCCAGTGTTCAGTGGGACTTTGCTACACAACATGTCAGTATTGAAAAAGATAGATTCATTAATCCAGCCACAGTCGGTACACAGGGTGGTCACAATTCCTCTGACAGTCTTCAACTTGGAGATATCTATGGCACAGATAAACTAAGGTCACAATGGTTCATATCAAATGCAATCCGTCTCCACACAGAAGTCCTACTCTGAGCACCTGTGTAGATGTGAGCACATATCATCACTTCTCTGACCATAACAACCGTTCCTGGGCCCTAAGATTGTGACCACTGAATGTCACTTCCACAGCATCTGTGGGTGGCCTGTCCCAGTAAGAGTACAAGTCCTGCTCAGGAAGCCTCTTTAAACTCCCATTACTGCTGGTATATGCCTGTCTCAGCAGCAGCAGCAGCAGCAGCAAATGCATGACCATGGCTCTAAATTCAGACCGAGCATTAAAAGATATGTGCAGATGTAAGGACATGTTTCCAAATTGTCTTTTATTCTTAATGAGCATAATGGGTAAGTAATGTTTTGGGAACTGGCTCCAGTATCCTGCTGGGACAACCGGCCACCTTCCTTCATGGTACCCTCCTTATGACTGACTCTGCCTCCTGGCTTCAGATACTTGTGTCCATGGGAAACAAGGCCAAATTCAGTCTCCAGTGAGATGTTCCCTTTTCTGGGGAATACACAGAGGTGTCTTGCAAGAGGAAAGGGGGAGAGACAGTACATCCCGCAAAGACTTGTGTCAAGTCTTCTTTGAGTTGTTCTACATACCCTCCTGCTTTGGCTCACCAAGGGAGCTTGGGGCACAGTTCAGTGTTGGCCTAACTCTTGGGAACTCAGGGACACCCTCATGCTCAACAGCCACTCAGGATGGTGGCAGGTCCCTCCCCACCATCTCTGTCCCACTGCACCTCATGGTGGAGAGAGACCCTTTTCTGAGGAGTCCTTTGAATGACAGATAAAGGGACTCCAAGAGGCATACCTTGAAGTTGTTCCTGTGGTGTTTCTTCAGACCCTGTCTTCCACTGAAAGATAGCTGAAATTCGCTGCCAAAGTCTCTGCATACTGGTGTCACCACCAGCCTGGGCAATGCCGAGGCTTGCGAATGAATCACTATGCCTGATGTTATGAATCTCAGGATCTGGCCCCACTTATCTTCTCCAGCCTCTGTGAGATGGTAGTGACCAGCTAAAGGGCAGCCCTCAGGAATGACAGGGACAGGGAACCACCCTGGCTTCTGGCAGCTCCCTTCAAGCTCCCAGGGAGAGTCCACCTCTTTCAACTGCCCAGCCAATGAGAGTCAATGGGATGTTACATCACTGCCAATGAGAGGCACTGGGAGGAGACTTTTGGCCCCACCCACCCATTGTGAGTTCATCAATATGAAGGTCCCTGGAAAAATCTGCGTGTAGGTGTGCCCTTGGGGGTACTCAGTTTGGATGTAAAAGGGTCTCCTTCCTACGTTTTCGATAGAACCAGGGTTTTGTCTTAGGAGGTGTGACAGAAACCTGTGTCCCTGCTCTGACCCCCAAAATTATGCTTGATGATTAACATAAGCACTATCCACATTGTGGCATTGTTTGAATCAGTGATAGAGTGTGTGTGTGTGTGTGTGTGTGTGTGTGTGTGTGTGTGTGTGTGTGTGTGTGTGTGTGTGTGTTGGTCTTCTGTAATTTAAAATTTTGAGGATAGTGAAGCCTTATCTAATTATTCTCTATCAATAAAAATCGGGAGTCAGACATTGGGGTAAGAACTTAAAAGAGCAAACAGGGGAGCTGCCACCAGTCACCTCCTACCTGTTTTGTTCCTTCCTCTAAAAGGGTCGAGTTCCTGTCTCAGCCCTGCCTTACTACTTACTGTCTCCTGTCTACAGTCCTCCAAACTTCTATGGATAATTTTGGTCAGCTAGTGTCTAGCTCTGCCCTCTGACTCTAAGCAAGCTTTATTTGTCAGAACACAATCAAAATATCACACGTTTCCCCCTTTTGTTTAAATAAAAATAGAAGTTTTTAACTAACATGGTAAAACTATATATAATAAGTACAATAACTATATACAATATATACAGGCAATAACTACATTAACAATGTCTAGTCCATTTGCATTTGACAAATTCAGAGAAAATTCTCCATTATCTATCCTATCTTGGTAAGCCTAAAGTGTTGTACCTAAATCATTTTCTATCCTAACTTGTATTACCAACCCAAAACTATCTCTTTATGTCTCTCAACCTTATTCACTTTACACCCCTTTTATGAGTTTCTTTTCTAAAATTTGTAACAAGGAAAACTATAACTATAACTATCTAGTCTTCAACTCCATCAGAGACCTGAGAAGGATATAATATTACCTGAGTAAACAGGAATTACAGAGCAAACAACTCCCAAAACTAAGGAATGACAGAAACAGCTGGCCGCTTGGACAGTCACTCGAGGTTCCTCTGCAATTTTGGGGGATCCATCTTCGGCCTACACGCCTAGAATATCTGACAGATTTTTCTGTGAAGCAGGAATTTTGAAGGACTGTCCTGCCTTGTCTTGGCAAACTTCAGCAGCCATTTTCTTTTGTGTCCTATCTGTCAAATTTGGACAGTATATGTCAGCAGTTGAGGCAAGGGCAGTTTCTTGGCCAGTTGCTAACTTTTACCACAAAGAAAATAAACCCCATATGGTGTTTCTTTGATGCCCATCATCTTCTCTGAAGTAGACTGGTGCTGCTGGGCTCAGACATGTTTCATTGTCATAAAAAAAACCCTCATGTAGCCAGGCAGTGGTATCACCTTTAATCCTAGTCCTTGGGAGGTGGAGGCACATGGATCTCTGTGAGTTCAAAGCCAGCCTGGGCTACAGAGTGAGTTGCAGTTAAGGCGCAAAGCTACACAGAGAAATTCTGTTTTGAAAAACCAAAAAATAAAAAAATTAAAGCAGGGTCCAAGTAAGTCTGGCCCAAGTGCATTAGGTGAATACAGTGGATCTCAGAATGAGGGGGCTGGACCCACAAAGCAGGGCCAGATCAGTAGTAGCAAGAATTAGTTATGCATCTTATCCACAGATAGTAAAGAGTGCTAATAGAAAGTTTCAAAACAGGACCAGTTAGCTGCCTGTTTACTCCAGACAGGGTATCAGTGACAGAAACAGTTCTAAGTTTACCCTTGTGAACCAAAGATTTCTTGGGGTTTCTTACAGGAACATGAATGACTCAAAATGCAGCTGCATCAGAGAGAAGCCCACCCCAGCATGAGTGTTGACTCACAAAAGCTGTGTCCCCAGGAGCTTTCTTCTCAACCTGCAGGCAGCCCCACTGGATAATCTCTTCCAACCAGCAATTGTTTACTTCTTTTCTAACCTTTGGGAGGGCCCCTGAAAACCTTACCACTTTCTGAGCTTCCCCAAACTTGTAAGTTTTCTTTAGTTCTGAGTTGCAGGATCTGCCATCCTCCCTACAGGAAGGAATGTTTCAGTTCTGGGGAGACAGCTACATAACATTAAAAGATGCCATTTAATTCTTACATTAGTCATTGTTTTCCAAAATAACAGAAACAATCAGAGATGTTTATTAACTCATTCACTGTTATATATTTACCATATGTATTTACTTTATTTTTTTATTTTTTTTTATTTTATTTTTTTTTTTTTTTTGGTTTTTCGAGACAGGGTTTCTCTGTGTAGTTTTGTGCCTTTCCTGGAACTCACTTGGTAGCCCAGGCTAGCCTTGAACTCACAGAGATCCACCTGGCTCTGCCTCCCGAGTGCTGGGATTAAAGGCGTGCGCCACCACCGCCCGGCCTATGTATTTACTTTATTATTTACATGTTTATGATTTATTTTTTCTTCAATCAAAATTCCATGTCTATGTCCACCTTCTCTCTTTAAAAATTATTTCTTGGCGGTCTGAGCTGACATTTTCTTAATCCTATATTGGCTACCCTAGAACTTTCATTTGTATGGTATAATTAACAAGGAAGTTTGAATAATTTAAATTTTTAAAAGCTAGGACTTTGTCCTGAGAAATTCTGGTGAGCCCATTAAATGAATGATACTAGAGCCACTGAAGCAAGGTTGTAGATGTATGTGCATCAAAGGGCAAAGAGAGACAGGCGCAAGCTTGTAGTTTGTAGTTCATGGCATAAAGTAGGGTATTATTTTTATAACAAATGGAGAGACTGTGACTGTTCATTAAAAACATGTTTTTATATTTTCCAGCATGGACCCCACGATCAGTAAATGCTAAGTGTGCCAGCACTCATCTGTAACCCTAGCCTTGGAGGAATGGAGATGGACAGACGCCAGGCAGGGCTACCTGAAGTGCAAGTGGAGCTGAAACAGCCAGCTCCAGGTTCAGTGAGAAAACCCTATCTCAAAAAAATAAGATGGACAGCAGTCAAGGAAAACAAGTGATGTCTTTGTGTGAATGATTAAGTCACTGAAGGGAATTTTAGAAAAATGTAGGTTTGACTGATTTCAAAGAAATGTTTAAATACTCAATATTTGGTAAAACAAATTTTCATCCCTTTTTATGTATAATTATGAACGTTTTAAATGAGAAATAAAAATTAACAGCTTAGAAATGAATATAAAAATCAGGCTTCTATATATTTGCTGAACATCAAAATAAAAACCATTCTAAGCCATTAATGTTCGAAGACATGTGAAGTATTCTTAATCATTAAGTAAGGGTAGTTGTCATTTATCTGAAAACGGAGCCCGATATTTATAAATTTTGTTACTTGCATTAACCATGTTAGCAGTTTAGTTTGTTCCAAGACACAAATGTGCATTCTTTTAATGAATTTTTATAAATGAACAGGAAACATTTTCATTTCTCAGAGCAGGCTGTGGTAAGTAAGCAAATATATAGTGTTTATAAGATAGATTTTGTGGGATTTTTTTTTCTTTTTTTTCACATAGGGATAGAGTGGGAGAACAGTGAAAGAGATACCATGATAGAGGGAGACATTATGGGGACAGGGAGAAACCTGGTGCTAGGGAAGTTCCCAGGAATCCACAAGGATGACCCCAGCTTAGATTACTAGCAATAGTAGAGAGGGTGCCTGAACTGACCTCCTCCAGTAATCAGATCGGTGAATACCCTAACTGTCATCATAGAGCTTTCATTCAGTAACTGATGGAAGCAGATGCAGAGATCCACAGCCAAACACCAGGTCAAGCTCCAGGAGTCCAGTCAGAGAGAGGGAATTTTTTTTTCTTAAGAACAATGTAAGCACATATGTCTCACAGTACCTACATAGGATTCTGAGATCACCTTGAGCCTAGACATTGTAGACCCTCCTGGACAACACACAATACAATAAGTGCGTAGCTCAAGATCAAATCAAATCAAACCAATGTAACCTTCTACACTTGTATCACGTACCTTTGGGAACTGATATAACACTGATGTCAAAATATAAATTTAAATAATCTTTATTGATAAAAATTAATTAACAGTGTTAGAAAGGAAAAAATCACTACAATAGTGTGTGGAAGTTCTGTACAAAGGAGTATTTGCTACTTACATAGTCATTTAGATTTTATTTGGAAGTTAATATGAAGAGGCTCTTGCACTGAAACAAGTTAATTATTAAGAACTACAATGTAAACTATTTCTATTCTAAAGACATACCCCTTAGCTAACATTGTAATTATGTCTCATTACTCTGGCTCAAGTTCCTTCTTAAAAGAATCTTCAGAATAAAAATTGAAGAGCCAAATAATTGCAATCACTCCTAGAAGGAGACAGCAACAGTTACCTCATTTTTAGTTTACTGTTACTCATGCTTTCATTAGTCTGAAGTTTTACAAGACAAAGTGTACTTTAGAGTTTGCTTCATGAGTTTGCCTTGAAACACTGAAATTTTTTTAAGTTCACTTTCTGCATTAGTAAGCAGATCATAGCTGCTCTTCTCTGAGTTCTCCAAACTCTAAAACAGAAAGACACTTCTTACTAAACAAATCCCAAGGATACAAAGATGAAAGATTCTGCAGAAATGATATACAGACTTGTTATGCTTAGTTAAACAGAATAAAGTGTTAATAAACTAGGAAGTACATTTAAGGTCAAATTCCCAATTTACCATTTCATGTCTTGACTAATTACTACAAAACTTTATTGTATTTGGAAGTTTTCCTGTGCCCTGCCCAGTCCACAGCCGCTCAGATCCAAATAAACACACAAAGGCTTATATTAATTACAAACCATATGGCCATTAGCTCAGGCTTATTACTGACTAGCTCTTACACTTAAATTAACCCATAATTCTTATCTATGTTTAGCCACATAACTTGGTACCTTTTCTCAGTTCTACCTTGTCATCTTACCGCCTCTGTGTCTGGCTGGTTACTACTGATTCTGCCTTCCTCCTCCCAGAATTCTCCTTGTCTGCTTGCCCCGCCTATACTTCCTGACTGGCTACTGGCCAGTCAATTTTTTATTTATCGACCAATCAGAAAAACACATTTTTCATAGATGTTTCTGTGGGACATTTTCATCAGTAAGTATAGCAGTTCATAAAATTTTTGATGCTTCAGAAAATGTTTAGTGCTGTGGGATGGTCTGTGAATACCATTGGTTAATAAAGAAGCTGTTCTGACCATCATTCGGGAGCTTTGAACTGGAGTCTTCTGCAAGAGCCATAAGTGCTCTTAACAGCTGAGCCATTTTTCCAGACCAGTCTTGCATGCACTTTATGTGAGCGAGGGCATTTCTCCCAAAAGCTGTTTGCTTTCACTGTTTTCCTACCTGTGCACTGTTAAAAAAGAAAAAGGCTAAACTTGAAAAGAGCAAAGAGAGCTCTATGGGATGGTACAGTGGGAGGAAAAGGAAGGGGGAAGTTATGTAATTCTAGTGTAATCACCAAAAAAGGAAATAATTTTAATGGCCTTTTTTGTACCCTTTGCGTCCAGAAAAAGAAAATAACTGACATAGTTTTTACAGGGACTACTTTAGTCTTATAAGTTGATTAAGAAAAAAATGACATGCTGATGATTTTGCAGCATCCTAATGAGAAAGGAACTGACTTTCCCCACTAAGTAAAAAATAATTCGGAATTATGAGTATGTGTGCCCAGATGTTCTTCTGAGTACACTTATGTGCTCTCGCTCTCTCTCTCTCTCTCTCTCTCTCTCTCTCTCTCTCTCTCTCTCTCTCTCTCTCTCTCTCTCTGTGTGTGTGTGTGTGTGTGTGTGTGTAGGCGGTTATAATGCATAGCCTCATCATTCACCATCTTAAATCTTGAGACAGGGTCTCACTGAACCTGCAGGTCACCAGTTCCACTACCTGGCTAGCCAGCAAGCTCCAGGGATCTCTCTGCCTGTCTCTACCTACCCAGCATTGGCCTGCCAGCCTGGATTTTTAAAGTGGATTCTAGGCTCCCACTTTAAGTCCATATGCTTGCAAGGCCAGAACTTGACCAAAGGAGCCATCTCCCTAGCCCCTCTCTGTGAGTTTTGTTGTTGTTACTGCCATTGTTTGCTTGTATTTCTCTAATCACTCCTAAGATTAGGCACGCAAACCGTTAGTGAGGATTTTGTTCCTGTTTTCTCAAAACAGCTAATTGGTTTTTGCTCACTTTACAGTTCAGACTTAACTGTATGAGTTGCATAAATCAACTTTGGATTTGTGGTGCTTATTGCTGGTTTTTCACCACTGAAGATCAAACTCATGTATTTTACACTGCCCTCTACCACTGAGCTACATCATCAGCTGATTTGTAGTTCTGTATGCTGAGTATTAGCCCCTATGTGTTTTAAAGAAAACTACTGTGAATCATAAAATTATTCCCCTGTACTATAGGGTCTAAAGGGATTTGGTGCCCTCTTCTGGCCTCTTTGGAACATACCAGGCACACATTTGGTACACATAAATACATGCATTCAAAAAACCCCTGCACACAAAACGTAATTTTCTTTTTTTGGCTTTTCAAACAGGGTTTCTCTGTGTGGCCCCAGCCATTCTGGAACTCACTCTATAAACCATGCTGGCCTCGAACTAGGAGATTCACTTGTCTCTGCTTCCCAAGTGCGGGGATTAAAGGTGTAACCACCACCACCACCTGGCAATAAATTTTAAAAAATTAAAATAATCTCCTATGACTCTTTTCCTTCTGCTGGGTTGCCTTGTCCAGCTTCGGTGTGAGAGCATCTGCCTGGTCTTATTGTATCTTGTTTTGTTGTCTCCTGCAGATCTGCTCTTTTCTTATGAGAGAATGAGTGGGAGTGGATCTAGAGGAGAGGGGAGGTGGTGGGGAGCTGGGAGGAAAGGAGGAAGGGAAACTGTGGGCAGAATTTATTGTATGAGAGAAGAATCTATTTTCTTTCCTTTTGGGGGGAGTTGGTTTTCACATTTTTATTGGGGGGCAACAAGGTAGGGTCCTCATCCATCAGCAGGATTATTTGCAGGTTCTTCAGCCTTTCTAGGTATGGGAACTGAGGGTCCTGGGAGTGGCTGGGTACATTAGGCATGTTCCCATTATCTTGCACAGGCATTGGGTAGTTGTAGGGTGGGTGTGGCCTGGTTGATCAAAACTGCGTACTTGGTGTAAGGGCTGACTATGAGCATAATTATAGCAAGGCCCAGACACTACCATCACTGACTCCTTCACTGAGGCATCTTGAAGGAAGAGAGACTCCTGGCTATCTTGGTCTTTGCCAAGAAGAATCTATTTTCAATAAAAATAAGTAAAATAAAATAACATATTCCCTCATAATGTCTGTAAGAATTTTATTTTCGTTTTTGTTCATCTGAATTTTCATGTGTGCTATCAGAAAAGAAACCAGTTATTTTAACCTTCATATGGAAACCAACTGTTGCAGGAATTTTGGGGAAGCTGAATTTTCTCTAGTCCCCAATGTGAGCACCATCATTTTTTTGCAGCCTTTTCCCAGTTAACACCCACTTTGATGGTGATGTCTATAAATTGCTCAGGATGTATCCCTGTAAAATCCCTCTTGCTTTTGGGGCTTCCAGTGAACATCTGTTATCAACTGTTGGCCAAAAGCTGTGTTGACCACTGTCCAGTGCACAGGGGCCTCCGGGTCAAAACAGGTGTACTGTCTTTAACTGTCACAGAGCTGGTCATACAATTGGTTCAGGGACTCATCAGAGCACTGAGTGACTCTTCAAATTTTGACCAAGATTATGACTCCACAATCTCCATTCTGAACTCCTCCAGCCTGACTTTCATCATTCTTAGAAGTGCCTGGAGAACCTCTGGTGTGTTGGGTTACATTTGGGACACTTATCAGGAAGGAAGGTGTCGGCAAATCACTTCAGGTTAATAGTGTTTGTGATGCCTGAATGATCAGCGAGGCAGGTGCTGCCTAGTAGACCCTACACTCTTTCCTCTGGAGGTAAAAAGGGCAATCAGGAGCTGCTGGCAGTTGCCCCAAGTAAGTTAGTGGCTGTGCATAATGGTAGACATGAGGAAGAGTGCTGTCGGTTGATTTTTCTACTCTGTTGGGGCCCCACCACCCAGTTCCCACATAAATACAGAGAGGCTTTTCTTACTTTTAAATGCCCTGCCATAGCTTGACTTGTTTCTAGCCAGCTTTTCTGAACTTAAATTACCCCATCTACCTTTTCCCTCTGGTCTTTTCTTTTCTTCTGTGTATCTTATTTTCACTCTTACTCATGGCTGGCTGGGTGGCTGGGTGGCTGGGCTCCTGGCCCCCAACACCCTCCCCTCCTTGTGCTCTTGCTCTTTCTTCTTTTTCTCCCAGATTTTCTCCTTCTATTTATTCTCTCTGTCCGCCAGGCCGGCCTATCCTTTCTCCTGCCTAGTTATTGGCCGGTCAGCTTTTTATTAGGCCACCAGGTGTTTTAGATAGACACAGTAACACAGCTTCACAGTTAAAACAAATGCAACATAAACAAAAGTAACACAACTCAAAATAATATTCTACAACACTTGATCATAACTTGTGGCTGCTCTAAGTATGGTGGGGTGTGATGTCACTAGTTCAGGAGATCAGTAGTGGTGAATGCCTGATAAATATAATGAACTGGGTCTGGTCTGAGAATCCTGTCCTCCTGGAGGTTGGCTGGCCATGGAGTTTGACACCACAGGCACGGGGCACTCAATGGCTGGTCACTGGGAAGCCTTCAGGGACCTGGACCTTAAGCATACTGAGGTGGAGGATACCCTCCAGCGGTCTGTGGAAAAGGGGCCAGTGGCAGCTGTGGAATGAGCCCTCAGACGGGAAGTCAGGATACAAAGCAGACATTGGCACTTTGTTCTGAATTCTTAGTGTGGGGATGGCCACCCTCAGGGGGAGGTGTAGATGGTGGAAGTTCCAAATCTTGATCCTCTAACTGGAAGATAGGTGGCTTTTTCAGGATTGAAACTCCTCTTAGAGATCAGGACAGCAGTGGATACCCAAGAGGCATGGAATTGAACTCTGTCTTGTGGGTAGAGCGCCAGACTACACCAGGTATTGATGTAAGGAAACTGGTCCAGGTGGCCTGGCTCCCCAGTGCAGGCATCCTTCACTCTGCAGATGTTGGAAAGGTCCAGGATTCCTTCTAAAGGGCAGGAAATGTCGAAGGAGGGCCAGTTAACTTCACAGAAGGTCCTCCTCAGTATAGGAAGGACTTTTGGGGGGGGGGCACCTCTCAGACTACTAAAAGTGTACTCTCATCTTTCTGTTTGAAGTAGACCTGGGTCTGGTCTTTCATTTCTCTGCACTTGCATGTTTGGTATACTATCAGAGGAAGAGGATCCAGAAATAAAGACTATGTTTAACAAATGGAATAGCTGGTAGAAAATAAAAGATATTGTAGAGAAAAAAACTTTGGAAAGGCATAGAGAGACTCAAGCAAGAAGGCGAGCTGTAATGTTAAATCCAACCTGGTCACATTTGCCTGCTCACTCCTGGAACCTTGAGTTAAATGCTTTGCTTCTCTATGCTGCTTAATGGCCCACGAGGACACTGGTAACACTGAAGCTGCTCCTCCTTAAAGAAAATGATGCATCTACCCTAAGGGCAGGGCTATTTCTTTGCTAAAATCATGTTCCAATAGGGCATGGTTTTGAATTAACAAGGTACCTTCCTAAAATGAGTTCATGTTCCTAATGAAATCACCAGGATGTTTAAAAGAAGAGTCATAGCTCATTTCTTTGGATTACATGCTCATTGTGTTTTATTAACCCAGAGCCTTAGAAATAATTGTGAATTACAAGGCTTGGTCAATATACATTTCCACTGGGATCATTGATACTGCTCTCCAAGAACAGTGTGGTTGAATGCTGTCCACAGCAACCACATTCACGATGTCATACAATCCCGGAGTATAATCTGTAGGCTTCTGGAGGGAATCCTCAGTAAAAAAGATACAGGATTCCACCACACCAGTTTTTCCATCAGTACTGGTAACACAAACCTACGATGAGAAATGAAGGCAATGAGTATGGAGAAGCATAACCCACCACAGATGGACCTCAACAACCCCTTGGCTCTACTCAGCAGGTCCTTCAACCCATCACTGATTCTCATCCTTGACACACAGGGAATGCCTGGGTACTGTGTTATCACAATGAGTCAGCATCCCACCTCATTTCTATTAAACCACAGAAATAACACAAACGTTGGGTGAATTATGAGAAGATGTGCCCTTCATGCTACACAATGTGATTTCACACTCTGCCTCCCTGACTTTACATCTTATTCTCAGGCTGTACTAGACAAGGTCTTACCCATCCTTATAAGCAGGCTGAACACCTCAAACCCAGTGCACTCACAGTTTCCCCACAATGGCCACACAGCCAAGACGCTTTTGAAATGTTTTTCACAGAACACCCTAACGTCAAGTAAAGCACAAAAGCTAGGAGTTAACAATGTGTATATTCTACATTATTTTCTGCTTATTTCCTTTTCAATCAGTGAGTTTGTCCACTTTGACAGGGAATACACTAGCAAACATACCAAACAAAGTCCTGGGCAAAAAAGTAACCAGGAAGGAAAAATAGGCAACTACCTATTCATGACAAGGGCAACATGGAAGCAAATTACCTCATCCATATTCTGGGAGCTTAAGGGGCTCACGGTGTGGATGTCCATGTTTGACGTGCCTGTCTTCATGGAATACTCAACCAGCAACAAGTCTCCTTTGTAAGGCATGAATTCTAAAACAGCCAAGAACATTAGAAGTGTAAATATTATGGCACTCAGGTCATGTCACAATACCTAAGACCCTTCATCAAGGCGATATGCTGACAAACATTTCCTGAATGCAAAGTAACTTTTCCAAATACTTACACAGACATCTCAAATATCTTCCTACAGGAAGGGACGCTTAAGGCCTTTAAACACTGGTGCTTCGACAATGATTTAGTCACAGACATGGATAACTAAAAACTGTGTGTCTCAGGGTGAAAGTTACAGATAGGAATACTGGATTTTCTCATCAAGTGGTCATTTTGAGATCTCTTTTAAGGATGGAAGCCAGGTACACAGTAGGATCATATGCTTCAACCTTGGTACCTAGGCTAGGGACAAAATATGAGAGCCTATCTGATGAATATTCTGGAAAGAGGACACAGAAAGAAAGAGGCCTATCTGCACCTTTGCTCTGAAATGGTGGATGTATTTTCAAGATAAATGTCTTATACTTGTATGATGTTATCATTGATGATATTTTGCATGTATCCTGATGCAGTGGCAGAAAGATTATGCCCTCAGCACTCAGAAGAGTCAGGGATGGGTTTGCTAAGGTCATGAACAATTCTCAGATGCATAGTGAGTTTCAGATAACTTAGAGGAACCCTGTATGAGAAATCAAAACAGCCAAACCAATCAATTGAATAGTGAAAACCACATGGATGCATGATGATGGCACTGGGGGACAGGACCGCTATGTGATACTTAAAATATTACCCACTTTCCCCATTTTAATCATACCCCACTTTCAATTTCAAGGACACTTCCCACACTCTTGTTCTTTGCTTTTAAAACTATAAATCTTACCTCCAGAAAACAGATGGACAGGGAAAGAAGTTTCCTTGTCGATATAGATGCTGTCCTGTGTGACTGAGGTGACACACTTAATGCAAAGTTCTCTGTCAAGTTCTGATTGCTCAGTACCATCAACAGGGTCAGTCATGGTTTTCACCTATAAGAGAGGGAGACAGTGGTTGAAGATAAAATAAAAATTACAGGCCGGAGACTGTACAGTTACCAAGGATTCCCCATGAAAATAATAGCATTTTAAAAAGTTGACCTAACAGAGTTGTAAGGGTGTTTGCAGGACATAGGACTCCATGTTAGAGACATGGTCTTTATTAGTCATGCCAAAATAGCACTCCTGTGGCAGAAATCTTCTAAGCAACTGTTCTCAAACCTAAACCATACATTTCCCATTAATGATACACCGTGGACCTGAGATGATGACATCAATTGTGTCTGTGCTTGCTCCATGGATTGCAAGTGCCTTGCAACTGTGAATTTCACACCTATGTTTAATGCTCTTACAAACTCACCTTCTGACCTTAGAAAGACAGGGCTCTTGCTTTCCAGGAACTCAAAATCCAATAGTGTAAAATATACTTCTAAATGAGGTGTAGTCATGGCTGTAACTCAAATTAATTTTTAGACTGACATTGGTGGTGTAATGTGAGGAAATGGGTTTTGCAGGGTATTCAAAGGAAGAGAAATTGGTTACCTGGGAGATGGGAGTGGAGCAGAATAAAGTTGACAGAGACAAGAACGAGCAGAACAATTTTGGAGAACAAGAAGGGAGAGCATGTTTTTCCCTATCTGGACATGGGTGCAGAAGCAGGAGATGAAGTGGAAGAAATAACCCCCATCACAAGAGATTGCAAAGGAAAACCAAGCCCAGGAACTTATCACACACACCAGAGCAAAGGAAAGGTGGAACTCCCTCCATTTGAACCACAGAACAAAGTGTACACCTATCACTATGACGGCAATTGCCCCCACTCACCTGTTAACTGAAACTTGATGTGTTAGCCAAGGATGGACATGGACAAACAACCAAACAAAGTCCCTGCATCCTCAGCTGAGCTCAGACCTTGCTGGTGATAAGGCCTACTTATCTGGCTTTTCCAGCCCCTCTGATTAACCTTGGTGTCGTCACTCAATCAGTCCACCCACTCTTGAACCTGGTAAACATTCTGTTTTTTGCCTCTGCATCTGGACATACATCTGTATTTTTGATGAAAACACCCTGGTCCACAACAATTGATAGTACAAAAGCAGCTCCTTCACTAAAGCAAGTTTCAGTTTCTGTTCTTACCAATAAAGACTGTATTTACATTTTTGAAAAATTATTTTTTTTAATTTATTTTACATCCTGACCTCAGTTTTCCCTCTCTCCTCTCCTCCCAGTCCCTCCCTCCACCTCCCCTCTGCCCTTCCCCAATTCAATCATCTGTTTCTTTTCACAAAAGGGCAGGCCTCCCACGAGTATCAACAAAACATGGCATATCTAGTTGGAGTAAGACTAAGCATTTGCCCATGTAATAAGTCTGGAAAAGGAATCAGAGGAGAAAGTGGGAAATAATCTTGAACATAATGGCATAGGAGACAACTTCCTGAACAGATAACCCATCTTGCAGGCACCAAGATCAACATTTAACAAATGGGATCTTATGGAATTGAAATGTTTCTGTAAGGCAAAAGACACCATCAATAGGACAAAACAGCAGCCTACAGAATGGAAAAAGATTTTCACTAACCCCACCTCTGACAGAGGGCTGTTTTCCAAACTATACAAAGAACTCAAGAACCTAGATATCAACAAACCAAATAATCATCCAATTAAAAACATGGGGTACAGATCTAAACAGAGTTCTCAACACAAGGATCTCAAATGGCCGAGAAAAATGTAAAAAGATGTCCAATATCCTTAGTCATCAGGGAAATGCAAATCAAAATGACTCTGAGATTCCATCTTACACCTGTCGGAATGACTAAGATAAAAAACACAAAGGACAGCTCATTCTGGAGAGCATGTGGTGCAAGGGGAACACTCCTCCATTGCTAGTGTGAGTGCAAACTTTCTACAGCCAGTTTGGAGGCCAGCTCCACTACCCTTGGGCATAAATCCAAATGATTTTCCATCCTACCACAAAGACACATGCTCAACTATGTTCATAGTAGCTTTATTCATAACAGCCAGAACCTAGATACAATCCAGATGTCCCTCAACTAAGGAATGGATAAAGAAAATATGGTACATTTACACTGAAAGTGATACCTGGAAAGGGAGGTGCATTTGGGGGTCAGGTAAAATCCTGACACAAGGGAATCTCCCAGGATTCTACAAGGATGACCCCAACTAAGACTCTTAAGCAATAGCAGATAACGTAGCCTGAACTGGCCATCTTCTGTGACCAGATCGGTGCCTAGCCCAATTGTCACCAGAGAGGCTTCATCCAGCAACTGATGGAAAAACAGATGCAGACCCACAGCCCAACATGAGGTAGAGTTCAGGGAATCCTACAGAAGAGGAGAAGAAAGGATTGTAGGAGCCAGAGGGGTCAAGGACACCACAAGAAAACTCACAGAATCAACTAACCTGGGTTCATAGGGGCTCACAGAGACTGACCCGACAACCAGGGAGCCTGCGTGGGACTAATGTAGGCACTGTGCATGTATGTTACAGTTGTGTAGCTTGGTCCTTTTGTGGGACTCCTAACAATGGGAACCAGGGCTGTCTTCAACTCATTTACTGGCTTTTGGGACCCCACTCCATTTACATTTTTTCCATCCATTTGAAACCTCCTGAAACACTGCTGTAGCCTCTTTAAACAGTTGTGCTCATCATGTAACCTGTATTTTCTGTGCATTTACATATTGATTGTGGTGTGTTATATGAAAATTAGGAATAGCAATTAAGACTGAAATAAAAAAAAAAAAAACCCCGCCGGGTGGTGGTGGTACACGCCTTTAATCCCAGCACTCAGGAGGCAGAGCCAGGTTTATCTCTGTGAGTTCGAGGCCAGCCTGGTCTACAGAGGGAGATCCAGGAAAGGAGCAAAGCTACACAGAGAAACCCTGTCTCGAAAAACCAAAAAACAAACAAACAAACAAACAAACAAACAAACAAACAAAAAACAACCATGTAATCTTGTCCATATTACCAAAGTAAGCAGGATTTTCTTGCAAATTGCTGCCATTAAAACTACTGTGTCTTATGAATTTATTGTTATTCAATAAATTCTGACATTGTGAAAGACACAACTGTTCACCTATGTTCCTGACAGAGTACATTAATGACATAATATTTTTTTTTTTTTTTTGGTTTTCCGAGACAGGGTTTCTCTTGTGTAGCTTTGCGCCTTTCCTGGATCTCACTTGGTAGCCCAGGCTGGCCTCGAACTCACAGAGATCCGCCTGGCTCTGCCTCCCGAGTGCTGGGATTAAAGGCGTGCGCCACCACCGCCCGGCAACATAATATTTTTGATATTTTTAAAATATTTGAAAAACAAAAAACTCTAAGTTTTAAAAAAACCAGTGGGAGAACACATTCCTATTTTCCTAGTAAATATATTCTTACAAATGTGGAAAGGTCTAGGATGGATCTATGTTTGAGAAGAACAAGAAGTGAAAATGATAACTTTATCATTGAGATTATAATTCAAACTAAGATCAGGAGCCTGCTTCCGGTTTTCAATTTTACCATGATTTTACAATAACAGTCTTCCAGTGTTTTCCAATACTGGCAAAGGTATCTTCTGTGGCCTGCTGTTGAGACTCTCATTTGGAACAACATAAGTAAGAGTAATTTGACAATAGCCATCAATATGTAAAGAGTTGAACGGAAGTGATGATTACAGAACCCACATGGAGGCTCAGCACCTCCTCAGGCAGCAGGAACACGTGGTACACAGATGCACACGCAGGCAAAACACTCATGCACATGACATAATAAAAAGAAATCTAAAAAATTAAAGTAAATAAACACATACACTTCAATTGACATAGAAAAGAGTGTGAACAATACAGTCTTTGTCATATCAATTCTTCTAGTTTGGATACTGAATAGAAAATGGCTGGCCACTATATGATGGAAGTTGCAGGATTATACAGAATCATTTCCATGTTTTTCAAATATTAAGAGAACTGATACAAAATATTTAGAAACAGAATAAGCATCACTGCATTCAAATTCTATAACATCAAATCCACTAGGCTCAGAGAAGTGGGATGTCAACTTTGACCATACATCATCATTTTCTTAATCTTTTTTTGGTGAAAATTTTATTTTTGCATAGAAGAGAAGTTTTAAGGTTATTAAGTTTATGGTCTAAAAAGAAAAGCCAGGAAACCCTTTTATCTATTTTCAGCAAGAAACTGTACATCTCTAATTTTTTATTCATATTTACAATGTAATTTGATCAAAGTGTTACTAAAATGCATGATAGTATCACACTTTTCTTTTTTCCTCTTATATAATATCATGACCACAGTTTCCCCCCCTTCCTCCCCTTCCAATGAGGCCTCCATCCACTCCTTTCTCTTTTCTGAATCTTTTTGAAAAATGGGTTCTCACCATGTAACTCTGGCTGTCCTGGAACTCACTATATAGATCAGGCTGGCCTTGAACTGAGAAAATTGCCTTCCTCTCCTTCCTGAGTCCTCACCACCATTCCCATCACACACAGTGTTTTGAATGAGAATGTCCCCAATAGACTCAAGGTGTTTGAAAACTTAATCCCTATGGAGGGACTGTTTGGGGAGGTTTAAGAGGTGTGAATTTATTGCAAGAGGTTTCAAAATGTAAAGACTAGCAACATTTCTAGTAGTGTCTCTGTGTTTTGAGACTGCATTTGAAGAGGTAAGCTCTCAGCTTCCTGCTTCTGTTACCATACCTGCTGCTTGCTGCCTACCATCCCTACCTGCCTTGATGTACTCACTCATTTTTCTAGAACCATAAGAACAAATAAACACACTTCCTTAAGTTGCTCTCATCATGGTATTTTATCACAGCAACAGAGAAGTAAATAATACACCAAGAGACTCTGGGTGAAGTCAGGCATACCTTGATTGCTTTTTGGATATGAGTTGTTTCGTTTTCTTCCACGAGAGCAATGACACTTGTCCCAGTGTTCAGTGGGACTTTGCTACACAACATGTCAGTATTGAAAAAGATAGATTCATTAATCCAGCCACAGTCGGTACACAGGGTGGTCACAATTCCTCTGACAGTCTTCAACTTGGAGATATCTATGGCACAGATAAACTAAGGTCACAATGGTTCATATCAAATGCAATCCGTCTCCACACAGAAGTCCTACTCTGAGCACCTGTGTAGATGTGAGCACATATCATCACTTCTCTGACCATAACAACCGTTCCTGGGCCCTAAGATTGTGACCACTGAATGTCACTTCCACAGCATCTGTGGGTGGCCTGTCCCAGTAAGAGTACAAGTCCTGCTCAGGAAGCCTCTTTAAACTCCCATTATTGCTGGTATATGCCTGCCTCAGCAGCAGCAGCAGCAGCAAATGCATGACCATGGCTCTAAATTCAGACCGAGCATTAAAAGATATGTGCAGATGTAAGGACATGTTTCCAAATTGTCTTTTATTCTTAATGAGCATAATGGGTAAGTAATGTTTTGGGAACTGGCTCCAGTATCCTGCTGGGACAACCGGCCACCTTCCTTCATGGTACCCTCCTTATGACTGACTCTGCCTCCTGGCTTCAGATACTTGTGTCCATGGGAAACAAGGCCAAATTCAGTCTCCAGTGAGATGTTCCCTTTTCTGGGGAATACACAGAGGTGTCTTGCAAGAGGAAAGGGGGAGAGACAGTACATCCCGCAAAGACTTGTGTCAAGTCTTCTTTGAGTTGTTCTACATACCCTCCTGCTTTGGCTCACCAAGGGAGCTTGGGGCACAGTTCAGTGTTGGCCTAACTCTTGGGAACTCAGGGACACCCTCATGCTCAACAGCCACTCAGGATGGTGGCAGGTCCCTCCCCACCATCTCTGTCCCACTGCACCTCATGGTGGAGAGAGACCCTTTTCTGAGGAGTCCTTTGAATGACAGATAAAGGGACTCCAAGAGGCATACCTTGAAGTTGTTCCTGTGGTGTTTCTTCAGACCCTGTCTTCCACTGAAAGATAGCTGAAATTCGCTGCCAAAGTCTCTGCATACTGGTGTCACCACCAGCCTGGGCAATGCCGAGGCTTGCGAATGAATCACTATGCCTGATGTTATGAATCTCAGGATCTGGCCCCACTTATCTTCTCCAGCCTCTGTGAGATGGTAGTGACCAGCTAAAGGGCAGCCCTCAGGAATGACAGGGACAGGGAACCACCCTGGCTTCTGGCAGCTCCCTTCAAGCTCCCAGGGAGAGTCCACCTCTTTCAACTGCCCAGCCAATGAGAGTCAATGGGATGTTACATCACTGCCAATGAGAGGCACTGGGAGGAGACTTTTGGCCCCACCCACCCATTGTGAGTTCATCAATATGAAGGTCCCTGGAAAAATCTGCGTGTAGGTGTGCCCTTGGGGGTACTCAGTTTGGATGTAAAAGGGTCTCCTTCCTACGTTTTCGATAGAACCAGGGTTTTGTCTTAGGAGGTGTGACAGAAACCTGTGTCCCTGCTCTGACCCCCAAAATTATGCTTGATGATTAACATAAGCACTATCCACATTGTGGCATTGTTTGAATCAGTGATAGAGTGTGTGTGTGTGTGTGTGTGTGTGTGTGTGTGTGTGTGTGTGTGTGTGTGTGTGTGTGTTGGTCTTCTGTAATTTAAAATTTTGAGGATAGTGAAGCCTTATCTAATTATTCTCTATCAATAAAAATCGGGAGTCAGACATTGGGGTAAGAACTTAAAAGAGCAAACAGGGGAGCTGCCACCAGTCACCTCCTACCTGTTTTGTTCCTTCCTCTAAAAGGGTCGAGTTCCTGTCTCAGCCCTGCCTTACTACTTACTGTCTCCTGTCTACAGTCCTCCAAACTTCTATGGATAATTTTGGTCAGCTAGTGTCTAGCTCTGCCCTCTGACTCTAAGCAAGCTTTATTTGTCAGAACACAATCAAAATATCACACGTTTCCCCCTTTTGTTTAAATAAAAATAGAAGTTTTTAACTAACATGGTAAAACTATATATAATAAGTACAATAACTATATACAATATATACAGGCAATAACTACATTAACAATGTCTAGTCCATTTGCATTTGACAAATTCAGAGAAAATTCTCCATTATCTATCCTATCTTGGTAAGCCTAAAGTGTTGTACCTAAATCATTTTCTATCCTAACTTGTATTACCAACCCAAAACTATCTCTTTATGTCTCTCAACCTTATTCACTTTACACCCCTTTTATGAGTTTCTTTTCTAAAATTTGTAACAAGGAAAACTATAACTATAACTATCTAGTCTTCAACTCCATCAGAGACCTGAGAAGGATATAATATTACCTGAGTAAACAGGAATTACAGAGCAAACAACTCCCAAAACTAAGGAATGACAGAAACAGCTGGCCGCTTGGACAGTCACTCGAGGTTCCTCTGCAATTTTGGGGGATCCATCTTCGGCCTACACGCCTAGAATATCTGACAGATTTTTCTGTGAAGCAGGAATTTTGAAGGACTGTCCTGCCTTGTCTTGGCAAACTTCAGCAGCCATTTTCTTTTGTGTCCTATCTGTCAAATTTGGACAGTATATGTCAGCAGTTGAGGCAAGGGCAGTTTCTTGGCCAGTTGCTAACTTTTACCACAAAGAAAATAAACCCCATATGGTGTTTCTTTGATGCCCATCATCTTCTCTGAAGTAGACTGGTGCTGCTGGGCTCAGACATGTTTCATTGTCATAAAAAAACCCTCATGTAGCCAGGCAGTGGTGTCACCTTTAATCCTAGTCCTTGGGAGGTGGAGGCACATGGATCTCTGTGAGTTCAAAGCCAGCCTGGGCTACAGAGTGAGCGCAAAGCTACACAGAGAAATTCTGTTTTGAAAAACCAAAAAAAAAAAAAAAACCAAAAAAAACCCCTCATGTTATTAAAGCATCTTGAATGCCATATTCTGTAGATCTCTGAAGTGTTGGAAGACTACTTATCTATCTAAAATATATCTCTGTTTGACCTTGAAAACATACCTAATATGACTACAAGTTTGTTTGTTTTTTTTTTTTTTGGTTTTTTGAGACAGGGTTTTCTCTGTGTAGTTTTGCACCTTTCCTGGAGCTCACTTGGTAGCCCAGGCTGGCCTCGAACTCACAGAGATCCACCTGGCTCTGCCTCCCGAGTGCTGGGATTAAAGGCGTGCCCCACCAACGCCCGGCTGACTACAAGTTTGATTGCAATAGTTGACTATTAACCTGCATTTCTTTATTATCCTAAAAAGACTGTAATAATAACTTTCAATTACTGGAAATTTATATTCATTTTTAAATGAGCCGATGGTGTTTTATTCAATGTGCAGGAATAGAGGGTGGGAACTGAGGATGGGGATAGGATTGGCCAATGGCTTAAGCTAGCATGGGCTATGAGCAGAGAAGCTGAAGAGAAGAATGGGTGAGAATGCCAGGTACAGAGCTTTGGTTGCCCAGGATGTGGAGGGTATGTGCATCTGAGTCACATGCTGCTGAACCACTGAGGATGACGTTAGAACGGACAAGGTTGTTTAGGGTTAAAATCCACTGCAACTCATGTCATGTCGAGCAGTACTTAAGAAAGAGAAGCGAATACAGGCTTCTGCTGAGGCATTAGGACTGAAGGAGGGGGCAGGGAGCAAGTAAGGGCTGGGATACTTTACCTTGTGGTCCTTAGATTGACAGGGAAAAGAAATGGCTGGTGGTTAATTGTGTGGTTTTCAACAAAATGTACTTCTAAACTTCAGTAAAAATAAAAATGTACAGATAATCTGGGCTGCCTGTAAAACCAATGCAATCAATGCAACACACACACACACACACACACACACACACACACACACACACACACACACTTTGGCCGTCAGCAGGAGAGTTCCTTGGTCTCCATTGGAAACCATGAGAAAGATTTTCTTGGTGATTTGCTTTCCAGTTAAATATTTCCCTCTAAGGTCCAGGAGGAACTCTTTGATTCAGTCTGTCAACTTTAAGCCTGGATGGAGTCTCATGACTTCTGGAGCACAGTAGCCTCCTGCCAGCATTCCTCTTGTATTCTGGAAATTCTAAAGCCAAAGCAGACAGCATTGGTCAGGGGTTCCTGGTGAAGTCACCCCAACCAAGGGGGAAACTGTTGGGGAGACTTCCTGTGTCCAAAACAGCAGGCTGAGTGAACTCAGACAGTTTGTGGTGAAGTTTCCAAGTGCCCTCCCTCTTCCCTCTAGCACGCAATAGCAGAGCCCTGCTGGACCTTGTTCTCTGACCTGCTCAGTTCGACATACGTGGAGGGGCTGCTGCGTTCTCCACATGCAGGGCAATTACCAGACTCCGGCAGGAAGAAAGGGAGCCAGTAGAAGCCAGGGGAGACGGGGGAGAAAGGTAGACTTCATCAAGGTCAGCGGTGCTACTTGAGAGTTCCACCCACCCTCTGAGAATTTATTTTCTATGAAACACATTAACAGCTGCCATTTCCATTCCTTCTCTCAGCTTTTGATGTTGGAAGGGGAAAATGATGGACATATGTCAGCACAGATCAAAGTGATGAGTCATTTTCTGCTTCGTTCCCAGAGTTCCATTTAGCCAAAGAGTATGAAAATCTGGAACCTCCTGGTGAAGAACCCCCAGAACAGCTGCTGGCTGACACCAAGGAGCCTGAGGAAAACCAGAACCAACAGGAGATGCCAGGGACCTCCTGAAAGACCCCAGCATACTAGCTTAGCCTAACGCCATTTCGAGTAAGGTCTGAAAAGCGCGGGGTGTCTATGGCCGGCCACCTGGCCCCAGAAAAGGGTACTAAAGGTCAGAAAAACAACTTGGAGCCAGACAGCAGGCGTGTCAAGCTCGGGGAAAAACCACGAGCTGCCCTGAGTTTGAACCCGGCCTCATTTGAATCGTCCAATCAGAACCCTGTAAACCATGCTCCTCGTGCTCCTGCTGCCCGACCCTATAAAAACCCTCCGCTCCAGCCCGTGGGCACGCCAGTCTCTTGAGCCTCTTGAGGGACTGTGTTGCCCCGGGTACCCGTGTTCCTGAATAAAGCCTCTTGCTGTTTGCATCTGATTTGTGGTCTCGGTGTGATCTCTGGGCGAGGGTCTCTCCAGAGGGAAGACTGCCTTCGGGGGTCTTTCATTTGGGGGCTCGTCCGGGATTTGAGACCCCCCGCCTCGGGACCAATGGCCCACTGTCAGGAGGTAAGCCGGCCGGCCTTGGTGTATGTCGTTTCTGTCCTGTCTGAGTGTTGTCGGTTTATCTGAATGTTGAATGTTGTCTGTTTGCGCGCCTGAATCGGTCTGGAGTCAGTGGGGCTGAAGGAGCTGACGAGCTCGGACTTTGCCACTGCGACCCTGGAAGACGTTCCACGGGTCTCTGAAGTCCCCTCTGGGGCACGGGAAGTCCCCTCTGGGGCACGGTTTTTCGGGGCCACCCCCGTATCAGAAGGATACGTGGTGCTGGCAGGGGACGGAGAATTCAAACACTCCGTGTCCCCATCTGAGTTTTTGCTTTCGGTTTTACACCGAAGCCCCGCAGCGTGTGTTAGTCTCATTTGTGTTTGTCTGTTGTTCTGTATTTTCTGTTTAACCATTCCCCTCCACCAGCGTGTCGTTTCCTCTCCCCGCGTTCCGCCGCTCCGACGGCGGCGGCGGGCGCCGGTGCGCCCCTCGCCTCCTCCCGTCCCTGTGGCCGCGCTGCGGCCGCGGGGGTCCGGGTCGGCGCTGGGGGGGGGCCTCCCCTCCTCGCTCCCCGCTCTCCCCGGCCGTCCGCGTCTCCCGCGTGGGCGGAGGGTCGGGGCTGCGCTGGTCTTTCCCCCCCGGGTCCGCCCGCCGGGCCGCGGTTTTCCGAGTGCGGCGGCTCCTGCTGCGGTGCCGGCCGCGACCCCGGCGGCTGTGCTCGCGGCGGCTCCTGCCGCGGCGCTGGCCGCGACCCCGGCGGCTGCGCCCGAGGCGGCTCCGGACGCGGTGTCGGCGGCGACACTGGCGGCTGTGCTGGCGGCGGCTTCTGCCGCGGTGCCGGCCGCGACACCGGCGGCTGCGCGGCGACACCGGCGGTTGTGCCCGCGGCGGCCCCAGTCGCGACGCCGGCTGTGACCTCCCCGACGGCCGCCCCCCCCCATGATGACCCCGCTCGCTGGGGACTCGGAGGAAGAAGAAGAAACAGTCCAGTCCCCCATCGCAGGCCGCCTCAGTGGCCGCCGAGCTGGCCCCCCCACTGAGTCCAAAGCCTTCCCGCTTCGGGAAGGACCCAACCATCAGTTACGACTGTCAGCAGCTCCTGCAGACCCTCTTAACAGTAGAGGAAAAGCAGAGAGTTTTCCTGGAGGCCCGGAAGCAGGTTCCGGGCGATGACGGGAGGCCAACCCAACTCCCAAATATCATCGATGCCGCTTTTCCCTTGACCCGCCCAGACTGGAACTTCAATACACCTGAAGGTAGGGAGCATCTACGTCTCTATCGCCAGTTGCTCTTAGCGGGTCTCCGAGCGGCCGCCAGAAGGCCTACCAATTTGGCTCAGGTAAGGAAGGGGAAGGGAAGGAAAAAGGAAAGGAAAAAGGAAAGGAAAGGGAAGAAGAAGGAAAGGAAAGGAAAGGAAAGAAGGAAAGGAAAGGAAGAATCACCCGCTGCATTTTTAGAGAGGCTGAAAGAGGCTTATAGGATGTACACTCCGTATGATCCAGAAGACCCAGGGCAAGCACCAGGTGTCATCCTGTCATTTATATACCAGTCTAGCTCAGATATCCGAACCAAATTGCAGCGGTTGGAAAGTTTGCAGGCGCTAGGTTTGCCAGATTTATTGAAGGAAGCAGAGAAAGTGTTCAATAAGAGAGAAACTCCTGAGGAGCGTGAGGAAAGGAGATGGCAGAAACAAGAGGAAAGGGACAAGAAACAGCATAGGGAAATGAAAAAGGTTTTGGCCGCCGTTGTGTCTCAGGGACAGTGGAGAGAGGGAGATAGGTCGGGAGAGCGAAGGAGGCCACCCCTTGATAAAGATCAATGCGCTACACTGGGCCCGAGACTGCCCCAAGAAGCCACAAGGACCCCGCCAACCCAAGCCCAAAACCGTGGACCTCCTTAATCTAGAGGACTAGGGGAGTCGAGGCCAGGAGCCCCCCCTGAGCCTAGGATAACCCTCAAGATCGGGGGGGCAGCCCGTGACCTTCCTGGTTGATACTGGTGCCGAACATTCAGTCCTAAACCATGCCGGAGTGCCTCTTAGCCGGCATTCTGCACTGGTGCAGGGGGCAACTGGAAACAAGAAGTATTACTGGACTGCTAAGAGAAAGGTCCAACTGGCATCAGGGCAAGTAACTCACTCCTTCCTGCACATATTCCTGGGTACGGCTGGGTACTGCCGCCTTTGGATTCCTGGCTTTGCTGAACTGGCAGCCCCATTATACCCCCTCACTAAACCAGGGACCATGTTCCAATGGGAAGAGGAACATCAGAAAGCGTTTCAACAGATCAAAAAGGCCTTACTCGAGGCCCCGGCTCTGGGTCTGCCAGATCTAACCAAGCCCTTTGAGCTCTTTGTGGATGAGAACTCAGGTGTTGCCAAGGGGGTACTGGTGCAAAGACTGGGACCTTGGAGGAGACCTGTAGCGTACTTATCCAAGAAATTGGACCCAGTGGCTACAGGATGGCCTCCATGCCTCCGCATGGTGGCAGCCATTGCCATATTACTCAAAGATGCGGGAAAACTGACTCTGGGACAACCATTGACTGTGCTGGCCTCCCATGCAGTGGAGGCCTTGGTCCGACAACCACCGGACAGATGGCTTTCTAACGCCAGAATGACTTACTATCAGGCCTTACTACTGGACTCAGACCGGGTAAATTTCGGGCCGACAGTTTCCCTTAACCCTGCCACCTTGCTGCCACTGCCTAGCCCCCCCGAGGAGCATGACTGCCTCCAGATTCTAGCCGAAGCACATGGCACCCGCCCTGATCTGACAGATCAGCCGCTTAAGGATCCAGACGCTGTCTGGTACACCGACGGGAGCAGTTTCCTGGAGGAGGGGGAACGCAGAGCCGGGGCAGCTATAACCACTGAATCGGAAGTGGTATGGGCATCGCCGCTCCCGCCCGGGACATCGGCCCAGCGCGCAGAACTGATTGCGCTCACCCAAGCCCTCCGGATGGCAGAAGGTAAGAAGCTCACAGTTTATACTGACAGCAGATATGCCTTCGCCACTGCGCATGTCCACGGGGAAATTTACAGACGGAGAGGCCTGCTGACGTCCACGGGTAAGGAAATCAAAAACAAAAAAAGAGATCCTAGACCTCCTAAAGGCCCTGTTCCTCCCGCTCCAACTCAGTATTGTCCACTGCCCAGGGCATCAAAAGGATGACTCTGCGGTAGCCAGAGGGAATCGGCTGGCAGATCTGACTGCCCGAACAGTGGCTTCCCAGCCAGCAGGAAACAGCCAGTTGATGGCTATACAAGAACCACAGCCTGAGAGAGACCCCGTGCCCTATAGCCCAGAAGACCATGAGCTAGCAAAGAAAATGGGGGCGGACTGGGAACAAAGAAACTGTTGGAAGAAATCTTCCCCAGGTATGGGATGCCTCAAATATTGGGGTCGGATAACAGGCCTGCCTTCGTCTCCCAGGTAAGTCAGAAGGTGGCCAAACTATTGGGGGTTGATTGGAAACTCCATTGTGCATACCGCCCCCAGAGCTCAGGACAGGTAGAACGAGCTAATAGAACAATTAAGGAGACTTTAACCAAATTAACGCTTGCAACTGGCACTAGAGATTGGGTGCTCCTACTTCCCTTGGCTCTCTATCGAGCCCGAAATACTCCTGGCCCACACGGCCTAACCCCTTTTGAGATCATATATGGGGCCCCACCTCCTGTTGTAAACTTTCTCCATCCTGATATTTCCTCTCTTGCCACCACCCCTACTTTAGAAGCACATCTTCAAGCCCTCCAGTTGGTGCAGAGGGAGGTCTGGAAGCCCCTGGCCAAGGCTTATCAGGAGCAGCTAGACAAGCCGGTGGTGCCCCACCCCTTCCAGATCGGGGACTCCGTTTGGGTCCGACGACACCAGACCAAGAACCTGGAATCACGGTGGAAGGGGCCCTACACTGTCTTGCTGACCACCCCCACTGCACTCAAGGTCGACGGGATTGCTGCATGGATCCACGCCTCTCATGTGAAGGCTGCCAGGGAACCCGACCCAGCAGGATCCAGAAAGTCAACATGGACAGTGCGCCATACACGAAACCCCTTAAAAATAAGGTTGGCCCGCGGCTCCTCTTCCTCCCCCTCCTCTTAATCTCTGCCTACCCCCAGGGGACTAGGGCAGCAGAGAGCCCGCACCTAGTTAAGAGGCTCACTTGGCAGGTCATCTCACAAACTGGGGAGACGGTCTGGCAAATGACCACCCTTCACACCCCCTTTACATGGTGGCCTAACTTGCATCCAGATCTCTGCCAATTAGCAGCAGGGTCAGAGGACTGGGACATCCCTACCACTGACCCCATGAACCCCAGAGCACTAGACGTCTGTCAGGATGGTAAGGGAACTTGCAAATGTAGTGACGGGAGATACGGATGGGGTCACCCTGAAGCCAGGGCAGCCCTGTCACAACTATCCTTCTACGTCTGCCCCCGGGATGGTAGGGACAGAAAGATGATTAGCCAATGTGGGGGTTATGAAAGTTACTTCTGTAAAGCATGGGGATGTGAAACAACTGGTAATATCTATTGGAAGCCTTCATCCACTTGGGACCTCATTAGGGTAAAAAGGGCTACCCAAGGAAAAAGCCACTCATGGCGTCCCCTTACCCAAGGACATTGTTGGGGAACTGTCGCGTCAGGAAGAGATAACACTTACTGGAAGGGGGGGGTCCCTGTATAAATTTCACCTGCAACCCCCTAAACATATCCTTTACTCAGAAAGAAAGGGGGACGGCACAAGATTGGATTAAAGGAAAAACATGGGGACTTAGATTTTTCATGACAGGACAGGACCAGGGATTTACCTTTATGATTAAACTTAAAATTGAGGAGCCCTCCGCCTCTATAGGCCCCAACCAGGTTCTCTCTGACCAAAAGCGCCCCTCTTTACCTGCTCCAGCACCCCCGAGGGCTACCCCCCGACCCAATTCGGCCATTCGCCCAAGCACGGCTCCGAATGCCGCTGTAACCCCAGTCACCCTCCAACCACCCAGACCCGGTACGGGAGACCGGCTATTGAATCTTATAGAGGGCGCTTACTCAGCCCTCAATGTTACCAACCCAAATCGGACTCAGGAGTGCTGGTTATGCCTAGCTTCCACACCTCCCTATTATGAGGGGGTGGCCGTAGTCGGAAGCTTCACCAATTCTTCTTCACCCCCATCAGGATGTGCCTCGACACCTCAGCATAAGCTCACAATCTCCGAGGTGTCAGGACAAGGACTATGTCTGGGGACAGTACCCTACACCCACCAACACCTGTGTAATCGCACCCAGGTACTTGTTCCAGGACCCCATTATCTCGTGGCTCCCAATGGAACTTACTGGGCCTGTAGCACTGGACTTACACCATGGCTCTCCCCCTCAATACTAGCTAACACGGCCGATTATTGTGTGCTCATAGAACTGTACCCCAGGATAGTCTACCATACACCTGAAGATATCTATGCCCGATATGAAACAGGGGTCCCCCGTATAAAAAGAGAGCCAGTCTCACTAACCCTGGCCCTGATACTAGGTGGATTAACAATGGGAGGGATCGCCACCGGAATAGGCACAGGTACCACTGCCCTCATGGAAACCAACCAGTTCCGACAACTCCAGGTTGCCATGCATACCGATATCCAGGCACTGGAGGAATCCGTGAGTGCCTTGGAAAAGTCACTCACCTCCCTGTCGGAGGTAGTTCTGCAGAACCGGAGGGGATTAGACCTCCTCTTCCTGCAGGAAGGGGGGTTATGTGCTGCCCTTAGAGAAGAATGTTGCTTCTATGCGGATCATACTGGGGTGGTGAGAGATAGCATGGCTAAGTTAAGAAAGAGACTAGAACAAAGACAAAAACTCTTTAAAGAACAGCAGGGGTGGTTTGAAGGATGGTTCGGAAGGTCCCCCTGGCTCACCACCCTCATCTCCACCCTTATAGGGCCCCTTCTGATTTTATTGCTCCTTCTGACGCTCGGGCCCTGCATCCTAAACAGACTTGTCCAATTTATCAGGGAACGTGTTTCTATTGTTCAGACCTTGGTATTGACCCAACAATACCAATGACTCAACCAGGTGGAAATGGAGCCACATCCCTATTCTTCCCCATGAATGGAGGATTCCATTCCCTGAGATAAGAAAATGGGGGAATGAAAGACCCCAGCATACTAGCTTAGCCTAACGCCATTTCGAGTAAGGTCTGAAAAGCACGGGGTGTCTACGGCTGGCCACCTGGCCCCAGAAAAGGGTACTAAAGGTCAGAAAAACAACTTGGAGCCAGACAGCAGGCGTGTCAAGCTCGGGGAAAAACCACGAGCTGCCCTGAGTTTGAACCCGGCCTCATTTGAATCGTCCAATCAGAACCCTGTAAACCATGCTCCTCGTGCTCCTGCTGCCCGACCCTATAAAAACCCTCCGCTCCAGCCCGTGGGCACCCCAGTCTCTTGAGCCTCTTGAGGGACTGTGTTGCCCCGGGTACCCGTGTTCCTGAATAAAGCCTCTTGCTGTTTGCATCTGACTTGTGGTCTCAGTGTGATCTCTGGGCGAGGGTCTCTCCAGAGGGAAGACTGCCTTCGGGGGTCTTTCACTCCAATGAAGGACAGGAGCCTCTCAGCTCTGGAGCCCATACACAGGCTCCTCCCGATGAGAAGCCTTTCTCTCGTGAGCAGTTAGGGCTATGCTCTGCTCACCGGCAGCAATGTAATATTCACCTGGAAATTCAAACAGGAAAGGTAGCACAACAGGGTCCTAGAGATGGGCCAGGGTCGTCCCGTGGGTCAGATCGCTATGGGCCAGGGTCGTCCCATGGGTCAGACCGCTATGGGCCAGGGCCCTCCCGTGGGTCAGACCGCTATGGGCCAGGGTCGTCCCGTGGGTCAGACTGCTATGGGCCAGGGCCCTCCCGTGGGTCAGACCGCTATGGGCCAGGGCCCTCCCGTGGGTCAGACCGCTATGGGCCAGGGCCCTCCCGTGGGTCAGACCGCTATGGGCAGCAGTTCATTTCCCAGAAGGATGTTCATGTGTGTGCTCTGTCCAAAAATTCATTTCCTCAGGCGGCAACTGTCAGTGAGCCAGAGGCAGACTATTTTGAACAAGAAAGACGGCAATGTAGGCTATGTAAGAGGGAGTTTATGTATACCTTGGGCCTGATAGAACATGTGAGACCTCAGGTAGCTTCCAGATCTCACCAGTGCCCCTTCTGTGGGAAAACCTTTAGAGGGCAGTCACATGTTATTGCACACCAAGTGAGACACACTGATGAGAGACCATTTCCATGCAATCACTGTCTGAAAAGCTATAAACACAAATCCAGCCTGCTGAGACACTTAAAATTCCACACAAGGGAGAACCAAGCCAAGGCGAGCCAGGGTGCTCAGCGTGCGCCCCACAACGCAAGCCAGTAGATCACCCAGCTGCAAGCTTTACAGCACAACTCCCCAAGAATCTGTTGATGGAAACAGGACCAAAGAAAAGATGCTGCCTCCTAAGAGCATTCCCCTGCACTGGGTTGTCTCAGAAGGACGGTGGTGTTTGAGCTTATTTCAGAGAGGAGCTTTGCTTTTAGCGAGATGCAAAGCCCGCCTTCCAAGGCTTACCAATACTAGGATAGTCCCCTACTCCCCACGGTCCTGCATGTGCTTTTCTGGGCCTGGTAAGATCTTGTTTGCCTTCAATACGAATATTGTTTATTCCCAAGCAGTACCCATTTCACAAATGCTGTGATAATGACATACAGATTATATGCATTCTTCATACCTTAAATGGAAAAATATTGACATGCAAACTTGTACTGAAGTAAGTTGTTAATAGCTGTGAATGTCAAATTTTCCTTCCTAGTGGGAATGATGGTCTCAGTTAGTTTTGTTTTGCTTTGGCTAGTAGTGAACTCCAGGCCTTGCACATGCAAAGCAAACACTCTTACCACTGAGCTCCATCTCTAGCTCAGGTAAGGTTTTGCTTTTCTTTACCAGTGATGGGGAGTGCATTTAGGGCCTTGAGCTTGCAAATCACACACTACCACCGAGCTCCATCTCTAGCTCAGGTAGTTTATTTTTGTTTTTTTCTTTACTGGTGCTGGGGAGTGAATTTAGGGCCTTGAGCTTGCAAATCACACACTACCACTGAGCTCCATTCTAGGTTAGTCAGGGTTTTGAATTCTTCAACTCTAACTGTGGTCATTCTCCATTAATTTGAGGTTATAGTTTGTCCTGTATTCATGGTCTGTGACTACACTTTTTGTTGTATTTCCTCCTCTTTGGTCCAGGAACTGACCAATGCTAAGCCTTTGCTGATAAGTTTTTGTTAATACTGGAATTTGATTAATAAACAAGTTTCTCTTGCTGCTTTGTGTCGTTTTTGTTTTCTTGAAGACTTGTATCCTGTGGGTCAGAACAAAACCATGTGATGTGCCCTTGAGGAGGGTGGTCTGGGGACTCTGAGAGGATTTTAAGGTGTTAAATGCATGCCTGGTAGCTGGTACCCTAGCAGGATAGTGCTGTTCCTTAGGTAAAATGCTCAAGGTTTGGTTCTCCTATACGCCTGAGAATCAATATTTTTTTTCAATATCACAGAGCAGATTTTTAACATGTGATTAGCTTTTAAGCTAGCTGTAGTTTTAATACAGGACAAACTATAACCTCAAATTAATGGAGAATGGTAAGCACCAAAGGCTCAATTTTGGACCTAGGAGGAGCCTGTCCTCTAAAGCTAGTCAAATAATGCCCAGCCTCAGGAGCCCATCCTTGCCTTTCATCCCCAATGTGGAGGGAACTGTGGTATTTTCTAAGGAGTTTGCAGTCGGAGCCTCCGGAGTTAGCAGGGCTTGCTGCTCAGCTTACCAAGTTGTTCATCTGGAACAAGGGAAAGGTGGGAAAATCAGTGCCCTGATGGCTCAAAGCAAGTCTCGAACATTGTTGCATTCTGCCCCCTGGTGTCCGCAGTCCCTGCCTTGCTCTGAAGGGAAAGGCATTCATTCCTCCAGGAAGCTCCAGGCAGTTGAGTTGCATTCCTCTGTTTGCTGTCAGACCTAAGCCCCGGGCCTGCACTGGCTATTCTTCAGTAGAAGCAGGCTCACACTCCAGGCCCCACTTCCTGCTTCCGTCTAAGATCTCTGCAACAATGAGACTCTCTTTAGCTTTGATGCTGAGAGGTGTCAGCCCCATTTCTCACATGTTATCCGGTCCAACGGGCAGTTACAAGAATTTTCTTCTTGCATCTGGTTGTTTACCAATTGTGTGGTCAGAGAGAATACCTCAGATGTCTAGCCTGGGCCAGGTTCACATGAATAAGGACAGGAAACGTTAAGATATGGCAAACGTATGAATATGTGTTCAATGTCTGTCTTTAACTGATGTCGAATGCTGAACACAAGAACCGTGATTGGTGAGGTGACTTCAAACAGTAAAATACGAGGTCCATCAAGAAAGCCAAGGGCTGCCTGCTGGCCCTGAGAATAACCTGAATCTAACCAGGACTGGTCTTTATAGAATGTGTTCCTCCATGTCTTTCCCACTATGACCCCATCCTAAGAAGTGAGGTGTGGCGACAGGAGGCAAAGAAAGACAGGAGGTGGATGAGAGCTGGTCAGTGGCCATGTTCTGGGATGCTTGTCTACCCTGTGACTTCAGGATTTTAGCATCACCTGTGAAGCAAAGAAGCCTTCGCAGTACACAAGGCAGGAAGAGGGAAGGATGGCTCTGCCTCCGTCTTCAGGGTTTACATTGTAAAGCTAAAACACGCTGTAACAACCCATGTCTTCCCGACATTTATCAAATTAGTGTCCATGGAATCTGTCAGTTTCTTTCCTGGGATAGTTTTAGACATGGGTGGAAATGCTTTTCTCTCAGCCTGTGTGTGCTGGTAAGTTTTGCCAACATGACACAAAGCTAGAGTCTCCTGGGAAGAGGGACCCTCAAATGAGGAACTGCCTCTACCAGACAGGGCTGTAGCATGTCTGTTGGGAATTTTCTTTTTTCTAATTTATTGTCTTTAAGATTTTTCATACAGTATAGTTTGAACATATTCTTTTCCCTTCAACCTGCCAACCTGCCCAACTCACGGTCTTTGTCTCTAAATAAAAGAGAACCAAAATCAAAACAAAAGCACACAAAAATCATAGAGTCCCTTTTGAATTGCCCCATTACTTCTGAGTGTGGACCTGCCCTTGAGTGGAGTTGATGTATTCAGTGCCATTCTACTGGAGAAAACTGATTTCCCCTTTCCTAACATGTATCAGTCGAAATAGCTTCTTGCTTAGAAGTGGGACTTTGTGTCTGTTTTCCCCTCCATACTGGGGTTTGTTTGGTATCAACCTGTGCGTGTCTTCTGCATGACGTCACAGTCTCTGTGAGTCTATATGTGTGTCAGCCTTGTTGTGTCCGGAAGATGCTGTTTTCTTGGAGTCATCCATCCCCTCCGGTCATTATAGTCTTTCTGTCTCATCTTTTGCTCAGATCGCTGAACCTTGAGGGGAGGGGTTTGATAAAGATGTCTGATTTAAGACTGAATGCTCCAAGCTCTCTCTGTCTCTTCCCATTGTCCAGTTTTGGCTCTCTGTGTTAATTATCACCTATTTTAAGAAGAAGCATCTCTGATGAAGGTTGAACAATGCACTATGGGTAGAGCAATTAGGAGTCACTAGAAGTCATTTTCTTGCCATGTTCATTTAGCAGAATTACAATAGTAGAGTTTCTCCCAGGATTCATGTCATATCTGGTCTCAGATGCTGGGCCTGAGACCTCTCTCCATTAAATCCTTCTATTACTTGTAGCACGAATCTTAAAGAGTCTTATTAATAAGATCAAACATGAGCCAGGTATTGGGGTGAAGCTGGAAGATCAGAGAAGCAGAACAAGCCACAGCTACCTCACCTTGCCAATTCCTCAGCTGATCCTGTTTCCTCAGACTGGAAACCTCTGAGTCCTCATCCAGAATGGGTCTCAGCTGAACTGCTGCTCTAAAGCCTGAAAGCTTAACCAGCCAAATGCTTCTAGATTCTGGTCTTCTCGCCTTATAGATCTTTCTGTTTTTGCCATCTCTCCCTGGGATTAAAGGCTCACTTCTTGGGATTAAAGGCCTGTGTCACCATGCCTTGCTGTTTCCAATGTGGCCTTGACCTCACAGAGATCCAGAGGGATTTCTGCCTCTGGAGTGCTAGGATTAAAGGTGAATACCACCATTTTCTAGTATTTGTATCTAGTGGCTGTTCTGTCTTTGACCCCAGATAAGTTTATTAGGGTGCACAAGATTTTTGGGAACACAATACCAACCACAAATTACTAGTTTCTAATTTATTCCTTTATTACACTATATTCTATTTCCTCTTCCTTGAAAGATCTCCTCCTCCCCATGGTCCCTTACTAGATACCTAATCCCTGTGGTTATTCTAAATGAAACACACATATATTAAGCAAAAAGCTAACTCCATGCATGAGAGAAAGCATGCAATAATTGTCTTTCTGGGTCTGGTTTACCTGTTGGACATTTTCCTGATTAATAGTTAATGGGAGAGGGCCCAGTACACTGTGAGTGGTGCTATCTCTGAGCAGGTGGTCCTAGGGTATATGAGAAAGCAAGTTGAGGGTAGGGTTTGAGAGATGGCTCAGTGGTTAAGAGCAGAAGACCAGCCTTTGCATCCCAGAAGTCATGTGGCAGTGCAGAACCACATGTGGCTCCAGTATCAGGGGATCGACTGCCCTCTTCTGGCCTCTGCAGACACTGTGTGAGCATGGTGCACAGATATACATGCAAGGAAAACATTCATATGTATATGTATATATATATATATATATATATTCATATATATAAACATTCATATACATAAACAAAGATTCATATATATGTGTGTGTGTGTGTGTGTGTGTGTGTGTGTGTGTGTGTGTGTGTGTGTGTGTTAAAATATGTTTTTTAGCCGGGCGGTGGTGGCGCACGCCTTTAATCCCAGCACTCGGGAGGCAGAGCTAGGCGGATCTCTGTGAGTTCGAGGCCAGCCTGGGCTACCAAGTGAGTTCCAGGAAAGGCGCAAAGCTACACAGAGAAACCCAGTCTCGAAAAACCAAAAAAAAAAAAGTTTTTTAAATTCTTAAGAAAAAAAGGCTGAGAAAGCAGTGGAGACCAAGCCAGTAAACAGCTTTTCTCCATGGGTCCTGTCTCTGCTCTTGCTTGAGTTCTTGCCCTGATAAGATGAGCCTTCTGCACCCTAAGTTGTTTTTGGTTATGGTGCTCATCACAGCAGTAGAAAGCAAACCAGGTCACAACAGCATGTAGAAAAGTGTCGTCCCCAAAGACAGCCCCATCCCAAGGATACTATGGTACAATCTTCACAAAACAGACTCTGGACCCGTCCTCAGATACGGGTCTGACTGGTTTATCTGGGTTAACCCCATGTTATCACAGGAGACAAGAGGAAGAAAGATCAGAGTCAGAAGCTGATCTTAGGCTGATTCCAATGCCAGGCTTGGAGCCACACAGCACAGGTGCCCCTGAAAGCTGAAAAGAACAACAAAAATGGGTTCCCTCTTGAAGTTCCAGAACAGGGGTTCTCAGCTTTCCCCAAAGCTGTGGCCCTTTAGTACTTCCTCATGCTGTGGTGATCCCCCAAACATAAAATTATTTTCATTCTCCTTCAGAGCTGTCATTTTCTAGTGTTATGAACCGTAATGTAAGTGTATCCGTGTTTTCTGACGCTCTTAGGTGACTCTTGTGAAAGGGTCACTCGACTGAGAACCACTGGTCCAGAAGCTGGTAAACCTAGCCAGCACCTTGATTTTATACTGCTGCCTTCCAGAACTGTACTCAAATAGATGTGCCCTATTTTAGGTGCCTAAGCATGTGATGCTCTGTAACAACAGTATCTGGAAACTGAGGGACCCAAGGGGAGGTGGGACCCATTTTTCCTGTCCTGGAATCTTAGCAGGCTTAAGACAGCTGCTAAATAAGTAGATCAGAAAGGTGGGTGAATTCCTACCTGAAGTCTTTGAAGACAACGGGGATTCCATTTTGCATGGAGAATGGGGAATGATCTGTACTCCATTGAAAGAGTCTGTATCTTTATTAATTTGATGCCTGCCTGTCTGTCTGAGTGTGCTTTGTGATTCAGTCTGTCTTGTGTTTCTTAATTACTGGCTCTAGGGTTCTTATCTGACTTGCAAAATGAAACTCATCTCAGTTTGAAAACCTTTCATATTTGGTTTTCCGTGTGTTTATAATTGGATTTAAAAAAAAATCACTTTCTGAATCCTTTGTACCCCCAATAAGACCAACATTTCTGGGATGAGTTTTTTAATTGAAAATAAGATTTTTAAATACAATATATTCTAAATACAGTTCTCCCTAACTCTTCCCAGATCCTCCCTACTTCTCCACCCACCCAAATCCACATCCTTTCTTTCTCCCTCTTATTAGAATATACATAGCCATCAAAATAATAATAATAATAAAAATAAAAACAATAATGATAAAATAAAAACAAATGACCCAGAATAGGACAAAGCAAACAGAAAAGAAGAGTCAGAGAAAAAGCATGAGAAACACACACAGACACAGAGACACACATGTTCACACACACAGGACTCCATTGGTCCTGATGGACTGTCTCAGGGAGCAGCTCTTAGTCTAATTGGTGCTGATGAACTCTGTATCAGGGAGCAGCTGCAGTCTTGGAGGGTGGGTGGGTTTGGGAGGGGTGGGGCTTGTGGGTTACAGGGTCTGCTGGGGGATGGTGGTAGTCTGACCTGTCTGCAGGAGATCTGCCTGCTGGCCTGTAACTGGGACTGCAATGGGTGGTGGTGTGGGGGCACAGGCTGTGCCCTTTGGCCCAAAGCCTAGAGGCTGGGGTGTTTGGCTATGAGAACAAAGACTCACCTCTTGGTCCAATCTGCACTGGCAGGCTCTGTCTTAGAGAGCAGCTG